>NW_027176318.1:4806963-4831963 GCF_023349555.1 Cebidichthys violaceus | reverse complement strand
CCTGGATCTTTAGGGATGAGGACCCTCTCCAAACATAGGTTTGACTTTGCGAGACAATCATTTTTTTTTTTTAGCACTGTTTGACAAAATGACACAAAATCAAGTGCATGTCCGGATTCAATCTGCAATCACACAGAGCAATCAGTAGAGAGTCGTGTTAAAGCCCTGCGGGGAGCAATCTGGGCCATTTCCAAGCAGCATCTCCCACAGCCACGGAACACAAAAAAAAAGAAGCTTTCCGCAGAGGAGCTGAGCTCATTTTGAACACATAATTGTCCTCCTCTTCCCCTACAGCCTCATTACAGTACAATCTGATTACAGGGTGGAAAACAAAGGAAGACGATGAAAAATAGCAGGTCTGTTTGTGTTTCTGTCAACTTTAGGCGCCTCCCTCCCTCTCTCTGCTTAGCGTGGGTTTGACTTTAAGTAAGCCGGGAAAAAGTACAACTCTATAAAAGCACAGTTTGTTGTTCATTCCAGGTGAAATTGCATGTCACATCCGTTTGGCTTTCACAACGTTAAAAAAAAGCATAAATTGTCATCCCCCGGTGTCAGAGGAGCGGTGGGAGTCTCGCAGGGCCTAACGCGGCTGTGACTGAAGTCGGCCCATTTTCTGTGTATGACAGCAGCAGAATGAGACTGTTTCGGCTCAGTTACCACGCCAACGATCGGGTCCCCTGCTCCCAATGAGCAGATTTCATTGGCCTCTATTACTGGGTCAGGCTGCATGTGGCGACGGCTGTGTGTGTTTGACTAGGCAATAAGCCCAGTGTCACTGTCACTTTCATCAGCACAAGCTCTCTCGCTCGCTCTCTCTCGCTCTCTCTCTCTCGCTCTCTCTCTCTCTTTCTTGTCTTTTTCTTTGTCGGGTTCTCTCTCAAGGGCAGCTCTGGAGGAACCATCGAAGCCTCCAGGAGAGAGGCAGACAGGAAGAACCTGACTGAACCAACAACCGTACCGGTGGCTGAACAAGTTTTCTTAGAGAAACAATTTTTTTTATCTCTTCAAAATATGAAAACCCAACATGTTTGTTTTGAATTATTAAATTATGCATTCATATCAAATCAGTACTGAGTGCTTTATGCTTTTGAACTCTAAGACATTCTTCCTGAAACAATTGCGAGTCTTAAAACAAATGCCGGATCGTTTTCCAATCGGAAGATCTGCGGTTCGATCCCCGGCTCCTACAGTCCGTGTCGATGTGTCTTTGGGCAAGACACTGAACTCCAAATGTTCTCCTGTGTGTGAACGGGTGAACGACGTGTCGTGTTCAGGTGCTTTTGAGTGCTCGGAAGACTAGAGAGGCGCTATACAAGTGCAAGTCCATTTATCATTTAACAACAATACATCAGAGAGTCAGCGGCAACCCAGACTGGCATACTAATGAGCCGACTGGACAGCTTTCACCAGTCAAGTGAGTCTTATTTGGTGTGTCGCATCGGCGCTGAAGTGCTACTCAAGACTGACTCTATCTGACTCGTGAAGAGTAGGAACTTCAATCCAGTACACCTTCAGATACATACTACGCAAACCTGCACCTGCTCTCTATAAATAGTCATTATGTAAGTCTTACTCCTTCGGATGCCAGTATCCAGCTCTACCTGAGCTGTGTGAGACCTATAACCCAATAGTCTTAACGCTCTAAACAAAGTTTCTAATCCAGTAAGTAAGTGAGAAAGTGATTTTCATTACTGATGAACTGGCAAACACACCAACATAGATCTTATTCCTCTCACCTTACAGGGAGCCAGAGTAATAAAATGTAACTGTTTTCATCACTCTCACTGCCGTTTGGAGCTCTCGATGTGCAGAACTGCCTGGTGCAGCCTTAACGTTTTAGTTTAGGGCGCCATCAAAGTGCCATCAGCAGTAAGAATGCACCCAGGCAGACTGTCAGTCTAATAACCCCGGTGATTGCTTCCCTGCTCTCTAAATATGACAAGCGACGCTGAGAAGCTCAACCTTTTCATTGTGCAAAATGTGCCACTTAAATAAACGAGCCGCGGTAATATTTCAAGCGCTTTCCTTATTCCCCTCCATCCCCTCTGATCACCAGTCCTTGTCCGGCTCCATTAGAGCCGTTTCATATCGGAGAATAACAATATCTCAGTCCCCGTGCGGCTCACCGCGTGCTGCCGTGTGGCTAATCAATCTACGGCTCGTCTCTTCATAGGTGGACTGATCGGCTGGCATTATTCTCCAGTCAATTACTTCCAGCGAGAGAGGCAGAGGGAGCAATGACAATGGACGCTGATGAATGCCACTCAGGGCTCGATTTAGCCAGCCGGGGCGCCGTCCCTAAGCTGGCAGTAAGACAATTGGGTCGTCTAATAGGTATTTATATGAGCTCCCCTCCAGCGACCGGCTATTTGTTATAGAGAGAGGTTACTGCTGGAATGGACTGTTTACCTATCATGTGGTGGTTTGCATAAGGACACAGTGTGTCTCTGCGCATGCGAGTCGTCTGTATTCCTAATCATTTTTAAATGATGCTTTCATCTGCTGCCTTTAAGCAATGACAAGAGTCTATAGTAGCGATCCAATAACTATGGCTTGAGTCTGAACGGCTTCATTTAAACTCTCGGTACACACAAGAAGCAGTGACAGTTCAACAGCTGGTGAAGGTATTTAACACATCATTATGCTCTGTGCACGTGTGCAGGAGTGAAAAAGCGATCCCCGAGAAAAAAAAAAAAAAAAAAAAAAAAAAGAGGAAGTTGGCACGGCAAACGTTAAGGGTTCAGGGAATGGCAGGCCGCAGACGTGCTCTACTGTCCTGCAAGGATGATGAGAAAAACACCGCAGCACCAGAAAATGGAGGAAAGAGTGAAAGAAAAGGCAAGAGAGAGAAGAAGAAGGATCGAGAGAAACGGACAAAGAAAGACGTCGCTCACAGCTGCAGGCCAGAACAAGGGATTAAAGGACGATGGAAGAGAGAACTGGGAGAGCAAAGGAAAAGGGAACAGGCGCTATCGCTGTGCTTTTTGGTTCCCAAAACATCATGAAGTGCGTTCTTTGTTGGACTGCAGTTTGGTTAGACCTGGCAAACTGGGGGCTGGTCTGAGCCTCAGGCCTCTCAGCTGAGGACATAGAGTGAAAGGAGTTCCTTGTTTAATATGGTTACAAAATTGTATTGCTCTTAATGTTCTCATGATTAGTTGGTATTTCAGTCGATTTTACAAATACATGAAGGGCTCCACAACTGATTTGAACTATTGTGGCCAATAGAGCACCTCAAGGTAGTTTTTGATTGCATGAAAAGCTTTTCTTTTGACTTCCTATTCGCAGTCGTTCACACCCAGACCTCACAAGTGTTTGCCGTTCCCATGAGAACAGGACTGGCCAGGGTCGAGCCTTGGAGCAGGAAGGCCTCGTGGCGTGACGGTAGAGTGTCTGACTCCGGATCAGAGGGTTGCGTCTCCCAATCACGTCAGGGTCAAAGCCGTTTCAGGGCCGACCTGTGTTTAAAAAGCTCCGCAGCGGGAAGCAGAGTTTTATCCACACGGTGGCTGCATTTGCCCTAAAACACAGCAAAGGAGCTTCGACAAGCAGCTGTCTCATACTGAAATATGCAAAGCGGGGAAAACATTAAAACCCACTGAGCAAAAATAGAACCGTTCCACTCAAGAAATCTGAGCAGCTCTACCTCTCAGAGTGTAAATCCATCCATACATTCTTCGCCCATCACTCTTGAGTGAAATAATACAGCACCATCGTGCCACAGTGAAATCATTTCCTCGGATAGAACAGATGTCTGCGTTTTTCTCTGTTTTTTGTCTGCGACACAAGGCTCTTTTGTGCGTCTAATCCTTTCCACAGTCGTACCAACCTGGCACTAAGGTGTCTGCTGTCCTATAATCCTAATAACAGATGGCCACAACTGTCCAGAGCACACCAATTCCATCATGCAAATGACTGCTTTAAGGTTCTATTCTACAGTAGCTGGCTGACTCGGTTACAACACCTAACCTCTAAAATCCTTTTAGTATGCATGTGGCTTTCGCTGAATATTTCTAAGGAGGCTTTGAGAGGTGCATTTCACGGCCATGAGATGGGTTCCGTTACTCTAATTGCTCCTTCAGACAAGCCTTTTTTTTCCCTACTTGTATTTTTCTTCTTCACATGAAGCACATCTTTCTTAACAAATCTCTGGGTGCTAAAACCAGGATTCATGGCAACGTAAGAGTTGTCCACTTATTACTTCCTCCCGTGTCCCCCGTTACTCTGACATTTCCTCTCAGAAAGCCTTTCCCTGGCCCGGCCCAGGGGTGATCACATCCAGCATGTTAACTAATTGACCCCTCTGACCCACTAAAGCACTTCCTGTGGTCCGCTACAAGGAAATTTGGTTAAAAAGTCTAAGAAAATACCAGGAAGTGTGCTGAATAGTCTGTTTTGTCTTCTTGAGGCTTGGCTTCATACACAGGATTCTGAGTGTGTGTGTGTGTGTGTGTGTGTGTGTGTGTGTGTGTGTGTGTGTGTGTGTGTGTGTGTGTGTGTGTACAGCTACATTGTGGGGACTCAACTTTCTTATGGTGATTAGAGGCACATCCCGAGAATGTAAATCATTACATTTTAGGAAAAAGACTTGGTTTAAGGATAGGGTAAGGGTTAGGTTTACGCTGGTAGTGATTATGTTATGGTTATGGTTCGAGTAAGTCTCCAGGAAATTGATGTAAGTCAATGTAATGTCCTCAAAAGTCATGAAAACATGACTCTGTGTGTGTGTGTGTGTGTGTGTGTGTGTGTGTGTGTGTGTGTGTGTGTGTGTGTGTGTGTGTGTGTGTGTGTCTTGGGGTAAAAAAAAAACATTACTGGAGTTTGGATAGAGCTCTAAACACACACCTGGGCCCTTTTCAGCGCTGCCCTGCCAAACACCCGTGACGTGCCCCGAACAGAGTGGCATCATGGGAAGTCTAAATTAAGCATAGGGCCGTGACACACTCGATGTGTTGGGAGGAGTGAGTGAGAGGCAACACACAGATGAGGCAAGTGTGCTCTGCAAGCACGACCAAATTAAAACAGTAGCTGAATGAATGAAAACATCAGAGCGCTGTAATTAAACTCACTTAAATAATTAAACTTCTGCAACACTGGCGTTTCATTGACTCGCGCTGCTTCCAGCTGTTAAAAGAGGCACTGATGTCGGTCAGTGTGTAAAAGCAGAGCGAGGCCATTATAAAAACCGTACAACACAATACAAGGAAATGAAACCAATATCTACACAAGTCCACTGTGATACTGCACAGCCGTGCCCAAATGTGTTATTCCAACACATTACACTGTTGAAATTAATTCAATAAATCACAGAAAACTAATGAGAGGGTAAGAAAAGTGACACGTCCAAATAGTTCCTCGTCTGTGGAATAACAGGAGAGAGGGGAGGGAAGCCGTTCCCAGAACTGAAAGACTCCCTGGATTGGAATATGGGGCGTTGATATTTTTTTTCTTAAGTAGGCCTCGGGGAAAGCTTTTGAAACCATGCTTGATGTAGGACTTTATTTGGCTTGGAATAAAAGCCCTCCCCAGGGTGCTCCTCCTCCTATAGGCTGCTTAACCCTGCCTAACACGCGCACACACTTAAACACGTGCGCACACACAAAACGTTAAGTAGGTTATGATTCATTTTCTTTGTCATCGTTTGCCCATAAAACAAAGTCAATTGGAGCGAATGGGGGGGCTTTCCTCCACTCCTTTTAGGCTGCACACTAAATCATTCATGGCAATTAAGACGCTACATGTGTGTATTTAAAATGAAATACTCAAATGTGAACGCACACACACACACACACACACACACACGTAGCAGACATACACGGTCGGTTGGCATAATGCCATGCAAACTATAACCTGACATTTCCTCTGTATTGTTGCTTCTTAAATGGACCTGTAAATAACTGGGAGCACAATGAGGCGACGGCGGCCAGACGGTTAATGAATTCAATTAGTCAACGTCGGGCCGATTAAGAGGTCTGAAAAGAAGCATTGTCACATCGTAGATAGGAGAGGAGTGTGTGTGTGTGTGTGTGTGTGTGTGTGTGTGTGTGTGTGTGTGTGTTTGAGGGAGCCAGAATCAATGGCTCTATCAGTCAGCCAGGCCCGGCCTTGCACTCTGGGCCTCTCGCTCCATTCATCACCAAGGGCCAACCAGGGAATATATGTGTGTGTGTGTGTGTGTGTGTGTGTGTGTGTGTGTGTGTGTTTCATTTTGTAGGTGTGTATCTGTTTTTGGTGCGTCCCTGTGTGTGTGTGTGTGTGTGTGTGTGTGTGTGTGTGTGTGTGTTGTGTGTGTGTGTGTGTGTGTGCTTGCATACCGGCAGCTCATTACAACTCTTTGTACCGACACACTGCACGTCTTAAAAGCGGGTAACGTCGCTTCTTATCTCACCAGCAGGATGAGCGCTTTGAAACCGTCAAAGGCCTCATAGAGGCTTTCTCAATTAAGAGTAACCTTTTAGCTGAAGGATTCGCTTCCCCACAAAAGCTCCTCGTCTGCTCTTACACTATGTACGACAATAGAAACTGGAGGCGCAGCACTTGTAGCTGTCAGATGCCGAGTTCAAACAGCGCGGTGATTTTATTTTCACAGCGGGGCTCGATGGGGAATCGACCTTTTCACCGAGACGTCTGAGTAAACAAAACAAAACAAACCAAACCAAAAAAAAAAAAAAAAAAAAGCTAACAAAAACAAAATGCCAAGCAAAACTCACGGTATTCACGCGGCGACTGGCTGACGAGACGGTGCCAAAAGAGTGCAAACAATGGAGCGCCTCAGCAGCCCGCTAGAGCTGCCGGTGCCTCTTCACGAGGGGACACTAAAAACAAAATGCGTTTTGGGGAAATGGTGCTAAGCATGTGAGCCGCTTTCAGTCAGGAATATTCTTCGCTGATGCTACTAGAATAAACTTTTTTTACACGCGTGTTGGGAGAGAGAGAGAGAGCATGAATTAAAAAAAACTCCTCTCACAGCTTGCTGGAGTGAGAGAAGAAGCCGCCCTTGTTACAGATTCAGTGCTAACAAGGCTTTGGTTATGGGAGAGATTACTCATTTTGGGTGGGAACAAGAAGCTGTGATGAGTGTGTGTGTGTGTGTGTGTGTGTGTGTGTGTGTGTGTGTGTGTGTGTGAGTGTGTGTGTGTGTGTGTGTACCTGTTCTCTATGTTTATCACGAGTGTGAAGAAAAGAGTTTATCTGTGCAAAGTAAGAGGAATACGTATTGAGGATTCAGTTGTGACTTGAGAGCATTCGTTCAAGGTTTCCTCACAGGATGTGTTTTTGCTTTCATCCGCTGTCCATCCGCTGCTCTGACAGACGCTGCAGTTTGCACTGAGACAGGAAGCTCTATCAGAGATGCTGCTATTGATGGGTGAGCTCGCACAGGAGAGATGAATCAATTATCTGTGAGTGGACACATACAGCAGACAGGAAGGGGGCACTTGGTCCGGCCTGAGGGCCCCACTGATGCTATACTATGTTTATCTCTATGATAGGCTTCTCCTTTCACCCCCACCTTACAAACACACACACACACACACACACACACACAGACTCGCCCTGGCCCTGGCCCACTACCTGATTGTATCTGACTTGTCATCGCCAGTGGTCAGCTCGGCTCCTCGGGGGCCCCTGCTGCTCTTATGGAGCAAAGCAGGCCGTCCTCCCTCCATATAAGGCGTGCGCCCGCGCCACACCACTGGCCCCCTCTCAGGACAAATTTAATTTGGAGGTGCCGAGGACTGATAAAACCAGGAGACAGCATAAGGGGCAGAGGGGGAGGGCGGTGATTTGATACCTCCTTCAGCCTCCTTTCACCTCCTACACACACACACACACACACACACACACACACACACACACACACACACACTTCCTCCTCTCCCTTTCCTCCAGCCTACAAACCCACCCCCTCCACCCCCTGCATCCTCAGACAAAGACATCCTTTTTTTCCTCTCTGCTATTTTTTCTGTTATCAGGCGGATGACAGGAGGAAAGAGGAGGATGATCAACACCATGCTTCTGATCTCAGATACATTACCTGTGGATCTCTGTATCTATGCTGAATGATAACATACACTGTCTTATGCTACACACACTTGTGAAAATGCCCTTGTTCAAAATTAAGTTATTCTCTAAATATTGATAAAAAGACATTTTTTTACATAAATTACAGATATATAAGAAAGAACACGTTTTGACATTCACGTTTATCTTTAGATGGTGTGTAGTGTTGAAACAATGAATTAATGCACCAATCAGTCAACTAACATGATGCAGAAGTGCAACACATTTGCAGCTTCTAGCTTTAAAAAAAGATGATTTGCTGCTTCTTTATTTTTTGTATTGTTGGTTGGAGAAGATAAACAATTCAAAAGACATCACATTGGGCTCTCGGAGCTTGAGATGGACATTTTTCACAATTTTCTGACATATTAATGTGTGAATAATTTATCAAAACAATAACAGATTAATGAAGATAATCATTAGATGAAGCCACACGGTGAAACATTCGCAGTGAACACAAGAAGGAGGGATACTGTTGCACCTGGCCACAGTTAACCCCTGAAATAAATGTGTCTCAGCAGCATCGTGACCCACTAATAGCCTGCTTGTTCAGGCCTAAACCTTAAGTGAAGCAGTAACTGAGCGTAAACGCTGGCCCTGGTGGCTCTGAGTGGCTCCGGGTGGGGCCCACAGATGTTGGCTGCAGTCTGTCTGAAAGGCCTTTATTGAATTAGCCAGAGACTGGAGTGAATGGTCTGGAGCTGGAGGTTTTCACAGGTCAGCGCTCCCCTCCAGCCCCGCAGCCATAAGACCTCTGAGCCACCTGCAGCTGGGAGGCGTGAGCGGAACCTCAACCCGAGACTGACTCTGTGTGTGTGTGTGTGTGTGTGTGTGTGTGTGTGTGTGTGTGTGCGTGCGTGTGTGAGAGAGAGAGAGAGAGAGAGAGAGAGAGAGAGAGAGAGAGAAAGAGAGAGAGCATGATACCCTTTTTCCACCAAAATTAGTGTGAATAATATGTACGTTTTTAATTAAATTAAAAATGTTAGAAATAGGCGATAGACTCCTTTCCTTACTGTGTAAAAATGTCATGCTGTTACACTTGCCTTTCTGCTTTTTTTTCCTAGTTTGTCATTGTTCAACATTACGGACCTCCCAGCCGGCACAGCAGGGTTAATAAACAGTGAAAATGTTGCAGTGGTTACTTCTTGTTTTGTATATCTGTTAATAGTTCAAGACTAACAAAGATGGTTTTGATGAGTTTTATTTTGTTTGTTTCTTGCTTATTAATTGTATGTTTTAAGAGAGAGAGAGAGAGAGAGAGAGAGAGAGAGAGAGAGAGAGAGAGAGAGAGAGAGAGAGCGAGTGGGATGACCAACTAGTCGACAGATGGATTTTCTTGGAAATAAAAGGGCAAATTATCCAGACAAGCAAATACACACAAGCAAAGACAGAGAAGGTGTACAGGTGAAAATGTGTGTGTGTGTGTGTGTGTGTGTGTGTGTGTGTGTGTGTGTGTGTGTGTGTGTGTGTGTGTGTGTGTGTGAAGGCCTGATCGCACTGCCTTCTCATACGAACAGGTGAGAGCTGCAATTATCACCAGGATATCATGCACGCGCACACAAAGCTCAAGGCTCTCCACACACACACACACACACACACACACACACACACACACACACACTTCACCAAGTCCCCAGTGCCTCTGTGAAACCGCAGTGCCCTTTACCCTCTAACATCAGTCAGCTCATGTTACCATGCCAGTGCTGCCCGCCAAGCTGGTGAACGGGCACCAATCCCCTCAGCCCCACACTCCCACTGCCCAACTCATCTATTATTGAAGCTGACATAATTGCATGGGGGGGGGCATCATCTACCAATATCAAGACTCACAATATAAAAGGCCTTTCAATAATTCAGGAACGAGATGCCCACCCCACACTGGGAAGTGGGGGGGACCTCTCACATGATGAGATCATGGTCCCTCGGACGCAGGAGGGCGTGTCCGTGTGTTCATATTGGTGTGTGTGTACATATATATGTGTGTGTGTTCATAACCGTATGTCAGGAGTCAACTGGGAAAATGTAAACCCAGTTCATTATGGGATGTGTCGCTGGTGGTGGGGGTGGGGGGGTAGCTGTGACCTCCCACGCTACTTACCACCACTATCTAAAACCACCTTCATTAATCAAGTGTTGTGTGTGTGCATTTGTAAAAGAAGAAAACAGAAGAATAAAGGGGGGGGGGGATTCATTTGTATTCAAGTAAACTTCAGGCATCAGCATATACTGTGATTACGGGTTAGGCAAATTGCTAAGCATGATTGATTGTGTCTCATTGTTGGGATAATGTGTGATCTGTGACCGATTGATTGTGTCTCGCCGCACCGAACGGCTCATTGGAATATTAACGACCTGCTCCTCGTGTGTTGCTATGAAATGTCATCATACTGTTCCTAATTTGGAGATGCAAATGATACCCAAGAAGTAATTTTAGCCTTAACAGCACTGACATGATATGACGGGGATGCTTTGAGTGTGAGATGATTCCTCAAGTAATAGTTTTATCAACCTTAAAACATCTGCAATGACATTCATTGTGTTGTTGGAAGTCTCCCCTTCTGAAGGTGGATTAAGATGGTGTTTTAAAAAAAAAAAAATCCATTTGTTGATGAATACCCTCAACAGAATGCTAAATAGAGTGGAAAAGTCATATTTATTTATTCATTGTGAAAGATTTTCCCACAATGACATTTCAGGAGCAAAACTCGTTAGCTGTTAGTTTTGCATGTTATAGTCTGACATTTAATGTCATGATTCATATTTGATATAATTGTATTGTGTCTCAATTCTCATTTATTGTCCATGTTTCTGCATACAACAGTTAAAGGGGTCACAAGCACCACGACAAATGATATTTACAGCTTTCGCATTCAGCTTAAAAGGAGCGCTTGAAGGCAACGCATTCTTCTCTCACACTGAGAATCCGCTCTGGAGCCGACCGATTTGCAGTTATCAAGAATTGTACGCTTTTCGTTTTTTGCGTGTGTGTGTGTGTGTGTGTGTGTGTGTGTGCAGTATTTGTGAGCGCAGTGATAAACACAGACAGCACAACAATCTATTTTGTGTCCAGAGCAGTCTAAACACGGGAGTCAGACATTTGACGGCTCCGGCCTGCACAGTTTCAGCGTTGATGGAGATATCAGGGCTTGTTTCCCGCCCTTCACAGGAAGCAACGCGCTGCCATTCATTCCTGTGCTGCATGAAAAACAACTTCCACGGTGCGAGACAATCCATCACAGCGACTATCAAGCCTGCATTTGCTCTGTTTTGTCGTTATCTCAGTGTGCTGAGTTGAGTATTTTCATATCATTGTGCACATTTACATTAGCGTCTGTTGACTGTCGATCACTTGACTTGACAGGAAGAGACGGATTGTCGCCTCACATGCTAGCTTATCGTATTCATTCATTCATTCATTCACTTCTGAGGTAAAGTTTCTTAACCAGGGCACAGGTCGGTTTCTTAACATAACACACATGGATTGCAAAATTGCTTTAAGATATCAGATGCAGAGAAATAAATCGGATGGAACTATAAATCCTGTATCCTCTGGAGGGCTGTAGCCTATCCCTACACACACACACACACACTGGGTGAAACTGAGCTGCATGTGTGTGTACCGCAGTAGACAACAGTACAGAGGTAGTGATCGTCTCAAGACCAAAAGGTCAAATGATCCCAACAACTGCCATCGTTGGTTCTCACTCGGCCACGGAGCCTCGTCAAAATGTCCTTGTAAATCCAGCGCGGTCCAACAAATGTGGACGCATCACCCACACGTAATGAAAATCCTTCCCTTTCTCAAGTGCTTAAAGTGACAATAACACTAATACAATATCACTCAAACTATCAAACACTGACTGATGTGTAAAGTCAGCGGCATGACCAAACAGCCAAACTTTAGCGGGCTCCTACAGGGCCCATCAGCCTCCCTTAGCTAATAAACAGTAATGACCTGCTTCCCAACACGTCTCAGAGCCTCCCTTCGTGTCGGCGTGGTGATGAGGACAAAACAGCGGAGCCAGCAGAAAGAGGCTGCGCCTGGGGTGGCCCGGTAATTACTGTTAATTGGTTTAACATGGGGATGGATGGAGAGAAGGATGAGGGGAGAGCGGGGTTGGAAGGAAGAGTGGAGTTCTCGCTCCGAGGCCCGTCTACGGCTCGTTTGATGTGATAGGGTGCGCTATCGCAGCTCTCTATCAGCAGCGTGAGCTAATGTAGAGGAGGTTAGACATGCAGGGCGGCGAGTACACAAGCAGTCTGGTAAACAAGCATCGGCTCGTACGAGCGCCAACATCCGTGCACACAAATACAGACAGCTTTTGCACTAAACCACAAACAAAACGCCGGCATAGGTGCGACGGGTGCGAGGACATGGAGGCCATCCGTACAAAGAAAATCCAGGTATGCAAAGAACAGGCGTGAATGCATTGAACACATGCAGACATCGACACACGCGACTGTAAAACACGCGCACTCAGATTACATGGAGCCCGAGGGGAGCCGCTCACAAAGATAAGACAGGCAGTCTGAGAGCCATTTACGACCAATTTGATGCATAGCGAGCCTCCTATCAGTGGTTGTGTGGGCAGAGAGACGAGGTGTGGAGTATTCCCCATCCCGCTCCATGCTAATACCCTGACCATAACCTCATCAACAACCCCTGGACATCTGCACAGTGCTGCAGCGTAATCTTCCTGAGAGACGCAGAGAGAGAGAGAGAGAGAGAGAGAGAGAGAGAGAGAGAGAGAGAGAGAGAGAGAGAGAGAGAGAGAGAGAGACAAAGAACAGCAGATTTTAGGGGAAGATGAAAGAGACACTTTGTACCAAAGGCTGCGGTGTGGGTGTGCAGATAAAACAAAAGAGTGGATGAATAAATGAGGGAGTGTGACCCAGAAGTTACCCAAAAGACTTTCTTCTTACTTGTCCTGTATAATTTACACCATTGATACTCAACAGCGAGGTAACCTGTATTGAGCATTTAAAAAAAAAAAAAAGAACAATATGGCCAATTATAGGTTGTTTTTCCACTCTGATTCACTATTCACAACGTCTGTTTGTTAGAGAAGAAATTCTCTCACTTGTGTTTATGCAGTATGAGTTTGCTGTTACACAAAGAAAGTGAAAGTCATTGAGTAAGCACAGCAGCATTGACACAGCTGTGATCCTGACGTGAGTTTAAACAGGCAACCTTCTGATCTGGAGTCAGACACGCCACTGTTGTGCCACAACATCCTCACAGATGAACAGCCGAGCGTAGCTTGTGAGAACACCAACAGGTGTGATCCACTGTGGCTGAGCAACACCTTCCCACTTTGTATCCTTTCCTTTCTCTCGTTCTCTCAGGCTGCACATTTCAGTGCGAGGCCAGCGTCGGTGAGAAACGCTGAAGATGTCCCGTCGAGTTTGCTTGAAAACAAACACAGTCATGTGCAGAGCTTGTCACTAGAAAGACAAACCGTGTAAATGTATCCTTGAGGCTTAAACATGTGTGGAATGCATTTCCTTGCTGCTCTTCTTCTTCGCCACCTTTGGTCGCCTTAGTCGATCAGTAGCATCTGTAAGGACGTGGCCAGTCTATGAGGTAAATGCCACTTTCACTTCCCATAATGGGCAATTTGATATGCAGACCAAGCTAGCAACTGCTAAATGCACGCGCTACACTTTTGCATCACAGCCCTTCGCAATCAGGAGGAACATGAATCACATCACCAAGATTAAAAAAAATCCGTTAAAATGTTAAACACAGTCCAACAGGAAGTGGACTCAACGTCCAAATCTGACCTCCTATGCTCACCTGTTAGCTTGAGATACAGACAAAACAGGAACCTGCTCACCGACACACCGCCATAGCTCCACTCGTGGTTAAAAACAACCTCAGAGCTCAACAGTTGGGCTCTTACACATGAGAGACAGCAGTTATAGTATGTGTGGTTGTGGTGACAATTAGCAGACAATTGACCGAAGCCGCTGTGCAACGGGACTGAGACAAACCCAAACCGCCATGCATTCATTCAAGTGCTGTTGTGACGCACAACAGAAGATGCTCTACAAAATCGGAGGCACACCGCATTGTCACTCAGAAGTGAAAATAAAGAGAGGAGGCCCGCGCTACCGTCTCACACCGGATAAAAGAGAGTTCTTGCTGGTGTCCCTCACTGCGCTCCTATTTCTGAGTAACGCGGGTCGTAAGCACGGCCACCACCGACACCATAAAGACAGGTCTCCTCTACTTAGTTTTATGACTACTCCAATACACGCAATCAGCCGTAAAATGCCCCCCTCACACAAAAGAGCCCTCCAATAAGCTTCTTGTGGAGGACAATAAAACTCGGCCGCCCCGGGCAAAACACAACTGCTTCTCCTCAAGTCGATTTATGTCCCGGCCTCTCTCGCTGGGTGACGAGAGAAAGAAAACACACAAGAAACAGCTCTGTCTTTATGTGTCTTTTTTCGGGACAACGGAGTCATCTAGAGAATTGACGGCCGTTGCTGCTGTAAAACATGACGGCAGGCTGATCGGTAAATAGGCCCGCCTGTCAGCCGGACTTTCCATCGATCGCCATAAAAACGGCAGCAGGTGTAGAGACTTTTGCCGGATGCCGGCACGAGGATAACAGGAGCAAAGTAGATCAAAAATACACATTTCATAAAGACATTGCAATGTATGTCGACAGCTATGAATCGACAAGATCGGTTCCCACTGGCTTTTGTTCATATTTGAGAGAAAGCTACTTGTCTTACAGCACAGAGAGTAGACTGCAGGCCATCTACAACTCAAAGAGCCACCGGGCTCATGCCGAGCAGAGGCAAGAGGTTAACACATTGACAGCCGAGGCCATTACATCACCGGCCTCATACCAAGCCCCATTGGGTTTAACAGTCCCAGGTAAGTCACAGAACATATCCCCATCACCAACACAGCTTAAGTGCAATGTCAACTTTACGGTTTAACAGCTTCCACACTGGATATCAGCGTAAAGTAGAAGTCTGTATAAAGCGACTAGAGATCATGGAGCTGTATTCTGTGTGACGGTGGATTTGTGTGACTGCTTTATGAAGTCTCACTCTGATCTCCAAATGTTCTACGTCTTGATGCCGCTCCGTCTGACGGATGCTGGGGTACAGCGCAACTTAGTGACTGTTGGGGTAACGTGACTGCTCCTAACCCTGACTGACACTGTGTAGGTGGTGCGCGTGGTAAATCCTTCAAATCCGCCGTCTATTCACACAAGTGTCTCCCCTCTAGAAAGTTCATTATTCCATCGTTTTTAGCTTCGCCTTACACACCTATTCACAGGTTTCTCCCAAGCCCCCCCCCCCCCCCCCCCCACAATCTATTGACAATCCTCACTCTCCTCATCTCTCTAAACCTCGCCAGCACAATGCCGGTGTTAGCTGGGGATGAGAGACAGTGGTGACGGCTGCTTGAGTTCATCAGCAGAGGTATAAGCCTGAAAGTTAACCAGTGCTGGGCCATTAGGCTTTGGATGCGTAAGCTCTCAGAGCTGTGCGGTATCGCCGATGAGCGATGCTTCAAAGATGTGCACGGTGGGAGTCCAGAGGCGGAGGGCTTTAGTGCTTTATAGGACTGTAGCTGTGGGAAGTTTTCGAGAGTGCGCGGAGTGGAGACTTTCTTGCGGAGGGGAGGGAGAGACGGTCTTATAGAAGGGATGAGTTGAAGGGCTAATGTGTAAACCATCTGCGTGGCTGATAAAAAGTGATTTGTGCTCCCATCCGTGTCTTCTTAAGTCTGTGAGCAGGACTAAAAGAAGAGCGGTCCTCCGAGGCCCTTGTGATCGGAAACTTTGAAAATGTGACGCTGCAGTTCCTCCAATATCCAGCAGTGGCACACAAACACATGCACTTGTTATAACCATAGAACACATTAATAAACAAAATTCTTGGCTGAGAAACACTCACACAAACAGTTTAGGAGAGCCTTGTGAGTATGTATCCTGCCCCCCTGCTGTTAGGTATTTTACAGTTAGGCTGCTACAAAGCAGGCTGAATCACATACTGTACAGCCTGTATGTGCCCATAGAGGCCGGGCTTAATGTAAAGCATAACAGCAGCACTGCCAATAGACAAAGGGAATCCATTTGGAGCCATTTCACGCATGGCGTAAGGTAACTAGCCGAGGAGGAGGAGGACAGTGGATAATAGATGGGACGTTCTCGGGAGAAAGACAGTCTTCCCACTCTTTCCACATCAAGGTGACGACAGGAGAGAGACAGCGAGACAGAGACAGAGAGAGAGACAGAGAGAGAGAGAGAGAGAGAGAGAGAGAAAAAGAGAAAGAGAAAGAGAGACAGAGAGACAGAGAGAGAAAGAGACAGAGAGACAGAGAGAGAAAGAGAGAAAGAGAGAGAGAGCGAGAGCGACAGAGAGAGAGAGAGAAAGAGAGAAAGAGAGAGAGAGAGAGAGACAGAGAGAGAAAGAGAGAGAGAGAGACAGAGAGAGAGAGAGAGAGAGAGAGAGAGAGAGAGAGAGAGAAAGAGAAAGAGAGACAGAGAGACAGAGAGAGAGAAAGAGAGAGCAAAGCCTGGTTTCTTCCTCATGCCTGATATGCTATTCCTGATGAAAGCATGCCATAACAACTTCAGCACTTTAGCAGCTCTCTAAGCAAATGTAGCTTTTCACTTCCAAGGCAAGTTTGTTCAAGTTTGCAGCTTTACAGCTCTGTCGCTTTTTTTTTAAACTTTGCAAATCCAGTCGCGTGCATAACTGTGTGAAGCGTGAGTCCGTCTGAAGACGAGATGGAGTTTTAAATTACTCCTGCTGTGATAAGAAGTCCCTCGACTTGGCCTCTAAAGGAATCGATGAACACGCGTGAAGATCTCACGATATGGACCGGTGCTGCCGAATAGCACATGTCACCAACATGCTTCTGAACACACGGGCATGCTTCAACAGCAGGGTAACGAGATATCCCTGAAATGTGGAGACGCAGAGGACATGTTCTTGATCCTTGCAAATAAAAAAAAATCCTCACTCTTACGATAACAGCATCAACTAAACGCTTAAAATAGTTTCAGATGTCTACAGTGGATGTAAAGATGTCCTTAGCCAAATGGATACATTACATAAATCACGTTTAATGTGGAAATATATTTATTTTTTTTAAGTTAATTCTGTGGGTGACTTGGCAATGTGTTGTACAAGGATTCCAGCTCACTGAGGACTCTGACCCAGACTCGTAGTCAGACTACACGAGCTCCAGCAGTGACGCCACAGTGCCCCCTGCTGCACCCGGATAGAAGTGCAACCTGAGGGCGAAGCCATCAGTCATCACTGCTCCACAAGCTCCTATTTCAGCCAGTGGATCATTGTGACACCCTGGAGAGGTGCTTCTACTTCTTCTGATGCACGCCATCATTGACATGCGGCTGCCACAGTCGAGTGAGTCCGTGTGGAATGAGGAGAGCTTTGCTTATAGATCAACGATTCCCTGATGTCCCTTCAGCTTTTGTGGAGTTCACTCAATGAGCACAAAACAAGTTGTCGGCTTTGACTCACATTTAAGAAAGCTGATCAAGATTAAAGTGAGATTTCATACAAGCATTGCTCGTTACTGTGATGTCTGTTATCCTTCTGTTTTGGATTTGACCTTGCTATAATTGGAAGCGGATGTTTTCACTTGTTAATCAAGAAGGTGGACATTATATATATATATATATATATATATATATATATATATATATATATATATATATATATATATATATATAGTCTTTAACTCTTTGCCATCATTCTTCTATTACCTTCCTGTAGAAAGAAGAAGCATTACAATGTGTTGCTAAACCCAGTGCCTCCCATGTTATCCTTGCACTACTTTGCGTTACGCTGTTCCACTTTACTCTGGGTCATGTTATGTTTGCTTACAGCATATTGCATTGCAGTGGACCACTGTATTTTATTTATTGCATTATCTTTTCTCCATTGTTTCCAGGGACTTTTAGAGACTCTGTAGATGACAATAATGAAGACAGCGAACCCCCTGCTTATAAACTCCCCTGCACAATGATTTAATACAGAAACGCTACGGCTTGACAATAACACATTTGTCGGGGAAAGCAAAGGGGGCACATTTCAATATTTCATCTTGAATTTCTCCTTCACCAAGCCAGCCGTGAAATACAGGCGGTGAGTGTGTTGTTCCACTCGGCATAAACACAACCCCCCCCCCTCATACTGAGACCAGCCTCGTTGAAATGGATGAGACGTCACATGTGTGTTAAATAACGGAGGCACATTGCCACCTTCTGATAGGGTGGAGTCAATCTGCATGGAGCACTACCGTAGTCTTTTTGAGTTTCCTTATTAATAAGCAAAGATATATATAGGAATGTAGTAGTTATTTATTTCATGTTTTCCCCATATAGGAAAATGTAAACACAAGCTACTGTGGAGTAACACCCCGATGTACATTCTGGTTCACCGCTCTGATATTTTGGTTGAGAAACGTTTAACTGTGGCTAAATATGAATCATTTTGAATTTAAAATGAGAATTCAAATCCATATGGGATTTTACAGAGAGTTTTTTTTTTATTGCTGACTGTGTTGTGTTTCAACTCAGTTGATTCAATTGATCACTTACTTGAATTAAGTCACTAATACGGATAAAAGATGCCCATCCATACCAGGAGCGCTTTCATTGTTATAAATTTGTGTTTTGTTTTTTATGATCTATTTTGTAATAAATCCCGCTTCTCTTTTCTTAAAGCCTCATTAGATTATGGAATTAAAACCCAAACACCCCAACAAGCTGTAAATTCACAGTGTTACATGCTGACACACACTTTATACTGCAGTGCATCCACAAATAAACAAACCAACACACACACACACACACACACACACACAAAGGAACGTGTGCATCCACACACTAAGACACACCCAAACCCACACGACGGAGAATCATATATGCACACCGAACAAAAACACACACACACACACACACACACACACACACACACACACACACACACACCAGAAGAGACCACCTGTCAGTGTGTGTAGCGCGCCACAGGCAGCATCGCCTGCTCGCGGTACAACTATTTGATATTCATATCAGCTCCATACCCTCCAATCAAAAGCCTCTCCCATCCCTTTCTCTATCTCTCTCTCCTCCAGACATAATAATGACACAACATAAAAGTGGAGTGTAGGAATCTAGCAGTGCAGGTGAGTTGTTTGATCAAGAGAGAAAAAAAAAACACAGCAGCATTTCTAGAGAGGAGCATACTGCGATCCACGGAGGAGGGTGAATAAGAACAAATAAACAAATTGCTCAGAAGTTGGAGAAAGTTTTGAAGCAGAGCTCATGAAATGGAGACACAGGCACACGTACAGTTGTATAGTGTTACACACACACACACACACATGCAAACACACTTGTGAAGGGATGCAAGTGGCAACAGAAAGGGCGCTCGGCCAAGTTATGAAGGAGGGAGGGCATTGAGCCAGGGTGGCTGTCCTGCCAAACTGCCCCCCCCCCACAGGCAGCCGAGGACAATCCACCATCAACGGCGCAATTAGAAAGCCGGACTCAGCTGGTGGACTGGGACGGACCGAAGGGGGTGGAGGGGTGAAGGAAAAAGACGAAGCAGACAGAGAGTGGGATGAGTGGATATGCACATATCAGCAGCATAACAATCACCATCCTAATAATATACTTATTTCTACATGCAATTAAACAACTCAAGCATTTCTAGCATCAGATTTTCGGGGAATCTTGTTTTTGCAAATACACTTTCAAGAACCTTCTGCAGATGTGTCAAAAACATCCGCAGCAACAGGGAAAATGGCAGGTGATTTATAAAGGAACCAAACACACCTGGACATGCTGATTTGCACCGGAAATAAATGAAATTATTTCACCCATAAGGCCAGATTTTTTCACTGTTTTCAAGGCAAAGAACCCGTCTCAGCCTGATTTAACATATAATTAGCTTACTGATAGCGCCAGCTGATAATATTGCACTTTATTGCTCTGTGTGTGTGTGGGGGGGGAGAAAGTGTCTTTGTTTTACAACCCTCTCCATATATGAAACACTACTGCCAAGGTAAATGCAATTTGCTCTGCCTCCCGAGTAATGTGTGGCTGAAATGTTAGTCGGTATTCCCTCCCTGCAGCAAAACTCATTTTCACAGCCACACGACAAAATATTAACATAGGCTTCAGAGTGAAATGTCACAGTGATTTCTTTGTCAGACTAAAGCAGGGGCTGCTTCTCCTAATGCAGTGTGCAGAGGTGCTATGGCAAAGGGGAGACTCCCGCTGCGGATACTCTGGTCTCGGGTGCCACACCTGTGCTAATAGGACTGCTAATTGGAGCGTGGCACACACACACACACACACACACACACACACACACACATAGACACACACATGCACGCTAAGATACGCCAGGAAGTTGTTTGCTTCACTCAGCATTTGGGGACTGTTTGTGTGAGGAACAAAGGTCTTGTCATAAAGATATTTTTTGAATATCATGGTTTTCAGATATTTAACGTATTCAGGCAAGAAACAAAGACTGAATAGAAGTATTTCATCTTGATAGAAGTGCAAAAGCTTGTTGGCATTTTTTATTTTTCTCTCAGTCTCTCTCTGTCCTCTTTATTCAACCTTTCTCTTCCTCATAATAAGCATGGAGGCAGCGTGTTGAATAAAATATCACCGTGTGTTGTTGACGGGGCAACCTGGTTTGGAATCTGAGTAAGAGTGTGTTCTGTGTGTGTGTGTGTGTGTGTGTGTGTGTGTGTGTGTGTGTGTGTGTGTGTGTGTGTGTGTGTGTGTGTGTATAAACACCAGCACGAACACGCATACTGAACGATCTGTCACCCTACAAGATGTCCCCATGTTACACGCTGTCAGGATCAGAAACACACACACACAATAAATTATTATATACATCCCGTATATCTCATCATAAATGCGTCCCAAACCTCTGTCCTGCTGAGACACACACACACACACACACACACACACACACACACTTTCCTCTGCCATTCAAATTCACGTGTGTTGTTGGTAAAAACATGCCTCCCAGGTGCACCCTCCCGCAGAAGAAGAAAGGAGCGAGGTACACCAACATACAAGAGAAAAGAAGCTTTCTTTTGGTTGATGGTGATGGGGATGTGTTCCACAGTTGTTGTTCAAAGAGCCATATCTGAATACAAGTAGGTGGCACATCTGTCGAGTAGTTTTTTTTTTTTGTTTTCTGTCATGAATTATTAACATCCTGTCATTGCTGGTAGCAAAATATATCATTATCTCGCATGTGAATAGAAATAATGGCAAAACGGTGTCTCATATCTGTCAGTTGTGCCCAAACAGTGTTTGTGGTGTTGAAACTTTATAACAAAGAAGAAAACTGAATGATCAGCAAAAGCTTTGGAACGCTTTTCTTATTCTTATTTTGTGTTTTCATTTCAAGTGTGCAATGAATGCTAGCTAGTAGCTACACATACGAGGTGATACAAGATGTAATGTATTCATCCTCATTGGGGGAATTCTACATTCGCTAACGTCCCAACACAGAGAGCTCAGGTTATTATATTATATCATATTATATATAAGTGTTGTTCCATCACGGACGCTTGGCTATATTGATGCCTGAACCAGGTCTTCTGTTTAAAATATAGTCGGTCAAGTCTTCATACAAATAACAAAAGGATTAATGAAAAAATGGTTACTGCTGTTGTTGAAATAACAACATTATGAATAACACAATGGCTGACGGCATACTATAACTGTCACTTTCCACATGGTTGGGCAGAGTTTTCTTTTCTATGACTTCTGGTGAATGAGTGTTTGCGTCTGTGCATGAGTCAGTTGGTGAGTCCATGTGCATGCAGTTCATTCAGTGCCTGATGATCAATATGGGATTAGGAACTAAAGCAGGGTCTGTCTCTTGCCTTTTTCTCTCATCTAATTGAGTGTTTCAGGGCCCTTAAAGACGAGGTAGGGAGTGGAGAACAAACAGCAGAGCGGAGAGCTTTAAGAGGTGAGGATGGGAAGTTTGTCGTCTGTTAGGAGTTCAGACGTGTGTCGTAAGGAACGCGACAAAAAAATCCTAATTCTTCAGACATCACGAGGACAAAGCTTTACCCAGATATCAAGATTACAGGACATGTTAGGAATACACGCATACAGACGAACAGATGCAGACACGCACATATAGTATGACTATATGAAAGCATATTCATACTGTATATGGTAAGTAATGTCTGTGAAGCTGCGTTCATTCCCCTAAACATATAGCTATATTCTCATGCATTTGTGACCCCAGATAGCAGCGACCGTATAGGTCTTAGTACCGAGATATCGTGTCAGAAAGCTTGCCCAGTTTATGGCTGCTATAAAGCCAAGAGAGGGAAAATAGAAATGGAAATGCCTGTTTAAAGAAACTTATTATTTTCCTTCTGAAGTACAGTGATCATTTTTCATGTCCTGTCTTTCTGCACACTGTCCAAACCTCACCAGAGGTTGCTCCTGGCTGCATTATGTGGGGAGTATCAGTATGTCTCATTGAGAGTGACCTTTCATGCCCGTTAATCTTCTTACTTCAACCCGACTCTCACAGGAGACATATAGGCTACACTCTAGGCTTACAGTAGATTGTACACACACGAAACAAAGCCCGGCCTTTTGTAATCACTGTAGAGAGGGCTGTTTGTGTGTCCTTCGGGAGTGTCATGGGTAGGTGAGGCCGCACACAGTGGCAGTGAGTGAATCAGGGCTGTTACAGTGTAATGGTCTTTAAACAAGAAAGCCAGAGAGAGTTACTGACAGGGGACAATATAGCAGCTCACATGACTCTTCTTCCTTCTGTGTAGAGACAGGCATTTACACTAATGCATGTATACAGGACAGGGCTTCTGGCACAACAGAGCAATAATATCACAAACCATCAGATGTGTGTGTGTGTGTGTGTGTGTGTGTGTGTGTGTGTGTGCGTGCGTGTGTGTGTGTGTGTGTGTGTGTGTGTGCGTGCGTGCGTGCGTGCGTGCGTGCGTGCGTGCGTGCGTGTGTATATACACGCTGATGGATGAGTGTCTTCAGAGATAAATGGGTGCCTATTATTCGTGCCTTTTATAGACAAACTCCCCGCTGACTTCCGAATGGGAATAGCACGCAGTCTTTCCCGCACGCGCACACACACACACACACACGAACACACACACACACACACACACACACACACACACACACACACACACGAACACACACACGTTCCCATAACGAGCAGCAACCGAGGGGCCCTAGGCTGTGGCACATCTGTTGTAGAGGAGACATAAGGCATTCATGCAGGGACTCTCAAGATTCTCCACATACACACTGTACACGCACATACACACTCCCTGCATGTGATGAATGAGATTTTTTTTTTCTGAACACAAAAAGGAAGGAGGAAGCGGTGGGGGCGTCTTATGACAATTTTAACTAAAAATCCCTTCTGGATAAAACCATGGCTGAACACAAAGACACACTGAGACACATTCTCTCAAACTGGCCCACTGGCCTTCAGATACCCTCCGTAACACACACTGCTCTTAGTATTCGTCCCCTTTAGTGCAGAAGACAGACGGAGGACTAAAACATGGAGGCACAGTCATTTTGCATAATAAAGACAGAGAAAAAATACTATTTCAATAAGGGTTAGGGGGAGATATGTGGAAACTGTTTTTCATCATATATATATAAAGCTAGCTTTTTTGTATAAATTTAATGACAAATTTAAGAAAAGCTTCAACCGTCAATTTTTTTGCTATTTTAAAGACCATTTGACAATAAGGGAAGTCCTGGCCCGACCAGCAGCCGTGCATGAGGAAAGCAGCCAGCACTTCAGCATGTCTGTAAGCCTGCAGTATTTTCGCAGAGAACGCCATAATCTGAAACGGTCTTTGGCCTTCTCTCACGAGAAGAGAGGCGATGAGCGCACACAGCCGTGGCGTTACAGAGGATTCGGCCCTCTGTCTGCTACAATATGCCTGTCTAAAGCTCTCCGAGCCAGGCTTAGCTTCCCGGCCCTGGCACCGCCTCCCTCCCTCCCTGTGCCAGTGTCAACTTCAGCTCGGTACAGCGCCAGCCGTTCACGCCAGACTCAGCTTAGTGTGAGGCAATGCTCTCCACTCAAACTGGGTTCCTACTCTCCATCCTGCATTGCTTCCTCCTTTCCTTTGGTTGGATGTGTCTTTTACTATTGGCTCTTCCTTTGTTCATTGTTCTTCTATTTCCTGTTTTTCTTTGCTTCTTTCTTTCTTTACTTTTACTTTCTTCCTTTTTTTTTTTTTTTAGTTCAAATACATTAAGTATGCGCATGTAAGTGTGTGCACCAAACTCACAGCTTTATTTAAACCAACACACCATTCAAACATGCTAACTAGCCTGGTGGCTATCATATCACCTGCAATCAAGGCCCTTGATTATAATATATACTGGGGGGATCCCCGCAATGTAGGTGTATTTGTCCCCCCAATAAAAGTCAATGACATGAAAATAGAGAAGGACGTTTACTTTGAAGACGACTGGTCCAATAAGCTATTTATATATTTTATATAATTATATATAATTGTCACCTGGAGCCTGAATTTGTACATCATTCCACTATATCTTCACAAAGATAACAGCTGTTTGCTGATATATCAATGTTCAGAATATTAAATACAGCTCCTTTAAATTGATACATAAAAATCAGAATGCAAGAAATGAAGTGTTTGACGCTCTAAATCCCCGCCCAAATCCCGTGCTTCTTATGCATCCACGCCAAAGTTGAAATGTGAAACTTGCCCGTAATAAACCAGCCCAGTCTAAATCAGACCTTTGCCTTCCAAAGTCTATTTGAGAGCCAATTTTCACACCTAACCTTGGGGTGACTTTGGCTCTGTGAGGGTAATTATATATGGTTCCGAGAGAAGTAGTCAAGTGTT
>NW_027176318.1:4739463-4801963 GCF_023349555.1 Cebidichthys violaceus | reverse complement strand
TCGAGTTGGCTTCTGTGTCAGACAATGAGTTTGTCTTGTGCGACAACAACAGTTTTGAAGTTTTATACACCATTTTAAATGCTAATGCGATGGCCCAATTTGCCTGTAACGACCATTAAAGTTGAATCTAATTTGATGTAATTAGCCATATCACACCCATTTCATTTCTTTATAAACTCATTTCAACAGACCCATATTGTGGATTTCTTTCCTAAGGCCATCTCCTAACCAGGAGTCATTTTAATTGCCACATTGCCATCTGGTGAACGGATGGAGTGTCTGTATCACAGCCATTTCGTAGTCATCAGAGGTATTTCTTTCACACTGAATGAATTTTCAAAAGTCTAACCTGAGGCTCTTGAGCTAGATGAAAGTTTGCGCCTCCTTCCTAGACACTCTTGACTGACTGTATGAGCTTGTATCATTTGGCTAGAGGCTCATTCACTCCTGCTGATAGTCTTGCTTGAAATTATCAGCAGTTTGTTTAAACCTTTAAAAAAAACACACATGAGACCACAGTCTCTCCTTCCCGCTGACAAACAGCTGTAGATTTCTGGGTATTTGCTTCACGTGGATAACAAATACACATTGAGGTTCAACTGTATAGTTGGGATTCTGGTCTGAGTCTTGTTTGACATTCTGAGTGTGTATTCTGTGAAGCTAGACGAAACCTTATGTCCAAGCACCATTGTGTTGCTATTGGAGTTCATATCCTCATTGTACTTGATGATATAAGTATCTTCTCTTATATCACTCCAGTACTCCTAGAATGTAGCTAGTGGTTTTTGTTATAGTTATCCCAAACCACAATATGTATTTGTTTCATTCAATTTGTAGTACGGTTTAATAATAAACACTGAAGAGTTGCTGCTATTCACACAGTGTGCTGCTATCTGCAATGCACCAATACAGAGTATATGAGAAGTGTTTTTACGTCCACTGCTTGTCCCGCACAAGCTTTGACCCGGACATCATTTGAACACAGTCGCCTGTCATCTGGAGTCAGACCTCCTGAGTCCATCCTTGTACAGCAAAGACAAGAGGACACAGACAGACATGTGTATAGAATAGAAAGCACTGTGGATCTCATAGCTGGTTAAAGAATACTCTTTACAGATCTAGATTCAAATAGTCAAGCAAAATAGTTTGTTTTTTTATAATCAACTGGCCTTGATAAAAAAAAAAAAAGAAGTGCTCCTCTTCTGCATAACACTTCACACTTCTGTCCAATTGGTGGCAGTAGAGCACCAGAACGCTAGTGTGGCAACTTCCAACAAACATCAAGGAAGCCTTGAAAATCTAGACAATTACTCAAAACACATGCATCACTAGTTACAAATATAGAACAGGTAGTGTTGGGACACCATGGACATGACATTCAAAGGTCCTGTGTTTGTGCTTTCTGTCTAAATCAAGCTTTTCAGTCAGCTCAGAGAAACAATTTCCTCTCCATAACCTCTATGATCTGAGCAAAATACGTCACCGACGAACCTCATCATTTCAGTAGCATTATCTTTATGAGGAAATAAATGTAGTCATTGAGCTCAACTTCACGATCAAACTAAACTTGAAGCAGCAAGGGGGACATTTACGCAACACAAAACCAAAACTAAAACTAACCGAATGTGTAAACACGCTCTCATATTCCTGGTGCCTGTGACACGGAAGTTAGATCATCGGTGTGAAGATCTATTGAGCAGAGACAGACAGGCTGCAGCATGCAGCTCTATGACTGCATACGAATCACAGCATGAAAATCAGACAGCTCACATTTACTCCACACACACACACACACACACACACACACACACACACACACACTCGGCCTGGATGCTCCCAACGGTAGAGTCACCGAAACTGGCAGAGTGACGACAGTAGTTTCTACATGAACTCCCCTCTGCTCTGTTTACAAGGGTAGATGTGAAACCACGTATTTACATGAAAAACATCAACAGCAGTCAGTGAACGTGAGTATCAGTCTGGTGTACCACTAGAAAGGGGTGAAATTGATTGAATTTCTTTACAAATGTGGCACACTGCAGGCAGGAGGATAGGCAGGAAGCTGTAAAGAGCTGGAATAGATCTGCAATGGTAGCCATGTAATGTCAACAGAGGTTAGAGGTGATAGTCAGCTGCAGGACCTTGTGGCGCAACGGTAGCGCGTCTGACTCCAGACCAGAAGGTTGCGTGTTCAAATCACGTCAGGGTCAAAGATTTTCGCATCATCAGTTACACTACAGGAAGCTACAGCTTCACTATCAAATGAACAGCAAGGAATGTAAACATACGACTGATGCGGTGCTGATGGTCCTTCCATATGACCATACCTCGGTGAATATCTTAATAATAGATTATCTTAATAATCTTATTAGGGCTAAATGGATTCTCTCTTTTATGATAAACTTTAAACTTTAACGAATGCAGGTCCAACGCCGTCACATTGACAATTAAATGGAGGCCACACACTAACACATTGAATACTAACACAAAAAGTACCAAAATGAATAAATAAATAAATAAACTAAACCATTGTCTAAAAACACACAGCCAATTCCAGGTCAAATCAAGCAGTAGACCAACATCAATAGGCTGAGTACTGCACCCATAATAATAGGAGCAGCAGGATCATTAATGGGTTAAATTCAAAGGCTTGGTTAAGTCTGTTCCTGCCTGTATGCATGAGTAAAACAGGGACAGAGGCAGTAGCTGATAGGAAGAACTGGACAGACTGGATTTACTGCTAACAACTATAACAGCACACAAAGAAGCAAACACCCACACACACACACACACACACACACACACACACCGGGATAAAAATCATGTGCATAGGGCTGTTCCTCCGGCGTGAAGTTCGTTGTCTCGGCCAACATCCAGAGCTATGTACTCTGAGTCATTTACAGCAACTACCAACACAGTTCTACTACAGTATGTCAGTCTTGTGACTAGCTGTGGTTTATGTGTTAGCCTGACTGACGTTGGTATGATTGACAGTATGATACAGGTGCAGAGCAAACTCCAGAGCTGGAACATAACCTGTACAATATCACAATGTAACTGATCAAAGCGACATACAAATATGAATAGATAATCAAAAAAAGATCTGCTCATATTGTTAATTGTTAGGCTAAAATTGTGTTGATGTCATGTAATAATCTGTCACCAGTGGGATGTAATGAGCCCACACAGCCACCAGGGGGAGCAGTTATTCACAGCATGGGGACAAATAGAAGATAATGAAAAGGAGAGAATATATGTGCCAAGTAGTCTTCAATTAGTTCAGTGTAACTTACAACTGAATTCTTTCCTTCTTTGTGTTTTGTCGGTAAAGGACCACATCGGACGGATGAAGGAGAGGAGAATAGAGTGCTTTAGACCGCAGGTGCAAAACAGCTGCATTCACCACTGATCCCACCTGATGTGTAACCACGGCACCTACCACATATCCATTATATGGTGTGTAGAAGCACATGTACACATACTCGTCCTCTTACTCATACACGGTTTCTCAATCATCTACAGATGCACACACACACACACAAAAACCGAAAAGCACTTGCGTGTCAAACAGACCAAACTGTTCAGATCTGAGTTCAGAATTGAAAACCTTGCATAGCAAATGTGGGAGATGTATTTTTCAACATGAAACTGCAGCTCAAAAACACACTGTGTTCTTAAGAAGTACATCTTTTCAGATTTCACAGGATAGAGACATCAGATATCCTGAGAAACCTGCAAACAGATAGGAATCAGAGACAACACTTTCAATTGAAACCCACTTGTTTCATCACCATTTAGAGGAAGACGTTATGATGGCCCTGTTGGCTTTAAGCTAACATGTCTTTGAAGCCATGATGAACCCAGATCAATCATTCACGTCATCTCACCAGCACCAGGATCAGCTAAGGGATCCTGGTGGTTGAAAGTCATTCAAACCATTTCCCACTCGCAGAGACA
Source organism: Cebidichthys violaceus (assembly GCF_023349555.1). Classification (NCBI taxonomy): domain Eukaryota; kingdom Metazoa; phylum Chordata; class Actinopteri; order Perciformes; family Stichaeidae; genus Cebidichthys; species Cebidichthys violaceus. The sequence goes on along the minus strand of NW_027176318.1, from coordinate 4,798,006 downwards.
CAAAGAGGGGTTACAGCTCACTAACTGGCCACACATAAAAGCCAAACAGCTTGTGACTCAGGTGTAGTCACCACTGTTCCCGTGGGAAGGATGCAGTGGGATTGTGGGTAATCATTTACAGCTGGTCTTGGGGGTGGGGTGATATCATGCTGCCTATGAGATTTTTTCCCTCACACACCATTATACTGCAAAATATAGTAATACACAAAACCTCACACACACACACACACACATCAAAGAGGAGCCTTGAATGCAACACAGACCACTGCACTGTATCCTTAAACCCTCCATGTATGAAAGCAACGTAGGTGGAAATGATCAAACAGGGAACCTGGTGATGTGCAGTGTTAAGTGTTCTGTAATGTTTTAGTAACGATGAGGGCGTAAAAGCAGGCAGGTGTAATCATCAGCACATGTCATTGGACCTCTCTGTTGTGCTGCCAAAGAGTGCAGACACAAGCACACTATTTTTTGCACAAGGAAAAAAGCTGAATGGAAACGAGAAGAGGTGGTGAAACGGGACATGACGGTTAAAATATGCAAACGCATACTCCCCTTATCGCTCAGTTCCTCACACACTTTGACTCACCCTGTCTTTGTCGTCCACCACATCGCACAGCATGTCATCCAGGTCCAAAATGCCTCCATCTCCATGTTCCAACCTGTGGACCTGGACCCAGTAGCTGGGGTCCTGGAAGGAAAAGAGAGAAAGTATTAGCTCTGGAATAAGATTAGCTTTATTTGCACCCTAAAGACTCAGGATTTGAAGCCTTATGTAAGTGAAGCCATAATACATGTTAGCATTGCCAGGCCAAAGGAATTAGCAGCTTGTGTCTCCTGAAGGAATCAGCTGATCCAATCACCACGTGGCTCAAATAATGATCCGGTCAGCTGGCACACAGGGGCTCTGACATGGTTATGGATGGATTGACATCATTATAGCGGATATGAAATATTTGAATCTCCTACTGGACGGCCTGCAAAGAAAGCCTACGCCTCATGCCTTCCTCCAGGAGTATAAAGAGAGAATAAATATGATACAGGCACACCAGGAGGTGACACGTTCATCACTTCTTATGGTAACATTCACTGCGTAGGCGGTGACAACACTCACTATGCACTTCAAAAACTGTCACCCTTTTTTTTCTTTTTTTTTTTGCATCAGCATATGAATATCATTCATGCATACGTAATGTCTTCAGGAACAGCATGTAGTGCAGGTTAAGTCCTCTCCATCAACTCAGCACATCATACAAAGTGGAATCAATCCAATGTGACCTTTTTCGAAAGAGAAACATCAATAACTGCTTTTCTCAAATTATGATGAAAGGCTGAATGTTTCTATTAGTTTGTGCTTTATAATGATCACAGACATGAACCGTTCTTCTCACTTAACGCTGCATCAGATAGTGGCCGGTAGGTAGCGTGCCACATGGGGGTGCAGGTCAATAGTTGGAGAGGTGTGAATGTGTGACTACATGTCCATACGTCCTATAACGACACAATTGCATACTGTATGCAGAAGATAACGCTACTTTTCACAGCATTGCCTCAGCATATTTACACACATGCTCATGTAAAGGCTCATTAGTATGCTGTGCTGCCCTTCTAAGGCAGAGAGTATTAACGACGGAGGCAGTGAGGTAGGGAACATAATGGGAGGAAGTTTGCACGATGGCTGGCAAATTTTACACTGAAATATTATCACTGTCTGTCTGTCGACTACTAACATTCATATTGGAATTAATATAATGCATTTATTTTGAAATGAAAAGTACACTTGAGTCAAAACCTTATATGGCTAAGCTAATTCTGCTAGCTGTAGAAGGAGTTTTTTCTCTATTAGGATGTATAAATGATACATTTCTATGATATGATAGATATTCATGATGATGAAACAGATTCAAGTCTTAACTTCTCCAACATAGTTACTGCTTCTAACCGTTATAGAGCAGTAGAGTTTTTGGAAGGAAATTACTGGATATGTGAAGCAGCTTCATAGCATGAATGTTGGACAATCTGTAAATACTGTGAACAGAATATTGTTGAAGAAAGACGAAAAATAAGAAATAAGAAGTTGAATATGAATAAAAGTGACTCTTTCCCTCCATTGGTTCTCTTTTCTCAGTCAGACAGGAGGCTAAAGAGTAACCATTCAGCTCAGTGGCTGTCCTTCCTCCTTCCTCACTCTTTTGTCTGGATTCTGTTCTCTATTTTCTTCCCTCTGTCTCTTCTCCTCCCAAACTGAGCTGTCTTCGGGCCTGTGGTTAAATGCCTTCATGCACGGCTCTGTTGTACTCAACTCCAATGCGGTTCACCAGGCAAAATGGTCCAAATCATGAGGGGAATAACTGTGTGGTATTTTCCTTTCCTTCTGAGGTTATTAGGAGGGAGACGATGGCAAGTTCATCAGGGGCACTCCCAAATGACAAGACACGGAATCAGAAGCAAAGAGAATGATTTAGTTCCCATGTTAGTGAAGGCCGCTGAAAGATGAATGAAACCTTTCAAAAACAACACCACAATACCACCACTATATATATATAACAAACTACTGACAATCCAGAGGAAGAAAGACGCAGCAAAAACGACATCTCTGGAAGTCATTATAAACCACAAAGTGACCCTCAGCATTAAACAGGGGGAAGAAATGTCCAAATGTTGACACGCCCCATGTCCGTTTGGCATGGTCCTCATGCAGACTTGTTCCTCGGATGGATTATGAGGAACAAATATGTCTCTGACAGAAGCTCAGCCGCATAACTTAATCCCAGAAATGCACTCTGGGCGGAAGGAAAGCATTTAACGTTGACTGTTTAGATGTGACTTGGTTGAAATGTCTGTTGGGAGCCAAGTCAGTGGTGCTTTGACTCCAGCCAAGAACGATCAGTTCATCACGACAGTAATAGCAGAGAATTCATCACAGGCTGGGATTGGGTTGGATTTTGTGTTTTAGGGGTCATCTCTGAATGCTTTGGTGTAAATACCACCCACACACACACTTATAACACTTGTATTCTTGTATTAGTCAGACCTCCTATGAAGATACAGCTGTTCATGTTAGCCATTCAGCTCACAAAAAAACCCAAAGGTCAAAGCTCTGTTTAGCTTACTTCTTAGTATCATTCATTGTTTCTCTCCGATCCTTAAGACCCATGCTACTTTTAAGAACATATCTTTTTAGTGTTTATATACTTTAAAACAGGATCCCCTTGAACCTTGAATCATATTGAAATATGCTATATGATCTGATGAATTCGTAGTGGCATCAAGATAACTATAAAGATAAAGATTAATATCTAGTACACTCTTTGCTACCGTGGAGTTTGGCAGTAGTTAAAAAAGTGAAATAATCTTTCATCACATTTAAACACACATGGGCTTAATCAGAAGTGGAACTATGGAAGCCAGTAGAAATGGACTGAAGAGAAACAGAGGGAGCCGATCCAACAAAGAGTGCATTGTGACAGAGTCATTAATACTACTGCTGAGCTCGTACAGTAACAGAGGGGAGGGAGGACAGCCCAGGAATTGATAAAGTGTCAGCGCACTCAGCAGTCCACCATCATCTCTGCTACGAAATCAAAACAGTGTGCAAGAACGGCTCGTCATGGTGAACTATTTATTGTTATTATTTAGTTTCTAAAACAGAGACAATGGGCCACTACTGCATTATTTCATTAACAAAGGGACAAAACATATCTGACTTGGAGAGTACAGCTTCGACAGACAGTCTGAGCCATGTGTGTGTGTGTGTGTGTGTGTGTGTGTGTGTGTGTGTGTGTGTGTGTGTGTGTGTGTGGGGTTGGATCAAATAGTGAGTGAGTGAAATGTGAGAGCGGCATATATCTTCTCCACCTCACTGCAATAAGGATAAAAAAGATTATTGAAAACCTGTGGAAACCAGTACAACTTGTAATTAAAAACTCACTAAAGTTACATCAGTGGCTTGTGAAGTGCAACATTTAGAACCGGCGCTGAACCTTCTAGGGTCACGAGTGTCATTTACCGTGATACAATGTGACTTTTGACAGCTATGGCAACATACTGCAGCACTTGCTTCGAGAGATCCCTTTCATAATTTAATAAATGTCATCGCTTGACAAATGTATCTTCAAAACATATTTCAAATATTGTCGCTGGAGTCAAAAGTAAAGGGAAGTAGCTTGGATTGCCTTTGCGTGTGAAAATGGAAGATCTGTTTGGCAGAATGTCGCAAAATGCTGCAGAGGAACATTGAACGTACAGAAAAACAAACATGGTGGCTTTACATGCAGTCACAGGATGATCCCTACTATGATGGCCCTGAACAGATCTGCAGGCTAAAAGACGTTTGTGTTTGTCAAAGCAGATATGAGCAGATATGAGCAGATATGAGCAGATATGCAGGATGTGTATTGTCTGCCCGAGATTTAGCTCCTGCCCCAGTGACCTGTTGAGGCACTAGTCAGCATTATTCATCCATTCATACATTGCATGAGACACACCACCCGACTAGTCCGATCAGGTATCCTCTGAACTGATCCACTGTAGAAGGTGAGGGAAAACAGTGAGGTGGTTGTTCTCTGTGACACACAGACACACACATACACACACACACACATACACACACACACTTGCGACATAAGCTCAGACAATAGCTCTCTTCACCCCATTATCTGTGTCTTTATACCAGAGTGGGTTGCCTGTTCCTGTCGAAGACCACACAAAGACTGGTGCCCTGGAGGAAAGTGGAGAAGGGAGGAGGGTGTGTGAAAGTGTGTGTGTGTGTGTGTGTGTGTAAGTGTGTGTGTGTGTGTGTGTGTGCGTGTGTGTGTGTGTGTGTGTGTGTGTGTGTGTGAGAAAGAGAGAACATGTGGCCGTGTGTGCTTTATGATCGCTGCATTAGCTCCTGCAAGTGTTCCAATTCCCACAGGGAGGAATATCAGCAGTTAGATGTGCCTCTCAAATGTCCAGTGTTACAGCAGGACCTCGTGGCGCAACGGTAGCGCGTCTGACTCCAGATCAGAAGGTTGCGTGTTCAAATCACGTCGGGGTCAGGAGCTTTTAAGGGCTGAACAACCTTGCTGCTGGAGGCAATGCAGCAGGTCACAAACATAATCATGGGAAGTAGAATTTGTGCGCTACGCGTGTTAATGAGGGTGATGCCATCAAGCAAAGATGACGCATAGATATATTTCTCATTTGGAAATTGTCCAAGCATTTGGAGACGATCCCGCAAAGAGAAAAAACAAGCGGCGTGTGGAAACTTAACAAACCAGTAGCAGCAGATTACACGACAGATGTGATGTTCTAAAGATGGCATCAACACTGTAAACAGAAAAAGTGGGAGATATAAGATAACTACTAGTACAATACTGTGTTCATTCTCATTGTTTTATAGGAGGTAGAGTTTCAATGTAATCAGTGTAGTACGTTGCAGAAAGAGAATGAATGTCTGTAGTAACTGTGGACAGCCATTTTATACCAGATTTCTGAAAAATCAAATTTCAGAGTGATCTGGGTTAAAATCCCCTCAGCAAAGTGAGATGAGTAAACATGGATTTGTGTAAAGCTCAGAAGAGATCTGGAAGGGGCTTTAGTTAAACAGCACATCATACAACCTGCACTGATGGCGCAAAATGACCCCGACCGCAAGCATCTGGGGCAAAAACCTGAACAGTTTCTGGTACAGATAATCAACAGCAGCAGGCCTGGCCCGAGGTGTGGCTATGGTAGTCAGTGGGGGGGGTGCCTCTAAGTCTAGCTCTGTCTCCATCAGCACCACATACCCACCCCTACTGGTGGTCTTAGCCCCAAAAGCGGCAGCAGGCTCTGCCAACTGCACAGCACCACATCCTCATCCCTAGTGGTAGTACCAGCACCGCCTCTAGCGGCTTGTGTCCCTGCACCCATCAGCGGTGCAATGCACCCGCCCCAAGATGCAGGAAAACCCGAGCCGTAAGCATCGGCAGCCCATCACACTGGTGGATCTGACCACAGCCCTTGGTGTTGAGGTGTCAATTTAAGCAATAGAAGCAGTTGGCATGTCATGACTGCACAATCTCCAGAGTGTAGGCCCCACTATTAAGCTCTGACCTCTGACGTCTGGGAGAACAGACCTCCTGTGAATCATCAGTCTGAGCCAGTAGTTCAACCTCTCAACCTCCCACTTTTACAGTTTGCACTCTGCAGCACAATAACAGCTGTGATTTATGGAGTGTATGTTCTCCCCAGTGAGTCATAAACACTAGTGTCACAAAGGCTTTCTGCCTCGCTTGTGCATGAACACACGTACGTACACGCACCCGCACACACACACACACACACACACACACACACACACACACACACACACACACACACACGGATAAACACACACCTCCCTAGCTCCTTATCCTTGCCAGAACATTCACTGCTGCCATCAAAACAAATTCAAAATAGAAGATACAGCACAGTAGCAGGCGACTGTTACAACTACTACATGAAGTGCAGCTCACATGTTCTACACATGCATGTTAAATAAAAACAATGTTTTTACGAGGGTAAGTCCTTACATCTTAAATCAGGGGTGTCGGTGCATCATAGTTTGTTTGTTTCTTTAACAGAAAAAACAGAATAATGAATGATTATTAAGGACATATGTGATCAGGGCTGAAGTATATACACTCACTCTTCAAAAGTAACAGCAGTTGACGAAGGCACAGTTGATGAAAGGCAAACAAAAGCCTCAGATAATGTTCATTCTCTAAAAGAATGACTGCACTTTTATGTCTTTTTCATGTCTTTTTTCGTTGGCGAAGTAATGCGACAAAATGTCCTTCTTTAAGTATCTTCTTCTGTAGATTCATGGTCTCATGCAAACAAATCCTGGATGAGGAGTTTAGGCAGCTCTGTTATAGTCAAAATGTCCCTGTGGAGCTGGGGCAGCTGTGGATAAGCGGATAGCAGGGCCGTCCTTCAATCAGAGAATCGGCAGTTTGATCCCCGGCTCTGGCTCCTCTAGTCGCGTGTAAACGTGTCCTTGAGCAAGACACTTAATCCAAAAATTGCTCCCGTAGCTGTGCCTAGAAATGTGATAGAATCTGAATTGTAAATCGCTTTGGATAAAAGCGTCTGCTAAATGATTGTAATGTAATAAAGAGCTACTCCTAATTGACCTAACAGACAAGTTGGCTGATTGACATCAGACGTTGAGGGTGAGACAAGCTTTTGTCTGTGGGAGACAATAGTAGATTATCCAGTTGAATGTAGTTCACCTGGTTTGCTTTAGCTCACTATAACAGACACAATGTCCCTTCAGGGCATAACAATTGCTTCCAAGTGGATAATGGTAGTCCCAAACTGTGCACGGTCTGTCTGTGTGCAGATAGTAATGGGCTAGTACACTGAGGGAAGCCGTCCACCGGTATTCCTCTGAGACAAAGTCACCTCCAGGGTCTCTGCATTATTGATGCTCTGCCTGCACAAAGCAACCTGCAGAGTACAACACTGAGTGAAATATGACACCTCGCTACACACACATACATGCAGCTCTGCACACACTGGATGTTATCATAGGAGCACCACGTTCATAGTTTACAGCATGATGTAAAGAAGCAATACTGGAGACTCGACATCTATTTAATGGCCGTGAGGAACCTTCATGGTCTTGCTGGAATTTAAGTTTAAAAGATTTCTACACATTGTAAGACGCCGCTGAAACTGAGATTGGACATGTATGACACTAAACGATTTGGTGTCAGAGAGAGAGAAATGCATCTGCTCCACCTAAACAGAGGGACAAAGACAGGTGTGCGCACCACCCGCTGCTGACACTCCACTGTCAGGTGACAAAAAAGATTTTTCACTAAACGATTTGTTGCATCACTGCCCCATAGACCCCACTTATATCCAAAAACTGTTGTCTAATCACAACCCTACATTAATCTAAATCTACAGATTCAGTATAAATACCCTACTTATCACACTACTAAGAAATATTAGATTTTGCGTGACTAATTTGCAAATGTAGTCTATTGAGAACGATTTGCGTCTCCAAAATTACTAAATTTAAAGATGACCCATACTTTCAACACAGTGACATCTTCAGATTATTTCACAAAGCATATCAAGTAAAATGGATTTTTCATAGGATGAATCGACTTACAAGCATTTGTTTGACCAATAACAGTGAACTGGTTAGACTGCACTCAATACAGTTTTGTAAATACAAAGAGAGCATCCAGGACAGCCTTGATACGTCGACAATATTGGCACCCTGCTCTCAAAATTGGGCCAAATATATATTTACAAAGTCTCCAACTTCCTTCTCCTTCATTCCTTGTCATTGTTCCAATAAACAACGCACTTCATGATGAATCATTCAGCTCGTGCAACCATTCAGTTGAATGTGCAGTATGTGGGTTAGTGGCTCAGTTGCACTAAACAACATCTTGCATTTCGACTGAACGAAGTGCTCAGAAAGCCCCAAAAAAAACAAGTAGTCTGTTCATGAATTATTATTCCCAAATACTTTATTGAATGGAAACAAGCTAAGGTTTCCCACACAACTGGCACAAATGCTCATTTGTACTGAGAAACATCATTTTAATGAGAGAGGCGAGTACAAGATGAATGCCTCTGTAAGATGGATAGGTTTGTAGCGCAGGCACATATGAAAGGCTCAAAGAGATATATGGATGTTTCTTTTGGCCAACATTTCCCCACATGTGCACCAAGCGAGTGGCAGTATTAGTGCCAGAGAGGTTAGCGAGGGATCAAGCTGGTAATACAGGCCGGCCTGTCGAACGCCGAGCCAAATCCTGCAGCCTCTTAACACGGAGACCCCGCAAATATCCGCCACACCTACACACACACTGAGCCAGAGCAGAGACTACCGTCAGGTCTCTGGAGTCTCATTCTGCTGTGGAGGGGAGAGAGGCAGAGAGCCAGAGGAAATATCCTTCTGTTACTATAAGTCAAAGGATCGGCCATTCTGTAGACAAATGGCACACGATTTTCTGAGCTTTCTGATTAGGGAAGAGATATATGCTTAGATCAACCTGAATGGTCTGCTGCTTGAACAGGGGATTTGTAGTCCCTAAACCTTGTTTCTCCAGGACTACAACTGCACACAACACATGAGAAGTACAACGTGGAAAGCTGAGCATCTGGCCTGGATAAAAAAAAAAACAGGTTGGACTGCCCTGTGTGTGTGTGTGTGTGTGTGTGTGTGTGTGTGTGTGTGTGTGTGTGTGTGTGTGTGTGTGTGTGTGTGTGTGTGTGTGTGTGTCCGCACAGGACCAGACATACTGCCTCATGGCTCAGCGTGAGCTGCAACTGCCGCTGCGATGAAGGTTTCACTAACAAATTAAAAGAGACATTATCACACGAGGATCTCATTGAGTAGTTTTATAATGATACATCATTAAGCCAATTTAAGAGTAAAGCTTCAGACAGGATGTCCCAGGGATTAAGAGGCAGGAGAGACTCTTTAAAAATGCAGCAGATTGTTGTTGTACAACAGAGATTTTCGGACAGTAAAAAAAAATATATATATATATATATATAAATATATGAATGAGGCCTGGACTATGAACTGTAGACAGAGGCTGTAGAGGTAGCTTGTTTGGGCAGTCAGCCAGCTTTATTCCATTTGAGACAAGTGGTCGTTAGCAACAGCGGGAGGGCTTTACACACACACACACACACACACACACACACACACACACACACACACACACACACACACACACACAGTTACTGTCTTGGGCATCAAAGACTTCCGAGAATATGGGACAAGCAAGGTAACATGCATGATTTGGCAACTGGGGTGCACTAAAGAGAAAGTCATGTCTAATTATATGCAATTATAAGCATGAATGCTAAAGCTAAAAAAATACTTAAATATGATAAAATAATATAAATGTAGCCCTGGTTGAAGGACATCATAAGGTATACAAATGTTATGCTATTAATGACTTTGTAATGATATGGCTAGATCTAGTCTTTAGGGATGAAAAAGGGATGTTTTCTTCAGGAGTTGATAAAGACCGTCAGTTTCCAATGCTTATCACAAATCAACCCACAGAAACAGAGGGTGAGGGCGTGTCATGTTACTGCAAGGAGATTTCACTCTCAGACCCTGAGGGCGACGTCCCATCCAGGCCATCTGCTCGGCCTTGGCCTGTGAAGAGGAACAGACAGATTTGGATGCAGATGTGACATATCTGTGTGTTATTGTATGACTGATAATGTCAGGAACCTTTGCCAGAATTTAAAGAAACTGCAATCCATCATTCATTGCCAGGGTGTAATTTTCTTGACACACTTTAAATGTTTAGTCATAATTCAAGGGACGAAATGAAAAGTGCAAACATGCCAGTGCCGTCGTGCAACACTATGAGCGTACAGACACTATCAAAACAGGAAGAAGAGAACAATGAAGGAATCTTCTCATTTAGTTGTGCCACTTTGAAGTTATTGTTACTCTGAGCATTTCATATACAAAAGAGCCACACCGACAATAACAATAACTGAGCGACAGAATGAATCCCTGTAATATTCAACTAGCAAAGGGAAGACAACTTAGCTTGATAGCTTCTACTCAATAATGATGCTAATGTCCCTGAAAGTCGGTGTAGTCCCTGCAAGTTCAGAAAAACATGTTGAGAGACTCCTCGTCTACTTATAGAAGCGTCAGTCGGCACAATTTCGGCACACTTTGGTTTATTATTTCATAAGCACAGATGGGACCTCCAAACGAACCGAGAGAAACACAGAGCACGGGGTGAGTCACCGAAAACAGAGACAACCCGCAGTGGAGACGTCCCGAGACACACTGCAGATGTGGAACACAGAGAGGTCAGAAGAGACTTATGATTTGTGTTTGTGTGTGTGTGGGGGGGGGAGCCTGGGATCTAAATGTGGAACAAACATCATTATGTACTGCTTATTGTCTCCTGTATAAATAGGACACTGAATGTCAATGATCATGTTGCCAAAATGGTCAAACTGCAACTCCAATCCGCATACAGCGAACAAGAGTAAACTTCAGTCAATTTGTGACAACTTCATTGTTTAGACGCACAGGTTAACGTCGAGGATCTGTGATCCATACCGCGGGTGCTCACTGTACTCAGGTATTCACCTAAATATGTACATGCGTTGTCACTTTGAATGTCTAAATATTACCGAATATAAAGTGTCTATATTGGTGATTCAGGTTGGCGACTGTGTAATGGGACCTCACAGATCATGTCCAGTCTAGAAACCTTGACATGTACTGAGGAGTGCGCTGGTCATGGTTTGTGAAGAAGCAACAGACCATGAAACCCTCTTACACACTTTACACAAGAGCACACACACACCCCACACTTCACACCAGAGGAAGGAGGGAGGAGCAGTGCATTGAGAGAGAGAGAGAGAGAGAGAGTGAGAGTGTGTGTGTGTGTGTGTGTGTGTGTGTGTGTGTGTGTGTGTGTGTGTGTGTGTGTGTGTGTGTGTGTGTGTGTGTGTGCGCAAATCCCTGTAGGCTCAAGAACAACATGTGTAGAGCAGACATTGGGATCCCAGGAGTGTGAAGGCCAGCAATAGGGAGTGGCAACTGTTTGGTCTTACGTGTTGAGACAGTGCTCGCCACATCTGCACTGCAACTGTTGAGCACAAAAGTTGCTCTCGCAGTTCTCTACTGCCGCTTTCATACACTGCTGGTACATCCTACTGGAGATAAAGTAAACCCGTTTAACAACCAAAGCTGCTCATATGTCCACGTTCAGTTAGAAAAAAATACATCACAACCAACCCCGAGTCCACCCACTGCCCCACATCTGCCAGTGTATAGAAACACAAAGTAAAACTATTGCTAATATACTGAGAGTATTTCAAATGAAAACACATTACATGAGGGGATATGCATGGCGCATAATGTAAGAATGCTGCGTAGCAACTTGGAGATCAATGTAACATCGACACACAGCCCACTGTGTATTTACCCTCTTATTTATACTGTTATCCACTCTCACCTTGTGATTCTGGTTATGCTGAATGTCTGTACGCAGCATGCTGTAATTCATGCGTTAGGTACACTCTTAATTTGTCAGGTCTCTAGTTATGCAGCTCAGTAGCACTCTACGCATGTCAGAAAAGGTAGATATAGAAAGAGATCAAGCACATTACCCACAACTCCATGCGATCGGTCTTACCTCTTACTCCAGGGTAAGAGCTTATTTTGTATATTTGTTTTCAGTCCGAGGGTTTAGTAAACATTTCCTAAATGTGTTGAAAATCACTGACCCTGACATGATTTGAACACGCAACCTTCTGATCTGGAGTCAGACGCGCTACCGTTGCGCCACAAGGTCTGAGTGCTTCTATGGCAAAACTTCCTTTTCCAAACTGGACACGATACATTCCAGAGCCACGGACACATGTATAGAATATCAAAGTCACCATCATCACCATCTTTGTGTAAAGATAATTAACCTCTTTTTAGAGTTTCTAATGTAAAAAAAAAAAAAGAACTGCTGAATCTTTGTCAGGAAAAAAGGACACGCAGACAACGGACAGTCAAAGGGAAGAGGCAGGGAGAGAATGCTGATGAAAGCCACTTTCCAAAGGATTACTGGAGGAAAACATCCAAGATCCACAAACACTGACATATGAAACAGAGGGTTACAGTAAAGCGATGGACTCAAAAATACATGAAATGAAAACAATGCTGAAGACAGCTATCTAAAGACAAAAGACAAAGCGAAGACAGGCCAGATGTGTGTCTGCACTTGGAAGGAGGTGTGTTTGTGTCCTTTTCCAATAGTCTGGATGTAACAGCTCTGTTTACAGAAATATGTCTCCGGAGGATCTGTGTGTACCGTTTTTAGAAACAGTACAGAAACATACAGGGCATGCAGAGGTCTCTTTTTTGCAAAAGGACAGTATTGCCAGAAAGGACTGATGAAAGAAGAAGCAGCGTTTAACCGAGTACGTCTGCTCTCACCACACCTGGAACCACTCCTACCTTCCCCACAGCATGGGCTCTCATCACAGTTGCACACAACATAACTGGAGTTATTTTTGCACCAGTAAAAACATATATTATTTTTGTATTGAATTATTGATTGATCAGTACAGTGTGTTACATCGACGTTGCATGCGTTGTATATCCAGCACTGTACAGCAGCGACCCACTTCAGTCGCCTGACTTCCATTTGTTCTCTTCTGAGCCGACCGCATCGTGTAATTTGAGAAGCTTTTCTACATCGGCTCAGCCTCCACACAACAGAGAAGTGTAATTAACAGGACAATCAAGACCTCTTACTCGAGACATTTAACGACAGCTAAACCTGTCTAGTCCACGGAGGAAAGCAAGCACACGGATCATAGACAGAGCAGGAGAATCATTCTAAAAGTGAGAAAGTAACTTCTTATAATAATGTGTTCAATCATTCAGATGGACAGAGTAAAGTAAAGTAAGGAAAAGGGAATAAGTGCATGACAACACAACGGGTCATACCTGTAAGTTGTATTCTGTTTAAACGACGACGGGGGAATTAAATTAAACCACGTCACTATCTTGTACACCTTCAGCTCACTAAACCAAACATGCACTGAAGGTAATACAGGCAAATAACCCAAACTATGCTGAAGAATACACTCTGCAGAGGAAAAACACATCAGTAAACTCCACTAAACGGTGCAAAGCTGCCCTTTTATAAACACTTTCTATTTGCTTAGGCTATAGCTTTACTTCTGGGTTTGATTTACTAACAAACAGCATGTCAGCAACTAAAGTAAGGGATTTTCAGAGCACTCGCAGCTTAAAAATCTAGAAAGGTGAAAATATCCAGACCAGGATGAACATTAATATGTATTAACGCTTTGCCAGGAGCATTACGTCTCCTGGATTTCAGCCAAATTCATGTCTCACTGTCAAACAAACACGGGCAGATGGATGACGACCTGAAGCTTCACTGGATGAGATGTAGCCCCCTTCATTCCGCCAGAAAAGACGTGAAGAAGATCCACCGTTTAGCCACCTCTGCTGAAGCAAACAACCGCCTACTGTTGCCTTAGTGTGTGATTTTAGAGAGCATGCCAGCATCCGGGGAGCAAAAGAGGCGTGACGTTCAACACAACAGCATTGACGTCTAGTGTGTGTGTGTGTGTGTGTAGTCCTGTAGTGACCACACATCAACTTTTTTATTTATTTATTACACTACATTCATCCCGTTGGGGGGGGAATTTTTCTCTGCATTTGACCCATCCCTGTACCAGGGAGCAGTTGGCTGCCCATGAAAGGCGCCCGGGGAGCCGCTAGGGGGACAGTGTCTTGCTCAAGGACACTACGACTCAGCTCACGTCCCAGCCAAGGATCAAACTGCTGACCCTCCGGTTCCCAGACAACCCTCTTAGCCTAGTGAGCTAGTCGGCCCCAAAAACTTGGCTCTAGTACTACCTCCGCTGCCGGCTTGACGGCATAACAACTTTGCCCCCCCCCAATCCGTGTTTGTACCTTTTTATACAGAACAGCGAGGCGGAATAACGGCTTGAACAGGCTGTGTGTGAGGGGATAATGAGGCAAACTATCTGCTTTATGTACAATCTTAGGTAAAACTGGCAGAGACAAAAAAAAGAGAGCTGTGATGCGTCAAAAAAAGATTTTGTGACGCAGCGTTACAATCTCTGACTCCACATCAAAAGGCTGTATGTTCAAATCATGAGTGCAATAGAGCAAAAGGCCTCCAAAGATCAAAGCTGCCCACCAGGGTTTTAACATGACTAAGCCCCTTTATTCTATCTGGAGAGAGCCTCACCCGAAGAAAACTGAACAACCTGCTCAAACTCATACTTTACCAACATGGCGTCTTTCTCGTCTTTTCTGAGATGTCTCTATTATTTGTTTGTTAAGTTCTCTAATTGCTGTGCTGACAGAATACTCACCAGCACCTCCATTGAGCATCCAAGTGCTCATGAGATTTGTTCTTGTTTGTTCGAGAATTTGAAAGACAGCCAAATGATGCGTCATCCAAAGACAGATAAAAAAGATGACGTTATCGAGATGAATTCATTTAAGATCCAAGCGTTCACCAGGATTTTCATGTCCAATCACTTCACCCTGGGTTATTTTTTGTCCAGGACTAAGGTGCCAGTATCCCATTTTAAATTCAGGGTTGTGTATTTATGTTGCTTGAGCATGTATTATGTAAGTGTCACAGAGCAGTGGCTAAACTATTCTCTAATCTGCCATAGTGTTGACTACTGTGGTATGATAATAAATAGGCTTCTGCTTATCAAACATGAAGCAGTGCATGTGAATCCTGTATTAATCCAGACAAAGGTCTGCTGAGCACATGCACTCATTGAGCACTTCTCTGCAATGCTTTACATGTTTGTATGTGAAGCATACAGTCCTATAGAGATGCATCATGATCACAGCCCATGAAACGCGCAGATTAACATCCAGCAAATGATTCACAGGTGGCTGGACAGATTGGATTTGTGCTATCCAAGCATATCTCATAATTATGATGTGATTATGTTTGAATTCAGACATTGGAATCCCAATCATCTGGATGGAGATAAGGGCCAATGTGACACAGTCACTGAATTCAATCCAGTTTTACGTCAGTCTTGGTTTGAGATGTTAGGAACTGCGACTTGACGTGCACACATCGTCAAGCCGACTCAGATTTATTAAGATCATTAAGAATTATGCGATAATCATCTCAGAGTTACGACATCGTTTTTCAGGAATCATGACTAATTCTGTCATTAATCTAAAATGACAGGGTTTTTTTTAATTTTTTTTATTCCAAATGAATGCAATCTGCTTCTGTATCCTGGTGCGTCAACTCTAAGAGCAGCGTTAGGAGGAAACACACATGGCCACTTAGCCACTCGGCTGCTTTTCTGCTCCCTGTCTTGAAGCTTGGCAGCACAAACGGCATCCAAAGCCAAAGGCTGTCAGAGACACACTGTTAGCAGCCTGCTGGTGCAAGTGTGGAGACGTGTGTTTGTTTGCATCGCGTCACTGAATACACTTCCTGCATTTATGTCACTATTTTTGGACTCTGTGCAATTGTGACTAAATGCTGGAATACGGCATTATTAAAGTCATACCATGGGGTATGAGTAATGAGTAATGAGTAATTTGTCTCCAGCATACAAGAACAGTGACACACGTTTCCTCCTCTCCTCTTTAGAGCTGCGTAATATATACCCACAAATCACTGCCACAGCGTCTGTTTATCATCCAGGAAATATAATAATTCCAGTCACCATTAATCTACTTGGATAAATAAAGTCCCCCAAAACTCTGTGAAGTGTCAGAAAGAGGGAAAACCAAACCTCAAAAACACAATGTGTCTTCCTTGTGTTTCTACTTTGTAATTTTCCAATTTCCCCATGTTGCCCTTCTAACGGCATCCAAACATAATAACTTTATATTTAACTTTCACGGTACCCACCCACAGCTAATGAAGTGTCTGTGAAGCGAGAAGCAGTGCCATTCAAGATGTGCACTAAAAAGAGAAAAGTTCACGTGGGTGAAGCACAGAAATACTGCGCTCATGTGGGTTTCATCATGTTGCCACAGCGTTATGTTTAGGAAGTGAGACGGGGGACAATATTGAGTATGTCATGTTTCCAGGCTGCGACTGTTATGCCCTGTTCCTTCAAGTCTTACTACTACTACTACTACCACTACTACTACTATTTCTCTCTATTAGTACTAACTACTACTTCTCTTTCTCCTGTTAGCTAATGGACTAACCATGCAACCTTTAAAACCTCAAAATGCATTGCACCATGACCACCATCAAGGTCTTCGCTTCGATTTCCAAATATCTTACCAAATGTCTCCGATGTCTTCTCAACATTTAAATGAAATGTATGATCAGATAATGAGTGGATTGTGTGTATGCAATCGCCTCTCAATAGATGGACTCTTTGACTGTGAGCATAAAGAAAAAGAGATACTTTTAAAGACGGTAATAGAGAAAGAAAGGATAGAGAGAGAGAGACAGAGAAGAAGAAGAAAACATGATATAGAAGCAGAAGGGGTGAAAAAATACAGGAAACCAGGAGGAGGGTGTAAGAGGAGGATAGAAGAAAGGAGGAAGACAACAAAGGGAGGTGACGAGAGGGGAAGGAGGTTGAGAGAGAATAAAAAAAGATGTTGAGAGAAAGCACCGGAGGCTGTGCTGCAAGGTTAAATCTAATGAGCTCAGTGTTTATCGACGAGTGAATTAGGGACACAATTACGCCGGGGAAAGTAGAAATTTTCACACACGTGCATGTGCAGACGCACATCCAGTCTAGGTAATTTCAGAACCTGCTGATGCTTGAAACAAAACTGTAATATAAAGCAACCTCAATACATTTCATTCTCTTTGGCTGTGCGTGAAGACAGGATGTCGCTGAACTGAAACTAACCTGCAGCGGTCGATTCCAACCAGCTCAGAGCTACAAGTGTGAGGGACATGGACACTTTGACTTTTCACCATTCCCCATGGTGACAGCAGAGTTGTTAGTGTGCTCCATGTTATTCCATATTCTGTTTTCTCCTTCTCTCTATGATGTGCCATGAGCCGACACAAACTGCAATGAACAAATGCAAAATGCTCGGCCCTCCACCCAGCACTTTCACTGAGGCTGTTCTCAGTCAGTGAATGATGGAGGAGAGCCCATCAATCTCTCTTTAGGACCACCAGAGTTGAAGGCGTGGTGTGAGAGGAGAGCCACTGAAAACGGCTGTTTCACCTTAACTTCAGGGTACATGAGCATCACCGGGTGGTGGTGGTGGTGGTGGTAGGAGTAAAAGTGCAAGGGCGGAGAGGGCGCGGGGTAAATCATGGCAGATTCCAAACCAGTCTGTTTGTGAAGATGAAGAGACCCGGTGTGAACAGTGCTAGGTTGATACAGCAGAGGGAGTTCAAGTGGGCTGGTGTGTGTTTACCTCTGAGCTAGAATGTCCTGCCAGACACAAACCATAGCAGTGTATTTTTCAATCGATTCCTGGCCAATGCAGAAACCAAATGCCTCCCGTTTGGAGAACCTGTTTTGTTTCCAAAGGACAAAACAATGTGCTTTTCATGCTATTTAAATCCACAGCTTTTAGCAAACAGATCTGGACAAACAGACCCTCTCCGCAACGGTAGTGTCAGTAGCGTCAGATGAGAAGATGTGTGTTCATCAAAATCAAGGTCAATGAATTTCAACCAAGACAGCTCATTACTTAAAATGTGAAGACTGGTTCTGAAACTAAGCTGATGATTGCACAGGGTTGATGTAGTATTGCTAAAACCTACTCCAAAGGGGATTGTTAGCTAATCTGACTGTCATAAAGATTAATAGGCGTGAGAGGATTTCTGCTCCTTGATTACAAAGTTGAGCATAACAAAAGGAGATTTTACTTGGTTTTGGCAAATAATGAATGTCTAAAGTAAGACCTCAAATTTGGCCCTGGATCAACTGAGAACTGACGGGGCAGGTTGGAGATTCTCTGGGGAAAAACTGAGGGCAACAGACTGACAAGAGGTGATGAAAGTTTAAGTGCCTTGGGGCGATCTGTCATTTGCAAGGAGATGGGTGACTGGGAAATTTGTTTGGTTGACAGACACCGACAGTAGGAAACCGGCTCAACCAGATCATTCACCTAAAGCTGACAGCACCGCCACGGAAACGTAGGTATGCACATACACCCACGCACTTTCTCCAGGACGCCATCAACACAAACACACATCTATTTGCAGGGAAGTTGCAGTGTCTGACAGGTGAAGGTGGAGGATGTTTACATAGCCTTGTTATGTACAAGTATTACAAATTCTTTAGTAGTGGACACAATCACCTCAAAGGTTGTGTTCAGTCAGAGGTACACCAGCCAGAAGACTCTGTGGTGGTGTAATGTGATCTAAGATACCCAACACCCAATCTGCCTTCTGCACAAATCTACTTTATGCTTACAGCAAAGTTCTGACTGTTTTACAAGTGTTATTGCACTACCCTGTAGGCCAAGACCACTTTCCTTATTATAAACTGAGGCAAATACACACAACAAGGATGCACAAAAAGCACATTGTCCTGATACACATTTTTAGCATTCAGAAAGAGCAGGATTCTATCCTGCAAATACAAAATGCATTCCTTCCAATGTACACTGAAGGAGAATATAATACAGTAAATGTATATCTATTCCCCCAACGGCTGCACAATCAGCAGATATCATATCTGGTCGCCATCTTTTAGGCACATGTTTTGGAGATGTGAGGATCTGTTTGCAGGAAGCAGATGCTATTTGCAGGCTGTCTCCTACCCTCAGGCAGTACTGATCCCTAATCATAGGGTGTGAGTTGGTTGGCCTGTCAGTGGCAAGTCAGCATCCTCACAGCCTCAGAAAACAGGCGAGGAGCAGAAATCCATCTGTTACCAATGTACTGTAAACCCCAGCAGAAAGACGAATATCAACCCATCATTCCTCATGACATCTTTCAAGTCAGCCTGAAGTGTCTCTCAATTGTTTTTGGGGGAGGGGAAATGATAGAATATGTTTAGCATGCTGACTTTCACTAATGTTGTTGTTATAGGACAAAGAAGTTTAAGACCATGTCAAAATGTACTGCAGAAAACTCCTTCGTCCTACAAGTAGTAACGTTTTCTAAATATCAAAATAACAGTTTGAGATTTCTCAGACTGCAGCACATGGGACAACTTGGTCCAAGGGTAATGGACACGTGTGTGGAAGTAGAAGCTCGGAGTTATATTGGAAAAGTAATTACTGGAAAGAAATACACTAATGAATCATAACCCACTCTGAGAGGTCGGAACAAACACATGAACGCACTGTGACCGACCCCGATTTCACATTTAAATAGTTCCCATGTCTTCCAGCCGCACTTCGTTACTCTGGACTGAATGACCCCATTTCAAGGTCCATGCAACAACTAATCATTCCACAACATGTTCTGTGACCAGAAAAAAATATGTCTGGGCAGGAAATTACTCTGGGCAGATAAATCAGCGTCTTAACATATTCATCTGTGAAATCTCTATGTTGGTCATCCGAACTAGATGAGCTGAATTCACAACTCATTTGCAGAAACACAGAGTCATACTAAGTCTACCCTTGAGCCCACAGCTCAGTGCTTTGGCATGATCTCGTAGTCAGTGCATCCTTTTACACACCAACACGCTATCTTCTGCACAACGACTGAACACCAGCACCTATACATGAGTCTATTTACACTAAATGCACAAAGGCAGGACAATGCCAGAAGTGATATGGTTTCCTGATTAAAACAAGTCGAGATAATTGGATTGTTAAGCGTGATGTTTGTGCTGCTCGCTTTCTTCTGGCAAGCATAGGTGAAACCGACAAACCACAACATCATCAAACAACTTGGACTCACTATTACTATCAATCTGTCAGCGCACCAAAGCAGATTGCAGTCAGATACTAACCTTATAGTGGAGCCATCCCTGACAGCATGTCATTTCTCTGCGTTTGATGTGGCTCTCCATAGGTGTGCGTCAGACAAACAACAAACCATTCATCATGCTATAGCTCCTCTGGGTGCATGTCAATTCAAATAAAAGGCATTTCTACGAGTCATTTCTGAATATTTTCTCTCTAAAAAAAACCTGGTGGCCTTGGGCTGCAATCACATAATTGTCCTTGATGGAGAGCAATGAAGAACTAGTTAATTTACTCAAAAGGCCGTGCACAGTGAGGCTACAGCCAAGGTTGAATAGCAATGGTCTGCGTTACAATGATAACAAACAGGAAAAACTGCATCAGCAAATTAAAACTAGATGTGTGCAATAAATCTTTAGTGTTCAGCTGAGGATCCAAAGTGAGAATATTCAACATCAATCCCATCCACTCGATAGGACTGCTGAATGGGAACACACCAGAAACAACCCAATCTACAGTAAAAGATCATTCATCAATTAAGCCTCACTGAACCCCTGACTGCTTTTCCACAACAGAAACTCTTGAATCAGTGCCCTGAGAACAGACAAGAGTGAATTCCCAGCAAGGGAAGTCCGAACTTTGATTTTAAATACTTTAAGCTCCAGAGCACAAAACCTGCCAAAACCTTTTCCCTTGCAATCATTAACTTCACAAAGAAAGGAATCCACTTTAGCATGAGAGCAAACTTTTCCTATCTCTCTGTTCATACGGCCCTGCTTGATTCACAATAAATAGGTCTAAATGACAGCAATATCCCACAGTCCCGCCAACGTCTAAGCCCACCTCACATTAAGGATTTATTTTTCTCCTGTAGCCCTGAGCATGCCATTTCCATTTCACAGTTCTGTCTGGATGTTTGAGAGGATATCTTGGTGGGCAGATGTTTTGAAAACCCCACCTGAACGGATTCATCATAGAAATGCCAGTCGTCAGTGTATGAGCGGTGACATCATTTATTTTTCACAGAATTCCAATGAGGAATTGTGCAAAAGCGCATATACCTTCAGTATCACAGGGGAATATTTGTGTCAATGTGATATTATATTTCAGACACTGATGGACAGGAACAGGTTTGGTTGTAGATGTGTTTACAGCGTATGCAAAACAATGGAGTAGAGGAAGTTAAAATATCACAGGGGACAGATTATTCACTTATTTAGCAAAGGAAATGAAACAGTGCCCTAAGCTTGACAGACAAAATAATAGATTCCAGAACCATTAGGGAACGGATCATCAGGACAATTATGGCAGATCAATAGATGAGGGACTTAAAAGACACTAGGCACCTCTTTTTTTGGCACAAGGCTTTTTTGAGCATATGTTAATCAGGTTAAACTGCATCCAGGGAATTGCTGTATCAACAGCATGAAAAATTAAGCTAATGCTGATCATGAATACTAAATGAATAATGAAAGTTAAAAAGTCCTAAAGCCAAACCCAGTTCAAAGTTAAATTGGGGCTGAAAAACATCTTGAAATTAAATATTTTACGTCCTTTACTCACGTTTTTAAGTCTCAACACATTGACGACTTTATTACAAAGGCATCTGGTCTTGATGTATAGGTCATTGGCAGTTAGTATTTTAGTGTCCTATTAGTACATTAGTATACTAGAAGTTAGTAATCTACTAGTGTTGATATGAAATTACAATGCTGAATTATTATTATTTATTTATTGATTTTTTATTTTATTATACTATATTTATCCCATTAAGGGGGAAATTTGTCTCTGCATTTGACCCATCCCTGTATCAGGGAGCAGAGGGCTGCCCATGACAGGCGCCCGGGGAATTACCAATTGCTGATTAAGTTTACATCATTCAAGCTCATCTAACAAAATCAAATGTAGGTTGAACGGTGTTTGACAAAAGCTTTGTGCAGCTACTGACTATACACAACCATGACTTTTTCATAACACTTTGTGTGTGTGTGTGTGTGTGTGTGTGTGTGTGTGTGTGTGTGTGTGTGTGTGTGTGTGTGTGTGTGTGTGTTCGAGGGTTGAAAGACCCAGAGTGCATTAGTGGGGTCAAAAGCCAATGACAGACAAAGCCACAGGACCACTTTGATGTTGTATTCTATATGACTGCTTTTCCCAATCTTACATGGCACAATCAAGTCATTCTAATCCTTCCAAACAAATAATACAACAATGTTTTTGCAATATTCTTACAATTTTACCATTGAATATCACTTCTGACACGTTTTTCAGGCTCCAGGTTTAAACTCTAGCACCATTGCATAGTCAATATAGCCAACAGATAATCGGGAACCTGTACAGAAACATTATTATAGCTTTGTTGTGAGCTCCTCATAGTCAAAGAAAGCGTATTTTGCCTCAAGGATACTACATGTCAGGTTAGAAAGAAGGGGAATCAGGAAGACAAATTAGCTACATGGACAGAGACCCTTTCTGACCTTTTCTCCTGAGGAGGAGAAGGGAGTCATGCAGGGAGAGATAACACCAGTGATAAAGACGTCAAAGAAAAGCATAAAGAAAGCGAGTTGAGAAGAGATAACTAATGTCATTTGTCCAAGTAGCAAATTAAACCTGCTGCTGCAGCAGTGTGTGTAATAGTAGTCTGTGTGAAACAGTATAGCTACAAGCGTAACAAAAGGTATAGTTTAGTAAGCTAACGCTAAAGCTTGGCTAAAAAGTTTTGTCATGTCAACAAATGAATAAGCTCAAAGCAGCATTTTAGAAACCAGAAACACAAGGAAAAGTAAATTTCCATGTATGTGTACTCGCTCTATGGGCCTGGTATCGTGAATGCTGGCTGACTGATATGACTTTGATACATGTAAATGGACAGACCCCTCGTCAAAGATATTATTTCCACATGTGCATTCCTTGCTATGGATTTTGTTTTGTTTGTTTTGTTACTTTTAGAACATTTTAATCATCTTTAATTTTGGGTTGTTTTCATCCATTTTGCTTATTTTTTTTCCAAAGTCACAAACAAAGCTAAAGCTAAAAGCAGCATTTTTGCATCTTTAGCTCATTAGCAGCAACAGGCAGCTAGTTTGGAGCAAAACGTTAATGCTAAGCTAGCTAGCTGCTGAAGACAGAAGAGCAAGCTAAGAGACAGAATTTTTTCATAAAACAGAGCTAAATGACAGAGAATATCGACTTACATTCGTCAGCTGACCAGAAACACAACTCCAAATGAATGCTTATGTTGCTCCATTTCTGCTGGGTGTGAAATAGCCACTTGTTTGCTAACACGCTAACCATAGCTGCTTTATGAAGCGATAGTTCATCCAGGCTTTTTGTCTGTCCATTCATTTAGAAGTTCTTCTGCGAACTCATGACTAAAAAGAAAAAAAAACGTTATCTCTTTCACGACAAATGACAGGAATAAAATAGCAGGAAATGCAGAGGTGCAATTAATGGCCTCACATTGGTACGGGTTGCATTCCATTCATGTGTACTCGTTGTATAAGCTTTTAGACTGAGTAAACTTTTTAAGACTTTCTACAATCTTTAATTTAGGGTCGTTTTCATCCATTTTGCTTTTAATATGTGATGTACCTTTTTTTGAGGTGTCACAGTTCTTTGGACAGATTGCATTAATAAGCATCTAATTAAGCTTATATAGAAGCAACAAAGAAATAAATGTGATCCTGTTCTGGTGCTACAAACCACATGTCCTTGTATTGTAACAGGAAATGGTCTGGAACATCTCCTCATCCATACACAAATAACCTTACATAAGAAATGTACCAGGTCTGCCATCTGAAAGACAATCATCACGAGGTCTTGTTCTTAACTCTTCAACAAACACACCGCGCTTGTGCTTCAGTAACTCAGTGCTCAGTAACTGCAATCGTGGCCACAGAAATAAGCTGTTGACAAAACAGTGGATCACACCCAATAGGGCCTGGCGTGGCCTGCATGTCGAAACACCGCAAACCACATAGTTGGCCTTTGCTACAACTTGCACACAGTTGGATCCAGCTGGAGGCAGGAATTGGCATCTCACTGAGATGTGGGATGAGAAAAACAAGAGAAACAACCTGAGGCCCTTCAGAGGGCTACTGTACCCAAAACGATAAGGAAATGTGCTAGGTCTTATCCAAATCACTGCATTTAACAAGTCATCTTGCCAATAAAGACTATACCCAACTAGAAGGGCACTCTGAGAGTGCAGACCTCCGCCAATGCCAACTGCCCTTTCTCGCAATGTGAACCAAAGTGAAAAATGATTTGTGTATCTGCCCCGTGATTCGGATTTACTCCAACATTTAATTGGTTCTGCATTTGCCAGTACTTAACGCTTCCACCAAGTTTCATGGAAATTGAGCCAGTAGATTTTCTGCTGAAAAACTGACTCACTGAACCAAAAACCTCCTTGGCAGATGTAGCTATGTCATCATGTGGAACGATACAGGCCTTATGGATAAGTGAAGCAAATGTGTACGGCGCTCTCCACACCATAGCTGTCGGGTTGTTAATGGAGACCACTCCACTTCCTTGACTCTGTGGTCAACCAGCCAGTCAAGCATGTCATATGAACCATCGATCCTTGTCCTACAGCTCTGAAACAAGAGTAGATTGGAGTCTTATTATTTTTTTTCAAACAGGCAAACTGCTCTCAGGGCAGAAATAATCGCAGTGGCTGAGTTAAATGTTGCATAGACATTTTTTTTTTTCCCGGCTTGGAAGCCTTAAAGCCCATTGTAAAAGCAAGAGAGCAAGAAGCTGAGATCATAAATCTCTCTTTTTTTCTGCTGACTGAAATACTGATGATGATGATCAAAAGTCATCAATTACCCTGACTAACCTTCAATATATTTATATAATTCACACCGTTAGGTTGCCAGTCTACATGGCAGTGTTTCCTTGGCTGCACCCATTGAAGTTTCAGTGAACCAATTAGATTATTTCTCCCGCCAGAGCAGCTCTACAAATAAAAGCTGGGGAAAAGCTTCTCCTCTTCACAGAGTCAGATCTGGGAGCTTCTCCTGGGTAAAAAAGTGGAGCTACAGCCGCCTTTACCATTACTGAATGGAAAAAAACAATGGAGGGGGTGGGGGCCATGTTAAGACGTGCAAAGTGTAGACAGTGGAAGCTGTCAAAACACCCTTTAAGAATGTGTTGCGGAGGGTTGAAAGTGCTTTTCCATCTTAGCAGCATTAGCAAACATGTTGGCCCTTTCTGCGTGAAATAGATTTAATTCAACAGCTTGTCACATCGCTCAAATTTTCCATTTAAAAAAAAAAATCGACAAAAACAAATACGGATTATGTGGTCCATCTTTCAACCACGTGTATAAGAATATGGAGAGGGCTGTTTGACGGCACAGGGGAAAGTTGCTTTCAATTTTCTCAGCTCCCTACTAACAGGCACATTCGTCTTGAATGCAGCAGAACATAAGACAGAGGATGTCAAACGGGGTAAGAGGAACAATAACCCCTCTAATGAATGGCCTTTTCGGTAAGAGGGTTTTGTATGACTAAAGATTACCACTTATTCCACCATGCTCTACAGTGTCATCTAACTCCCCATATGTGGCTACCAGCCATGTCAGCAGAATTACATGAAAAGGAGCTTAATGCTAACCATTCCCAGAGCAAAGCCATTATCTTCTGGTGACTAATCTGTGATAACAAACGGGAGCGGTAGAGCTGAATAGGAATGGATCGAGAAGGGTAAGCAGGAGTGATAAAGAGAGATATTGTTGTAACATTGGGGCACAGTGGTTGCGCAGCTGCCTCCGGATCAAGAGAATGGGGGTTCGAATCGCGTCGTGGTCAATATTAACAAAATTCTGTTTCGTCAGAGCATCAATAAACAGCTGCAACATTTCATTGGAAAAACAACCGGTTATTGACCTCCTTGAATATACAGGAACGCCAGAGGCTCTCACTCTGAAGGCCAACATTCCTGAAGCTACGAAGAGAAGCGTCGCGACGCAAAACACACGTCTAAGTTACGCGAGATCAAGCGCAGTGCATTGCTGCCATTCTCTTGCCTCTGACGGTTCAGGCTAATCATTAACTCCATTATCTGAACCCGGCGAGTTCAGATAACAGAACGGAGTCCCTGACGTCACAAGGCTGTGGCTGGGACAGGAAAACACAAGCTAGAGCGCTATCAAGAGCACGTGTTCGATATGTCAGCGCGGTCAAAACGAGCTGCGCCTGAACAGAGCCACACAGTTATCTGCTGAAAGGAAATAATCATTGAGGAATACACACACACACACATGCCGACATATTAAAACACGTCTATGGATGCGTATATACACACCCACAAATTCCCCTCGAGCTTCTTGCCACGCTGTGTCAGGTCCTGCTAAATCTGTAAATGATTTAGCAGGACCTGAAATGAACAAAAAAGGAATTTCTGTTATTTAGCACCAAGGGCAGTGGATAAACACAGCAAACCAACAAAAAAATGAAATAAATCAACTACTAAAACCACATCAGCAGTGACAACAGAAACTGACCCTGAATGCCCCCCCCAACACCAAATACATGTAGCCAGACTACCGGTCACACAAAAGGCTTGGCGTTGCTGCAGCATGCTCAGACTTTGGCAGTTACCACGACGGCATGCGGCCCGCTTGCATCGCCGAATTTAGCAGCTACAGACGTAAAATCTCCCAGCCTCGCCTGTAACACTGAAGCTCAACGCCTTCAATTCAGCATCCAGAGACGCTGGCGCTTTTTTTGCTCTGTGCAGCCACAGGTCTTTGCATGTGTGTGCGTGAATGTACATACCGTGTATCAGCACCTTTGTGTACAACTGAGAAACATGCGCTCGCCAGCGGGGAAGCCCTGAAAGTCTTCTCGGCTTGGCCCTGAAGAGAGGCGCTGTTTGGGAAAGATAAGGGACTCGGCGTGGTGTCATTGTCCTTGGTGCCGTCCACGTGAGAGGGGGGAGCTCACCAGACTGTCCTTTAGTCGGTCAGCCAGACAGGTTGTACGGCGGTGCTCTCAAATTCTCAAGCCACACCAACGCAGACCAAAGTCTGGAGGGCATTTATATCTAGAAACTGTGTAGGGAACTAGAACTTTTTGTACATAGTCCCCAAAATTGAATTGGACGTTAAACTTTCAAACAATCATTTCATATTTTAGTTACAAATCCTTTGCAGCCTCCAAACCAACAGATATTGGACTTGATATCTCCTCTATTATTGATTTGTCGGGCCTACACTCCAGCCAACACCACACTCTTTCTTAATTTGTGGATACATTTGTCAGTCAAGAATACCCCAAATATTTGTCAATAAAAAAAGATTATTTGGTTGCCTTTTCTGTATGTTTACGCTCATTGTGCTTCACTGTGCACCAGCCCTGAACTGTTCATCCAATATGAATGGGAACACTTTCAAAAAAAGGTAAACCTCAGTTTCGTGTCATTTCCAAATGTGCATGAGTTGAAAATAACAAAAGAACACGTCATTGTCCAGCTACTTATGGTCTGTACAGTATATGTTTCTACACTGCTGAACTATACTTACAATGAAGTCATTTCAATTTGAGGTAGAACTTTAAGATCTCTTTTTTTTTTTAGAATAGTATTTAACTACTAGTCTGCCATACTACAATAAACATGCCCTTACCAGCCTCCATGTGAAATTACAGGCTATTTTGCACTGTATAATCTGTTTTCTGCCAACACTACTGCATTTTCTGCTCTTGCTGCAGATTTTTCGACATTGTGTCTCGCACCTGAAGTGATTCCCCATTTAACATGCTGGTTTTAAAAGGCAGAAACTTCTTCAAAATTAAGCAAAGCCCTGTCTCAGTTTTCAGCTGAGCCACTGAGAAGGGGAGCAGCGCAGGCCAGGGGTGCTGAACATCCTTTTTCTGGATGCTTGGGCAAAACTTCAACTCGTGATTTGGGAGCAGCGGGTGTGTGGCGTTTTAGTCAAAGACTGGCAGGCAAGTATCGCCCTGGAAGGAGTTAGCACGGAAGCACGGACACTGCTCAGTCGGCTGGAAAAAAAGGAGAAGGAAGGAAGAAAGAAAAAGAGGGATGAAGATAGGAAAAGGATAGAAAACCGAATGGAAAAGACTGGAGGAGAATACAACAAGAGAGGTCACCGAGTCCGCATTTCTCCTCTTTTCCTGCTTTGTTCCCTGCTGTGGTCGAGATGAACTCGAGAAAATCTCTGCTGCTTGACCACAGTTGAACCGGCCTTACTCAGTTACCGTCAATCACATTGCATCCCATCACCCTAAAGGGGCCTACATGGCTCCGCCTCGTACAGTCCACTCACATGATAACCCCCCCCCCCCATTTCCAATCACCTTCCACTACTGTAATATTCACGCTCACATACAGCAGCTCCTCTCCGTTACACAAGCAGTGAGTGTAGTGAGCTAATGGGCACTGACAACCCTTCCAGCGCCACATCCCCACTTTCCCTTTGCGCTGCGGTGCCGTGCAGCTGCACTGGCTTGTTGAGTCCTTACCTGAGAATAGATAAGGATTAGAAATTCTCATTGTACTTTTAGTAGAGCCTGGTGATTCCCAGAACAGACAAGCAAATAGTTGAAACGTTCCACTGTAACAACATTGCTAGTCCCTTCTTTCAAAAGGCATGGAAACAAATATCTCTGTGTGTTTATATCACGTGTGTTTCAAAGGGGTGACCTGTCTTTTCTTTTCCCTCCAAATCAACATCAGTGTGGCGCTTCAAACATTATGTCACAGACAGATGCTAACTTGTCTTAGCTTTTGCCCCGCAGCAGAAAGAAAGAGTCTATCTATAGGGAGCGGCTCTGCAACACCATATTTGTTTCTCATCAGGTCGAGCAGAAAGTTACTCAACAGCCATCTTGCTTTGAAATGACAAGGACTGGGGTCAGCGACAGGCTGCCTGCTAGGTGTCGAGTCAGCGTGCTCCCACTGTGGTTCCAAGAAGATGTAGAGAAAACTTACTGCACAGCTATTGTCAGACAATATATCTTGTTCTGTTGCTGTGTATGATGCTGCCAGCTGGGTCTTTTGAGCGCAAAAGGCATGTTACTTTATGCAGGACATATGAGAAAATATTCACTTCCCCATTTCTGTTTCATTGTGTTGCAGAATCTTAGTGGATGTTTTGCACTTTTGACAATGAAAATAAATAAAAAAAGTGTAAAAAAGAATTCACAGCTATTAATTAAGTTGTAATTGTAAGACATCCACCCAGGACTCAACTGGAAGTTAAAGATGACTTTACTTTTTTTATTTTTCAAGACAAGACTCAAGTTGCTTTAAAGGAATAGTTTGACATGTTCCTGACATACTCCTATTTGCTTTCATCCTAAGGGTTTAAATGATGAAGTTGATACCACTTTCACTTTCTGTACACTAAATATGAAGCTGCAGTCAGCTTAGCTTAGCATAGAGACAGGAAACAAAAAGGGGAAACAAGCACATCTCTAAATCTTTGTTTGTTTAATCCATAAAAAAAAGGTGTAAAAACTGCCTTTTATGCTTCCAGTCGTTATGCTTAATCAAAGGATTCTGAGTGTTACTTTATCTTGGTGTAACAGTTACTGTGAATAAACCACTTTTATCATTTTGTGATTGATGTCACATGCATCTGTATGTGCTATGAAGATAGATACACCATAACCTCATTGGACTTGTCTTCAGACATCCTGGAACCACAGCACACATGCTCATCATATGCTGCTGATGTAGCGTGTAATCAAAGAAGAGGACTTTGTTTGTGCTTAGCAGCCTTGTCCCTAAAGGATATACTCCATCTGTATTTCAACAACTTGACTCTGCTGCGACACGTCTGCAAGCCTGAATTTGTAGAATATTGTGAGGGAAAAAGGCCAATTACGTGCTGAGCCGCCATTTAGGTTGGGTAACTGTGGGAAAGTAGGAGACAAATGGGATCTGGAGACGCGGCCCTTCTTAAGAGTTAGAGCCACAAATTAGGGACCCAGTGTCTGAAACGTTTCGAGTATTCTTTAGCTTTATGTCTAAAGCTGGTGCACCAGATGTGAAACTAGACTATGTACAGATCTGAACCTCCCAATCAGGTCCACGAGTTGTTTCGTGTGGCAAAAACCCACAAAATACCATCTTCATATTGCTCTTGCTTACATGACTAACAACGCGGTAAACACTCAAGTTATTACTTGACTGGCTCAAGTGCTGAAAACAACAGCAATGGGAACAGAAAGGCTGGATGAGAAGCTTGAAAAGCCATTTGGCATGACTCCTTCATGACTGTGCATACTGGAGACCAGATTGACTCCGAGTTGATTGATTCGTACTTCCTGGTCTCACTCAGACTGTGAACAATTCCTCGAGAGGCCCCGGAGAAGCTCCGGCACGCCGGGACAGCTTGTGGCATTGTCTTGATTGGGCTCAGCTAACTCAGAGAGGAGAAAAGTCGGATTTTTACACATCACTGATATCAGAATTTAAAAAAAAAAGGCAATATGTGTGACGGATATCTTTGCAACCCAAGACGGTTCGAGCACAATGAAGAGGCGAATGAAGGCATTAGAGTGAGGCAGAATGTGGGTGGAGGCATGAGATCAGCTTTAAGTACAGAGGAGGAAGGTAGAGAAGAGGCGGACGTGAAGTAGTTGTTGAAGAGCTCGAGCAGGAAGTGCGGGTAGTGTTTCTCATATCAGTTTGTCTCCGGATAAAACGGATCAATAAAGAGGTCAATCAAAAAGGGCTTTCGCACCTTTATTGTTTGGTGCGGTTCAAACAACCTCAACAATGCGTCTTTTCTTTGCCCTCCTTGGACCTGACAAAATGAACCAAACTACAAGAGACCTAAGAGCAAGGCCTTTATATGTTCATAGCTTACCTATTCTAGCACGCCGCCTGTATTACACACAAACATGAACCGGTAGTAGCCACACTTCAGCGTGCCACTTCTTCAAAAAACACTCTTCAGGTGCAAAATATGCCGTTGCAATCAGAGGCTTCTGCATTGTGGCGGATGCCTACTTCACTTGTCAATTGCTTTCTCTGTTCTTCATGCTCAAGCTGGATCACCTGAGCCGACTGATGTCTCATATGCATTATGCATGATTTATGCTCTTTTTTTTTTTTAATGCCAAAAGTGAGCATGAAATACTTTTTGCAAGATACAGTATCTGCATGGGATTTATTTGTTGAATGCAGATGAATAAAAACAAACTTTTTGCTCTTTTAAACCAAGCGTCGAAGCTGCTGTAAGCTGTTATACAACTCAAGTGACCTGAACTCATCTTCCTGTGGTCCAAAGGTCTCGGCTGGACAGCGATACAGTGGTTAAGTGTTGACCCCGGGCCAAGTGTTCTCCAGAGGGGAAGCCTATACACGTCTACATTTACGGTGCCACTGCATGGATCAATGGACCAGTCGCCTCCGTTCTGCTGAACCATGGAAAACCCAACAGGCGCTGGTAAACGGAGGATGAGGATGTGAATGTGTGTGTGTGTGTGTGTGTGTGTGTGTGTGTGTGTGTGTCTCTGTGTGTGTGTGAATGCTAGTGTGTCTGCAAGGAGGAAGTGCTCTTCAAGAACGAGCGTTAATGTTGACCTACTTCGTCACCGTTTGCCTTCAGTCGTAAAAATCTACTATCGAGGTGCAACAGTGAATATTTTCCAGGAAGTGGACGGTATTTCACCTGTCACCGTGGAGCTGAGCCGTGAAGTGACAATGCGCTGAAGGAAAAACACAGATTTTGTTCCATCAAGCACAAATCATGCCGTCACCGCCGCACTCTCACTCTGGATTGTTCTCTTAATCAAGAGAGTGGGTTCATCTGGGTATTCCTTGAAAAGAGGTTGCACGGTAATGCCACACTGCCAAGAGGAGAGAGTGCCGTCGCTAACCATGGAAACGCTACCAAACTTGAATTCATTCATTACTCATTTAATGGGCTTGTAAGCGCAGCCACTAGAAACCCACAAAAGGGGAAAGCAATCAGCGTCCCACTCAGGCCTCATTCAAATTTGGCACAGGGGGGGGTTTCACACACTCATGCCCTCCCTCATTCGGTATGAGAAACTTGGATGAACTTTAAAACTCTTTTCTTTTCTTCTTTTTTTTCGGTCAGCGTGTAATTGCAAAGAGCAATGAGTGCAAAGCTGGGTTCCTCCACCAATGCACAGGGCCTATCAGCACTTTTTAAACAACGGATTGACCATGTTGTCATGCAGACATGAATACACACACACACACACACACACACACACAGACACACACACACACACACATATATTAAATTGTGTGAATCTACACTGTAGTAAATGATATTTGTAAGTCAGGTATTACCTATAGTCGTTTTTGTTGTTGTCGTCTGGTTGCACAAAAGGTGACATTGTATACAGTAGTACTGGCACACACACACACACACACACACACACTCGCACACACGCACGCACACACGCACACACACACACACACACACACACATACACATCACGGGTTAATCTGTTCCTACTTCATCCTCATTGCTCCACACACACACACACACACACACTCTCTCTGGATGAATTTTGAAGCCAGTTTAACTACAGTAGCAGTGAATGAGATCAATTCCAGTGTTTCTCTGAACTTTTTCACGTTCACACTTTATATAGAGCGCTCCATCTGCTTCACAACTTTTTTGGGATAATGAAATAATCACTCCTGAGCGTCACATTCAATATCACAATTAAAAGTTCCCCCTCTCCCCCCTCCCCACCCTCCTTCCTCCAAAAGGGGCCCCTGGGGGTCCCCAACCGGCTCCCATTCAACAGGAGCAGCCCACTGGCTCTCTCTCTTCTCTCCGTGACAAAAAGCGCCATGTTGAGGCTCCGGCGCTGCTGCTGCTGCAGCTCCGCACTGGGCGAGACGCTATACGAAAGAAGCGCACCGGAGCAGGGCCGCGCGCTCGGGGCTTACCTTTGCGATCGCCTTCTTGTACCTCATGGCCGCCTGCTCGATGAGGCTGTGGACTTGTATATTCCCATCTCCGCACGGGACGACCACCCGGGTCCTCCCGAAACACACCGTCACTTTCATTTTCACCTCCGCCGCGTTAATCCCAACGAGGAAAAAGCCGCGTCAGGGCGACGAATTGAACCATCCCCGGCGCGCGACGGTGAAAACAAACTTAAAATCCTCGGTTGTTGCGACGAAGGAGGTTTGAAGTGAAGTTGTCTCCGTGCCCTCCTGGAAGAAGGGGGGAAGCCCGGCATTGGATCCGGCAGGCGGCGGGGCTGGTTTGGCGTCCTCCTTGTGCGCGCGTGTGTGTGTGTGTGTGTGTGTGTGTGTGTGTGTGTGTGTGTGTGTGTGTGCGCGCGCCGCGTTGACTCACTTTACAGAAACTTCCCAGCCAGAAGTCTCTCCAGCGAGAGCGCACCACTGGACTGACACCGTGAGCGCGTCCGCATGTCGGAGCAGGCTCCAAGAATGCTTCCCCCACGCCGACCGATAGGCTGCGGTGCAGGTTTTGTAGCTGAGGGCAAACAGAGACACTTTACATCGCTTTGCTTAGTGACAAAGGAAAGTTGCATAACACTTGGAGGTGTTTTGTTTTTTCAAAGTAGGCTAAACTAGTGGTTTAGTGGAGATCTTACTCAAACAAAAACCCCTCCACACACACTTTATCCCGACCCATTTATCCCAGAGTCCTAGAAACCCACCAGAATATTCCCTCTGTTGCTCTGGTTAGCTGTATGGCAGTTAGTTTGGGGTCATATATATATATATATTTAGGCAAATTGAAGCGATTGCAACACAGACATCCTGACGGGCCCATTTGTGGGCCCCCCCTCCCCAAGGGCCTGAAGCAGTTTTCCACTGGTAATCCAGCCTTACCTGGAGGCAGGTTTCATGGACCTCAAATCAAACTCCCAGTGGTTTCAGAGGTTCAGCTTTGTTTCGCCACTGCGTACGATCCAGTAGAGACAGATTCTAGCTTGCTGTACAAGCACTTCACTCCTCAGGGGTCAGACTATATGTCGTATCAGACACAGATCTCTTGAGTTTGGCAGTTATGGTTCGGTAAACCCCGAGGCGTTAAGAGGTGCAGGTCTATTGCAGAAAGTATGAGGCTTTACGGAACATATTAACAGATGTTGAATTTCAACTTGGACAAATGGAGACGGACTGAATGAGTGTAAGTCCCCCCCCCCCCCAGGAGAACAGAGGTGCCGAGAAGAGCACCGATAGCAAAGCATACATTAATGTTATGCATATGACTATGAATTATTGAAACGCAGTGCAAAAAAAGGAGAGATGGGCCTAAGGCTGGATCTACGGTATGACCCAATTTACTGATAAAAGCTGCAACCTTTTCTGTGGAGCTTCTCTCACTCCCCGCAAGCTCTTGGCTCTTTATGATCTAATGTAGTTCAAGCGAGTGAACATGAACACCAGCGCAAGACGGACAGCCCCCTTTCTTTTTTTTTTCCTAAACTACTATCACTGCTCAAATATTTGTTCCCTAACGCTCTCAGCTCAGTTTGTGGTGTTGCCCTTGAGCATCCAAGTGTAACCTGAAAGATTAGACTATTCCTTTAAACCAATGTCATGTACCAATATATCGACTTATTCTAGACTTGGAAAATATTTCAGTTAGGCCTCCATCTGGTCGTACAATATGAACTATACTCCCCTGTGAAAGCTGCTTTTCCCTTGTGTATAAATAACACTCTCCCCTGGTGGCCAAAACACTCCTTCAAACAGCAAATCAAGGTTTTCTTCACCTTTTGCATTCCTCGTGTCACATCGACGTCTCACTTCTCTTCACATTCATGAGCCAAATGTGTGTGTTTACTGAAAAGCAACACCCAAGCCCCACAGAGTTTTTATTTATTTCACATTTTGTCTGGCAACTGCATTGCTCTTTTTCAGATTAACGCAGGTGAAATAGTCAGACGCCAGTTTAAATATGTTGCTCAATGCACCAAATCCAGCTGAGAGCTCGTTACAGGGGACACCAATGAGCACATCACTCACAAATCAGCTATTTACCCCAAGCCGCTTCAGGAAGATGATTGCACTATCTCCACTGCTCATCGGGAATGCAGAGAGAGAGAGAGATTCAGAGAGAGAGAGGAGGAGGAGGAGGAGGAGGAGGAGGAGGAGGAGGAGGAGGAGGAGGAGGCAGTGGTGCAAATTAAGACGATGCAGCTTCACTGGGACCCACGACCTGAGAGGACCTGAGATGGACAAACAAGACCGCATGCTAGTAAACTATTTATGGACGATCGGATCTAAACCTGAGAATGTGTGCGGTACCTAGAGGGGGGGGGTCCGGACCCGTCCTATCCACATTTACAGACTTGTCCTGTGCGGAGAAAAGAGCGCCAGCGCTGTACTGACAGCGGGGCGTTACTTCCATGGCCAGACATGCTCCGACAAGGTCCCGAGAGTGGAGGGGTCATTCACTGTCATCACAGACTTACCTCACCCCCTGAGAATCCAGCACCGCACTGATCCACCCATTCATAGGTGTGTGTAATCTACTAGGTCCTTCCTCTATACCTCCGCCTTCTAATACCACCTTTATGTGTCCCTCTATTCAACCTTTTACTGATCTATGCTTAGTGGGCTATTTACTTACCGATGCCTCGCCGTCACGTCTCGCATGGCAGCGCAGGAACTGACGTGTTGAGGGCATGTTCATGACAGAGCACCGGGTGCAGTGAACACACATTTGAAGTGTGGTGGAACAGGACATTGAAGGCCAGTAACAGAGTTATCAAGTCGTCAGTCTAGCCTGGTCACTATAGCTGACTGTTCACTTTAATCATCATTTATTGAGGGCCTTAAAGGTGTTTTGATTTTGTGTTACAATGGTTCTGTAGCATTTCTGATGCCGGATCAGAACATATGCTGTGTGTTTCAATACCCATACTACCATACTATTCACTCAATAGTATTTAGTATGTCCCATTAGATTAGATAGCAGGACAAAAATACCGTCATATTTTGCATGCAAGCCAGCATGTTTTGCTGCAAACGATAAGGAAGTATGTCCCAACTGAATGCACGCTGCACGCAACAGAGCACACTTTGTACGGGCAGCCGCAGTGTGCGCTCAAAGTAAGAAGAAGAAAGTGAGCAATTTGGAATGCAGCTTGAGTGTGCGAATTGTCGGGGTTCGCAATCACAATGCCAAATGAGCCCGGCTTTGTATTCAAGCTAAGTGAAGTGGAGTCACCACCGCATCCAATACCGAGCAAAGGAGAGAGGAGAAAAGAGTATGACATCATCGGGACACTTCACGCAACATCCACCCACTGGCACGATTAAGGCTGATGTTTTAAAGTTGTTTAGTCAGTATACATATATATATATATATATATATATATATATATATATATATATATATATATATATATATATATATATATATATATATATATATGTAATACTACAACGATATATGAGGATGTCCACCTTGAAAGAGGACTTAACGTTACAGAGCTACCCTGCCAATATCAGCAACCTGATGTAATGAAACAGACCAAGTGAAACATTATCTGAGATGTTGACAGTTCAATAATCATGAAGACAAAACAATACTGGAGGCTTTGAATTTCGGATGGTAAGCGTAACGTTACCTCGGCTCCTCGGTTGATCTGGGCTGTGCTCAGAAGGATGAACTGAGGCAGTTGTGTCCAAAGTCACGTTCAGGAGCAGTCGGTCACTCAAAAATGACTTGTAGGCAATAAGCAGTTTGAATAATATATAAATAATATATATATAAATATGCTATCGTCATTGCAGACATTAACCTGCAACAGACAGTACGATGTAGATGGATCGTGACTCACTGAACTTTTAAAGAAACGTATATCCACCACTTCACAGAAAATACTGTATTATGCTGCTAAATTACAGTAGTCTGCTGTTATGGTTAATTGACGGCATTAACTGTTAACTTACATGCGGGGGGGATGAACATTTAAATGTATGTTACCTGTTATTATGAAATACTGTAAGATACTGTTTTAAATCCACCATAAATTTACAGCAATTCGTTACAGTGCACCCTGCAGAACTGCAACACTATCGGTGTGTGGTTTAACTCACACATAACAATGTCAAACTGGACTTAAATGGCATCTCTGCCACCATCACAATCTGATGCAATCTGAGGCCGCCTCCCAATATTGGGGTTAATTCAAGTTTCCCTAATGACTTGAATTAGGGAAACTGCAGCACCTTGACTTTGTAATGAATCTCTAACAGCTCAACTCAAAATATAACACTACAATCCAACCGTCCCTTTGACTAATGCAGCAGACCATGAACAATGAAAAAGACAAGTGTCAAACAAGTGTCATGTTTGTGTCAGTTAATAATAAAATTCACTGACCCATGTGTCCTCCAACCCTTTATTTGTGAAAGCTGAAAGGCTCCATCTGTTGGCTCTTAAATGCATTACACCTTTTCTTCTCCAGGAATCTCTCTTTGTGTGGATTAAGTTCAGAGCCTGTAATTGCTGTGTTTGTGGCCAGTGTACACAGTGAACACAGAGAATGGTGTTAGCACTCTGATTTCATGGATTTGCCAATGCTGCCAAGATGTTGTTTTCTTTTGCATACATGTTCTGTCTTGCAACGTTTGATCCCTATGTAGCCCAGCAATATCGTCCTGTTGTGCATATGACATTTTAAATCTGTCTATTGATCCTCGTATAAATAGTCCCATGTGACATCTATGACTCACATCAGAGTACACATACACTGCTGTGTGCTTCTATTTTAAAAAAAAAAGAATAGAGAGCAATAGGAACTAAAGAATGATGGTGTGAAGACTGAAGTGATGGCTGGTTCCTTTCTCTGGCAGTATTGGCTTTAGAGGCACTTATTGACGGGGGAGGGGGGGGGGGGGTTACATATCACACCGTGACAGATTTTAACACCCAGAAATCCTCTGAAATGATGCCAGTAAACTGACTTTGGTCACCAACATGGCTTTATAGCAACACAAATAAATACATAAGGACAGGGGAAGTCAAGTATCTAAGGTTGGTGCCAATGATTGTGTTTTCTACCAATACACTGATCATTTGTCGGCTTCCGATTCTCCCCTAACTTGAATATCAGTAAAGTTGAGTCTACTCTCCATTGAGTTCATCTCCACGATCTCCGAAAAAGAACCAGGGAGGAAAAACAACTCACCTCAGGGGGGGTATACAGACAGGACTGGACTGTACTACAGCACAGGGCCTGCTCCTGTTTGATCACTGAAGATTTCCCTTCAGCAGCATATTGTCAGGTCCTAACCCCTCCACCTGATAGGGACACATCCATCAGAATAAACTGTGACCATGGCAGCAACGTGCAGTGAAGACGGAGGAATGAACACGGCCATGATGGCTGAAGGCGTCAGAGAACTGTGTGCGTTGTGCTGTGTTCCTCTCACAGCTGTGACTTTTGCACGAGACCTCCAGTGCATTTCTGTGTGACTCTGTGGCGCAACGGTAGCGCGTCTGACTCCAGATCAGAAGGTTGCGTGTTCAAATCACGTCGGCGTCAACTGTATTTATACATGTGTCAATATTGATGTCTGTCTGCAGCTATTGAAGTGACAGTTTAGGTCTAGCCTTGTTAGACACATTCATTCCTTTGTAAAAGCTCACATTGTGCTATTGTGTGTATGGACAGCGTCTCTATTACGGGAATTCCAAAAAAAGTGAATATAAATGGAGGATAGTCCAATTAAAATGTCTACTGCATTTGCATTAGTTTAATTTGCCCTTAACACCTTATGGAGATTCATCAGTCAGACTGTTGTGTACATTGACTGTTACATGCAAACCATGACATGTTAGAGCTTTTGATCTGTGATATCGTCAGTAGTTATACTCATGTTTGTAAACAAACCTGCTCTTAATATTTATCAGAAAAGATATGACCCCGACGTGATTTGAACACGCAACCTTCTGATCTGGAGTCAGACGCGCTACCGTTGCGCCACGAGGTCCACACGATATGTGGAATGACAAGTAAGGAATATATAACGTTTAAAGAAGAGGATGCAGTGGGACAAATCGTTTTCCTAGCTTGCATGTATGCCACCGTTTGGATCCATAAATTAGCCTACAATGATATAAAACATGGCTAATATGCGACGCACGAGACATTCTCAATGCCTCCTTTCTTCGGACATGCGTCTCGTGGACACCTGAACACCACTAAATACCGCTTCATCTCCCCTCCTGGTGAATGACATTGTCTCACTCGTTTTAGCCTGCGTCAGCACCATGGACAGCTGTCAGCGGCACAACAGCTGGCTCCATGGGGCTCGCCCCGCGCGTGCAGGTTGCAGCAGTCATGAACGCTGAGCACCGAACGCGCATGTGCTCGTGACGTAATTTGGTTGTTGTTTTTTTGGCTGTAGTAAGCCGCGCACCTAAAGCAACTTCGAATTCGTTACATCTAAGTAACTCACTTTTACTTTACTATTAACTTTTAGGTATTTCAGATTGAGAACTGAGTGATTTGAGTCAATGTTAAATTCCTTGAAGAGATGAATGCTGGGAAAGCTTTTCATACGATGGTATTCATTTATTACGGTTTTCATATTCACACAATGTCGGAATTCGAATTTTTCACTGCTTCAGTTACAGGCAGTAGTGCATGCTACTGTAATGCTGGCTGTAACTGAATAGAACTGAGCCATTGATAAAGTTATTAATAATGTCAAAATGCCTGCTGAGAAAAAGTTCTCTTGTCTGGGGCCAAATCCAGTGGACTCTGTTCTGTTCTGTAGTCTCCTAGAAACTGATTTGTGATTTAAATTGTTCTCATTTGGTTGCTGGAGACCCCTGAGCCAACTGCTGCGCTGCTGATGTCATGATGAAATGACTCGAGTCTCACAGCAAACTGCATAATAACAGTCATTGTTGTTGTTGTTGGTAGCTTCACTGTGCTCCTTTGTTCCTGTTCTCAGTTCTCACCCAAACAGATCAGAGCCTCAGTGTTTTCTCGCTGTGTGTGAATTTCCTTCTTTGCATTTGTTTTAATCAAATGATAAATCCCTGCAGCTGCTTCACAGTAAAGGACCTGGTCGGTATACTGGCGTTATTGCACCCAGCTGTCACTAATAATACCGTCACATTGGTTGTCTAAATTTGACCTATTTAGACAGCAGATCAGCTTATTCAAAGCATTGACTTGTTGAATCAGAAAAGTACCTGTTGGGCTGTGATACAATTACTGTATTGGAGTACACGCTCCCTGACAAACACCAGAGGACTGACATATGGATACACTCGACAAATGTTTACATAAAACCTTTCAGTGTTTTTATTTATTTATTTGACAAGCAGCAGGATCATGTTTGTCACCTCATTCGTCATTTTTTTTTCTTTACATTTGAAAGTAGATACAATAGTCAGTATACCAGTTTTATTACAATATTTTTTCCTAAATTCAGTACATTTAACAAAGAAAGAAAAATAAACACACAACAACTGCAAACGTGAGAAAAGAAAGCATGTTTTTTTTTTGTTTAATGTGTAGCCACCAATGATGTCATTGGTGTCACAACTCACTCTTTCCCCAGGTTTTTTTTTTTTTTTTTTTTACTTTATTTTTCCGGTCGACTCGTATGTTTATCGGCTCTTCCCTCTGGAACAGCGATAGGCATTTTCTTTTTGTCGTTTTTGACGCACGGGGTGCGTGGCACTGGTGATGTTGTAAACAGCTTAAAAATCAGACGGTGGGTGGGGCCGGGAGGAGGGTCTCGTGGGAGGTGCCGTTAGCGGGCTGTCGTGACGTTGACACGATGACCTTTTTTTTCCCTTGGGTTTTTTTTTTTTCTTCAAAAGATGGAGGCACCAGTCCTGCCTTTG
Organism: Cebidichthys violaceus; assembly: GCF_023349555.1. Lineage (NCBI taxonomy): Eukaryota > Metazoa > Chordata > Actinopteri > Perciformes > Stichaeidae > Cebidichthys > Cebidichthys violaceus. Next base: position 4,756,814 of record NW_027176318.1, on the reverse strand, counting down.
GGTCACCGCGTGGAATCACAGCGGACAGCGACAGTCCAAAACCGAAATGGATGAATGAGTCTGTTTTGTTATTGATTTTAAACCTGCGTCTGCCGGTCAGTCACACAGGCTGAGTGTTTGTGTGGAGGGGGCTCCCCCTACGCCACGTAGCTGTACTCGTCTGCCGAGGTCTGGCTTCGCTCGATGTACTGCTTGTCGATGAGCACCTCGATGCACTTCTTGATCATGCTGATACTTGGGTTGAACCTGGCTTTGGACTGATTGATGACCTGCACATAAAAAAAGAAAAAAAAACAGCGGGTAAACAGTTAATCTGATGTTACAAACGGGGATGCAAGAATGCTGCCATCTACCGATATATCGGCCATATTTTCAATATTCTTTATCTATTATTTAATTCCCAGCAAATCCCTCTGACGGCTGCTTCAGTAGAGTTTGCAAGCTATTTCCCCGTGTCTCCTTAACCTAATCCAGAGATCTCAACAAAGGCTTTGAATAGGACTTCCACCCACCTCCTGGATGAGGGCGTTGTGTCGGAGCACCTTGCGGGCCTTCATGATTCTCACTATAGCAGCTTGTAAATACATTTTGCGGTCCTCGTCCACGGCGCTCCTCGTCTGCTCCATCTCCTAATGATCAGACAGATACGTGACGAGGTGGATTATGGGTCTCAACATAGCTGCTTAACAATAGGGCAACGGAGAAGCTCGAGGCGGTGTTCAGATAAGCGTTTGTCTAACCTGTGGTGTGTCTTTCTGCATCGACGTTGTGATCTTGAACTTTGTCCTTTTACTGGTGAAACTCATATTTAACGAAAACGTGGACTCGGTTTCGATCTCCTCCTGTGAGCAGAGGATTCAAATTAACATCAATGCTTTCCACTTGAACAAGGCAATCTGGTGCAAATAAACAGAAACTTCCCAATCGACACAACCATCACCACAGACGATTCAACTCAAATTGCACTTGTTGCACATGAGAGCGCCGACCTTTTGCGAGTCGTGGTTGAGCATCTTGACGTCCAGCAGGGACCTGATGGTCTTCTGCAGCTCCTTCTCGTTCATCTGGGTGCCGTCCTGCAGCTCCTTGTAGGTCACCGTCAGGCTGTTGTTGAAGGCCAGCAGCACAGCCATCTGGTAGGTGGTCACCATGGCGACGTAGGGCTTGGACAGGTAGTTCATCTTCACCTCACCTGTGAAGAGACGAGCAAACCAGACCAGCTATGTTACTATTCAGCCCGCTTTTGTGAACATAATCACTATTGATTACATTTCACTTTTTCCATTTTATTGGACCAGTCTGGGTGTGATACTGTTGCTTTAAATCGTGCATGTGTGTGTGTGTGTGTGTGTGTGTGTGTGTGTGTGTGTGTGTGTGTGTGTGTGTGTCTGTTACCTGTGCAGAGATAGTGTAGCCAGGTCAACTTCCTCCCGCTGAAGTGCTGGTTATAGAACAACTCAAACTGTAAAACAAAAGGATGTTATTTAGCATTGTGCTCCTTTAACTCAGCAGACACCTGTGCACCACAAGATGAAACTCACCATCTGCACACTCTTCTCTAGCTCTTGAGGGATGGCGAATGTGGAGGAGGGGACGTGCGTGAGGGGCCAGGCTCCAGCCTGCAACCACATGGCATCAACCACAACATTACACATTTGTACTGAAAACGACGCGGGAACAGAAGCTGTGGTTGGTGGAGCTGAAGACGCCCGATTGGGGCCAGGGTGGATACAGCCATCGGAGTTCTCCTCACCTGTAATACGTAGATCTGGAAGCTGATGCCCAGGTCCACCACCGTCTCCTGCGTCTTGATGAAATTGTTGAACTTGTTGTTGAGGTCGGCGCTCACGCTCATGTCTGTGTACATTCTGTGCAGTTTGCTCGTGAACTCGTAGCCGCAAGCTTGCTGTATAAAAATAAATAAATAAATAAATAAATCAGGAGAAGAATGTTTGAACAGAGGGGTCATAAAGAAGAGAACAAGTCACATGTCTTAGTCAATAAGGCTCAGCTTCGCATTTACCTTTAGTTTGTTGATCATGGCTTCTTCTGAGTCCATTGACAATGATAAACCGTGTATTAACCGCTTCGCTAGCATTCTGGCATAAAACTGTGGGAAAGAAAAGCGAGAACGTCTCTTTGGAGTATTTGGGGACAATAAGGATACAACTAATGGACTAAACCACCCTCCTAGTCAAGGTTTTAATAATACTGCAGCATTAGAGGAACTCTAGTCACCTTTTGAAAGATGTCCTTGTCGTCTATGTACTTGAACACCGTGATGAAGCTCGTCAGCTTGTCCTCCACCTCGTTCTCCGTCATTCCCTTTGCAGACTTTTTCAGCAGATTGTCACAGTATTTCGCCAGCTGCACAGACACACCAGGGGGGACATGACCTGGTCAGGGCACTGTGTGTAACACTGTGTGTGTGTGTGTGTGTGTGTGTGTGTACTTACAAGTTCAGGGGCTTTACAGATGGACTTGGGCTCCCTGAAGTTCACCACGGACGTCAAAGCCTGAGGGAGAGAGAGACATCAAATAAACACATTCAGTCCAACAGTGAAAAAAACATTACCACGTGTACATAGATAGTACTTTAACACATACAGAACTGTAGTTTCGCAGTTACAGAAAGCACACAAGGAAAACAAAACCTCACTTTTTCAATCTAGTAACCGTTATGAGTATGTTGTTCAATTACCTTATCGAGTGCACTCATGAAGTGCTGATCTCCGTTTAGAACTGTGTTTATGAGCTGAACAAATTTACTGTGAACCTCCAGCACCGACTCCACAAACAGGGTTGGCATCTAGGGGAAGCCAGAAGAGCGAGACGAAGGTTGCATTCAAATTATTTGAAGCTAAAATTAACAGACAAAATGATCATTTTAAGAGAAATTAAGCGGTCAAATCAAGCCGCCTTCAAGCTCCGGCGGGACAACTTGCAGCAGCTTTAAAATCCACGATACTGTATGTCCAAGTGCAAACACACACACACACACACACACACACACACACACACACACACACACACACACACACACCACAGGTAGTACTAACGTTTTCCTGAGAGAGGTTACTGGTGCCTCGGATGCCCTCGTTGTGGATGTGGACCTGCAGCTCCTGGATCATGTGGGGTAGCCCGTTGGACACGGACCGCAACAGGGTGTACATGTTGGCCATGTCTGGACAAAAACAACACAGTTTGATCCCAAAATGCCAAAACTCAATGTGTACATAGAACCATTTGCTTGGCACAAAAACAGATGCGTGCATCAGGACACAGGGGGGGGGGGGGGGGGGGGGGGGCTGCGGGGCACTGACCCTCTCTCTTCTCCTGCCGAATAATGCTCTGGCACTCCCCGTGCAGGAACTGCAGATGATCCGCCACCATCCTCTGCTGGCATTCATGGATGACTTTGGCATAGGAGCTGGGGTGCAGGTACTTCCGACATCTCATCTCTTCGTCTTTCAACCGCCCCAACACCTGGAGGAAGAGAGAGGGACACTTTTTCCATGTCCATCCATCTAACACGATATTTCAGCACAGTCGCAGATAAAGATTAGGCTCCACTATTATTAGTACGATACTATTTGTAGAGTTAGATTCCAGTGGTGTCTGTGTAGAAGTAATGTGCGGGGTCGAACCGTCAAGCAATATAATGTATTTTTAGAAAATGTTCTCACTTTGATATGAATAGTTTCAGATTTATCACAACACACACACACACACACACACACACACACACACACACACACACACACACACACACACACACACACACACACAGCAATGACAAAGTCATTAAGGCAACAAGAGAAAAAGCTGCCTCCTCACAGTTAAAACTGGGTCAGATAAGCGACTGAGACTGACCCCGTCCAGCGAATGTACGACAGCTTCTGTTGCTGCTCTTTCGCAGTCATATCACATACTGCCCTAATGCCTGGAAAACACTTTAATAATGATCCTGTTTGCACGCTGGGGGGATAAATCTATTAGAGAAAGCTGATTATTGCCAGAATGAACGAACGAGAGAGAGAGAGAGAGAGAGAGAGAGAGAGAGAGAGAGAGAGAGAGAGAGACACACAGAGAGACAGAGAGAGAGAGAGAGAGAGAGAGAGAGAGAGGTCATGGCAGCTAAAGTCGCCCAGGGGTCTGTGATCTCAGCCTTAGCGAGTTAATGGTAGAGCTTAGAGCTAATACTTAGATTAAAACTATTATGTCACTGGACTGACATGACCTGCAGGTTCATACACACACACACACACACACACACACACACACACACACACACACACACACACACACACACACACACACACACACACACACACACACACACACACACACACACACACTAGCCCTGGGTGAATGTAGCACAGATGACTCATAACGAGGGTACGGTCAGTGTTACAGCAGCTCACACAGCGTTGATGTGCATCCACCCATCCCTCCTACCTTCTCCATATACTGTGAGCAGTTGGACTCTTGCAGGAGATTGGAGGCTTCCTGCTTGTAATACTCTCCCGTTTTTGTCAGAAATGGCCCTTCGAAGATTTCCTGATAAAACTGCAACACAGGAAGAGGGCGTGGCCCGCGTAGGATTTAGCATAAACGAACACACACAGGTCCATATGAACGGCTACAGTACAACACACAGATAGTAATTAGACATTAAGCAGCCAACAAAAACTTTTTGTTTTCTTTGAATTTTGGCTGCATAAAAGGCTCGATATAAAAACACAATGCAAACAACTGTAATCCTCTGGGGGACTATTTGTTGTCTCACCTTTAGTGGAAACTTCTTCTTGTACTGTTCAACATGAACAAAGGAGTTGATGACCCCGTGGATTACCTTCTGGTTAGGGTTCTCGCCACAACGATCACTGTAAAGACACGAGGAATCCAGACATGAACATTGTGAAAGACTGGAAATGTGCTAATTACAAACAAATTAGAGTACAATGAGAACACCAGGACTAAAGACGCTGTCCCTCTTCTCTCTACCACTGCAGAGAGCCAGATAGATTCATCTTGGTCACCAGTTGTGGCTCAACTTGTGTGAAAAACATACTTTTTGATTTCATTCAGCAACATCCGGATCAGGACCGCCTGAAGGGGCTCGATCATTAGCTTCCTCCACATATCGAGCGCCAGCTGCAAAGACGAACGAAAAGGCAGCATGTGACAACGGCGTAATCTGTGAGGAGGTCAGTGAAGTTGGGCAGCGGATGGTGGAATCTTGGCCTAAGTACAACTCAATCCATCTGTGCATGTGCTCTCCTTTCTGTTATGTCGGGCTGTGCGATACGGACAAAATCTCCTCTCACCATGTGTGTGATTAATAAAAAACATATAAGAAATCGTCTATAAGAAATAACCACATGGTGTTGTATACTTTTGTGTTAACTTGACAAATACTGAATATCTTCTCATCTATTATTAAGAATGTTAGGGCAAAAATAATCAGATTTTCTGCAAAATCTGAGTTAGAATGTGCTTGTTATTATCAATTTGATGTGTTTCCAGCCCTACTTATTTTAAACAACCCTAATAGGAGCATAAGCGTCCATATGTAAGACTTTTCTTCTTTTTTTTTTTTTATGGGAAAAAAAACCCAATACCTCTCCAATCTCCATGAGCGGCTCGTTCATGTCCACTCCCCCGTAGCCGTACTGTAGGTCTGCTTCTGTTAGCTTGTTCTTCTTGATGAACTGAGTGTTGAGGTACCTGAGCAGAGTGGGGTAGGAGGTCAAGGTGTTAGGATATCAACTGCATCCAGAGGAGTTTGAGGAGGTGTCATCCAGGACCGCTGGACAATGAGTGAGTCAGAGGCACACATAAAGGCCTTTTTGGAACCATTTCACTTATGAATATCATAGAGAAAATACCTGATTTTAGAATATATTAAGCACAAGCATAAGACATGGTATATCAAGAAGTTGTTTTCCGCTGTTTGTTTACAAATGGCAACTACTTTGGGGGTAGTATTCCTTTCAGCCAACTTCCTGGTTCCAGTGACACACGACGATTACCCAATAGTCACAGGAAAACTGTGGAACTGTGCCGATGGAACACATGTTTTTAGATCCAACATTGGTTTCATTGACTGGTCAAACGCAGGTTATTCATATCTGTATTCAAATCAGATTATTCAGATTATATTAACAGAAGAATCCCGTTTTAATCATTGCATGAATCATATGTCAGATATGTTAACCGTGGATCAAATGACTTCAATGTCTTGAACCCTCTGTAGGCTGCAGCTTGTGGCTGGAAAAGGAGCTCTGATAATCCACACGGTGCACTATCTGCCCAGCAGCCAACAGCAGACACACAGAGTAATCCTGTTGGCTGGTGAACACAGTTACTAGCAAAGGCAGCTACTAGAATACGTTTAATGCAGCTTTGACAGGAGGGCCGTGTTTCTATATTGCACTAAAGACACACGGAGCATCAGCGTGAGAACGATGCGTTTTACACTGACGTCACTCGTTTATACGACACTCACTCCGATGTTGAAATGCATCCACAGAAATTGTGTCTCAACATTTCTCGAAAAGGAAGCGAGGAGTGACTTAGCAGGAAATCTACCACACAGACCGACACACATATTGTGATGGCTTTCATCTATTTCGGCTGATTTAGTCCACCTTGAATGACGTGTAGTTCCCAAGAGATTAACATTGGTGGGGCCCAGAACATTTTATTAAGCGTAAAGACACTTCATTTCTTCAATTTATAGTGGAAATGTATTTATTCCATGTAAAGGAAAACACAAAATTCAGGAGCCAGGTAACAATCCCAAATGTAAAAATATATTCCCTCCTCTTTTTTTGTCTTTAACCCAATTACATGTGCATGTGGCATCTATTCACGTCAATGACGCATTCATTCATTTTAATTCATTTCAAAACTTCTGGACTTTTATAGCTCATATGTGTTTTGGATGTACTTTCTGCACATCCAAAACATTCCCCACATATCTTTGTTTTCTAGATTTCGTGAATGAAGTTAGAATATTTTGTGAAAGAAAACTTGTTATCCGGCATAAATCGCACTATTGTGTGGCTCATTGACCACACACACACACACACGTTTACTTCACCACCTCTGATGTCACTCGCCCCCTGCACCTCCACCAATATGTGTCGAGGCGGCGTTAGCTCGCCTCCCGGAGAGCGGTGTTCGCATTTTGGCCCGTCTCCAGGAGAGCAGGCAGCAGCAGCAGCGGTCGCACATTCAAGCTCTGGGCTTTTCAGTAAATATGCAAAAGGAATCACTAACAACGAGTCAGCCGTTTTTCTTTCTAGGGCTGGAAATATGCACCGTTTCCAACCGCTTTTTAAAGGGAGTCCACCGGTAAACCCAGAGCTCCCTCAGGGGCTTTGGTGCTGGAGTTTAAGGCTCCAATTGAACCCATTGATTCCGTTGTTATCTGTGCATCCCTCTTGTACCCAGTTCGCTTCAAATGGCTCCGATGTTACATTGTGCCCGAATGCGGCAAATCGGCCTTGAACTATTCCCTGCAGCCTTTATCTCTGTGGCTTTTGAGCTCATGAGCTTTTTCCCCTGTGTCCTGTGTGTGTGTGTGTGTGTGTGTGTGTGTGTGTGTGTGTGCTTCTCGCTCAAATAGACAACACTCAGAGTGTGCGCTTTGTGAGCCCAGTTGTTTGTCTGTTTTGCTAATCCGGACAAATGCAAAGCCCTGTCTAAATAGCGGCTTTCTCACTGGATTGTCGACGCAATCTCCCTGGCTCACAGCAGTAAGGGTCTTCCACTGCCTCAAGGTGTGAGGGCGCATTTGACCAGGAGCATGGCATCATGGGTTCTGTTTAAAGGGGGGTTTCTGTGACTGTTTGGTCATCGCTGCACACTTGAGCTCGGCTTAACAGTCTGGATGTGACAGTCCCTTTCAGTGGCTCATTCTGTCCTTTTCACTGGGTCTGTGATGCACTAGTGTGCTGGAGGTTTGACTCGGGTTCGGTGGCTACTCTACAGGGCGTGAATATATGACCCATACTACATGTGTTACACCGACTACACTGAAAGAGAACGAACCGGGTCTATAACTTCTGCTCCCCGAAGGAGAGTATCATAACATCTCGCTGCACCCTATGCCTCCATCAGCAGTATAGCATCACATTCAACCTGACTTCCCTCAAGCCATCGATCTCCGACGAGCATAAAACACCAGCGGCAAGTGTCCGAGGACTGCTAATATAACCACTTGCGTTGGGTAACACTTGATCCAGCTGGCGCTTCAGTCCAACCTCCACAACAGGGTGATTTGTGTTTGACAGGATGCGAACATAAACATGTATATTCAGAGACATCGGATGAAGATAATAGGCAAGCCTCTTCTATATTAAGAACTGAACGCAACTATGTCACCACTAAAGCCAAGAGCCTCTCTCTCTCTCTCTCTCTCTCTCGCTCTCTCTCTCTCTCTCTCTCTCTGACATAATAAATTACAAAAGGCATATGTATGACAGTCTGGTAACTTAAAAATAGATCTGAAAGCTCTCCAAAGGAGTATTGAGTTTAAATGGATCAGGAAACAGCACTGCGCTTTCAAGGTAATTTTATAAGTGGACAAAAACTCTATGTAAGCTTGCGATAGAATGAGACCGCCCTGCGTCGAAGGACCGTGACACACGGAGCCAACTTAAAAGAGCCGAGGAGGACAAAGACAGACACCAACTTTGGCTCACGGCTTCTGCTAAAAGTTGTACTCCAACACACCACAAAGACAACAGCAGTTTCACAACTGACACGTCCTTCATTTCTACTTAAATGAACAACACAACGAAGTGGCCGACCATTCAAAAGCCATTGTGAATTCAAGCAAGGCTCAGGCAATGTTACCTGTACAAGCAGTCCATGTAGTCAGCTCCTTTGCTGTACTCATCCCAGTATCTGTGGTACATCAATAAAACCTTCTCCTCCGAATCCAGGACTTTCTGAAAATAAACACACACACACACACACACACACACACACACACACAAACGTGACATGCGTTATGGAAAGAAGAAATAATGCAGAAATAAAAATGCACTCTAAAAGGGCTTTTTTTTTGGCCAGTCCTTGGAGAGCTTTCGCGAGTGCTTACCTTGTACAACTGCCGAACATGATTCTCGAGAAACACCTTGGTCTCTGTGTATAATCTCTCACCCAAAGGCTCTGGGTATGCAACGCACAAGGCATAAATGTCGCTGGTGTCGGAATTTAGGATAAAAATGAGAACAAATGCGGTTCCATTATGTTTAGATGTTAATATACAGTTAATAGAGATGTAGTATGGAATACTAGATACGGCTTATGCTGTGATTCTCTGCAAATAAATGAATAGTTTAATGCTTGCTCTCTGCCTGAACTAACGAATAATTTCACACTGACACTGAACATATCAATGACACCTCTTTGAAAAACTGATCTGATTTTAATTAGCCATATTTGGTGTTTAAAGTCAAATACATAAAACTCTATACAAGCTGGCACCTGCTTCACTGCATTAAGCAGCTGCATGACCTTCTGTCCATAAACCCTGTTCTAACAATCAGCAAAAGAATCTTGTGTTGCAGTTTCAATTTCAATATGGAGCAAGTTGGCATAGGATACGAGAACCGATCGTTCCACGTGGCTCTCTCCACATAGTCGAGCATCACAACAGCCTTGATTGTCGTCAGTAGCTTGTTCCATGTCTCGTCAAAGTCCACCACCCGCGGCTTTAAGGACATTGTACAGTTTCTCTTTCAGTCTGATAGAAAAACAGAAAAAGAGGAATACAGAAGTGAGTAAAGGAATTAAACAAAATTAGGGACTCTTTAATTCAGTTCCTAAATAATTATGTTAATATTATTAGTGAACCAGGCTTAAGCAGTAGCATAAAATAATAATAATACAGATGTATCCTTAGCAAGGTGACACAATGCACAATAAACATAATTATGAAAAACATTTTCATGGTATTTGTATGAAGCTCTTGGCACTGTATATAGTAATAACAATATTAAGAAAAAATATGTTTATTTGTTTAAATAACAAAACAAAAAAAAAGCATTAATCAGGAGTAACTATATTGAATAGATGTCAGGATAAAGAGCAAAGTGAACATACACATCATCAGAAATAAGTCTCTGATAAAACAGCTGCTCACATTACTACAGTAGCAACAGATGAGATAAACATTGCACTCAAGTTCATGGAGGTAATGCTAACGTTCATCAACAGTGAACACATACCATTAGATATCAATTACTGTAACGTTAGCTGTGAAACTTACCAGGAGACTGCCACATATAAAAAATATATAGACTTCTACGTCTGTGTCAGAAGAATCACAGATCACCTGCAAGTAGGAGAAACTAGGCCCTGTGTTGTTTCTCGTCATTCATACCAGTTGATTTCACGTCAGTGAAAACACAGCAACATCCTCATGCACAGTTTTCTGCTATCCAATTCACATATGCCGATATTCGCGTTTCAAAACGAAGTGTCAATGTTCTAAATACACAACCTTCTTACAGTCATGATAAAGGCAGCCAAGTTAAGGTTACTAGCTAGCGGAATGCCAATCCCAAAATAGGATGGCTAGCTAAAAGGCTAGCTAGCTTCTAGCTAGCATGCTACTTCTTCCTGCTCAAGTCCCAGCAGTTTTGAGGCTGTTAGTCAGCTAGCAGGAAGCTAACGATAGCTCAGCTATCGCTAGCAAATGGTCATCTTCTTTGCAATTTCCCCACATTTGTACTGACAGCTCGGCAAAACATGGTGCTGTTGTTAAACAAAACAGGTTGTTGAGGTCAATCGTGGGCTTTTGAATAGTACGTACCTCTGTTCGGTATTTATTTGTTATAAAACTCAAGTTTCTCCGCTGTCACAGGCTTGATTTGTCTCACTTACAGGTCTTTCCTACCTCTGGGACTATACCATTGTATTACATGGGGGTGTGTTATGAACAAGTGTAAATTGGTCGTCACGCTTTGCTGCTCTTTAACATGGTAAATTGTCTTTTTAAAATTTCCGATTTTAAAGAATGTATTATGTACATCCATGCATACTGTTGGGAAAACGCGGAGTGCACACGGATCCAAGCCGTAAGAACACCCCTATATGCATGGAATGCTGATGGTACCGCCTAAAACTACGGAAACCTTTGAGGAAATTTTGTAGGTTATAACGTTAATCTAATGTACTGTATTGTTTCTCTGTTCTGAATGATGAGAGAGGTTAAACACGTTTTCCTCATCGTAAATTATAATTACACTTCGTTACTATCTCACCACGGGTATTCACTAAGTAGCTATTTAAGTTTTCTATTCCCTGTGATATTTTTAGTCTTACATAAATCCCCCACCATAAATTGACACAAACATGACAGTTATGCGAGAGAAATGTCAACAAAGAAATTAAAGTCGTTCGCAAATAATGGTCTGTGTGGCAAACTACATGTTGAAACCATAAAGGAGCTTAACGTATCAGGATGCATATGATTGTATCATTACTTACTTAGCAACAGGAATAGAAGAAAATCAACCAATCAGAATAGTCGAAACATTGCTGCCTAACAGTCTTTGGGGTTAGCTGGATTTGAAATAGCAATAACAAACAAACTGACAGTGTATTATTAACTTAAGCATCGTTTATTCAGTTCAAGCTCACCATGTTACATACAACAGGCACAGGATACTTTAATGTGAGTATGCCGGTAAAAATAAGTAAATTAGCATGTTATTTAGCGCTAGGTAAGTTAGCTTAGCTAGTTAACATTGGTAAATGTGAGGAAATATCGGCTAATTTAGACGCTAGGTTAGCTAAAATATCCGTTTTAGATAGCTTGACCGAAATCATCCGTTGATGTGCTTTAATATTTATTATTTAACTGCAATATGTAGATCGGTTGGCAAATTGTTGGTAGCTGTAAGTTTTGTCAAACTTTGACTCAACCTACAAATTAACCAGAGAGAAAACCTTCTTTAGCCAATTGACCTAACGTTAACCAACAGAGGGAGACATCCAAGGCCCACTTGTCTCAAACCGAAAGTGACACTGTCTCTGTTAACATGCCAACCAAAAATGGCAAGGATCCTCCTTGTGGCTCGCGTCAGTCAGGCGTCAGTCAGGTGCCACAACTGTGGCAAGCGATCTACGTGTTAGAAAACAAGTTTTTTCTCCAGTTAATTAGAATCTACTATGATGAGAAAACTGATTCATGGCAACTGACCTATCGTGACGACAATGGGTGTTCTCAGGAAATGTGGCTCAACCCGTCTGACGGGTGCCGAACGAGTGCCGCTGGCTTGCCACAGTTGTGGCACCTGACTGACGCCTGACTGAGGCTTGCCGCTGAAGTGCCACTGACTAGTCACTGAGGTGCCACAGTCCTGACGCTTGCCGCTGAAGTGCCACTGAGGTGCCAGTGCCACGAGGAGGATCTCGCTGTCTCTCCAAAAGTGAATATTTGGACATTGCACTGAGAAATTGCTTTAATGTTAGGCAGCACTGGTGGCTGATTGCAAGCTAGCCTCCCCCATTCTTCCTGTACTCAATGATTCAAGGCAGAGAAAGCATCATGCCTCACTGATTGGTTTTATTTTAAAACGATCAAGCCATTATATTACCAGCAAAGTAATAAAAGCATAAACTTCTTGGAGGTGGCAAAGCAGAAAGTGGCAGCTCGGGGAGCAACTCTCATTTAATTGTCTCGCTGTACCTAACATTGCCTTACATCCCCCGCTGTTTGTCTACACATAAAAACCCTGACTGTAACCCTCTCTGATCTCCAAGGTGAGATCAGAGTGACCAGCAGCCCCAGTCAGAATGAACCAAGTGAAAACCGGAGCGAAGTATCAGTCTGGAGCACCCGTTTACCAGGAGATCGGCCACAGCCAGAGTGAGCATGTCTGAAAACCCATTTCCCACCATAGTTTGTCCTATTACTTCCTCTACGCACTGTTGTGACACCGTTACTATGCTGCGACAACTTCCACCCTTTTAACAGTACTACTGCTACTACTATTTATAATTACAATAAAATAACTTCAAACGAGCGTACAGATACACAGCCACCACCCGACTCCTGGATTGTAAAGTTGTTTTGGCTAACGTGTCATCGAACTGTTGTCATCGTTCACATCCCGCAGACACAGAGCAACATTATCATCAGGTCAGAGTTGTGTTTGCGTCCACCCGACAAACGTCAATCCGATATTCATAGTGCTTTTAGCTCTGTTTTGGTCTTCAGCAACTCCTGAGGGAAATACCTCGGTCTGTTCAGACGTGTTACCAGCCTTCATTTTCAAGTTCATTATTTGTGTCTGCCCTGCAACAGTCTCAAAATCATGACAGCATCACTAGTCCCAAGTTGTGTAAAAGACAATACCACTCTATATATATATATATATATATATATATATATATACAGTTGAAACCAGAAGTTTACATACACTGTGCAAAAAGACACATAACACTTTTTTTCTCACTGCCTGAAGTTAAATCAGACTAAACCTCTCCTGTTTCAGGTCCGTTAGGATTACCAAAATTATTTAACTTTTGTTAAATGTCACAATAATGAGAAAGATAATTTCTTAGAGAATTTTATATTAATTTCTTTGAGGTCAAAAGTTTACATACACCAAAAGTACTATGTCTTTAAACAACGTGGGCAAGCCCAGATGATGATGTCATGGCTTTTGAAGCTCCTGATAGGTTAACTGACAACATGTGAGTTAATTGAAGGCACACCTGGGGATGTATTTTAAGGCCACACCTCAAACACTCTGCTTCCTTGTTTGAAATCATGGGAAAGTCAAAAGAAATCAGCCAAGAAATCAGGGAGAGAATCGTGGAGCTCCACAAGTCTGGTTCATCCTTGGGTGCAATTTCCAGATGCTTGATGGTGCCATGTTCATCTGTGCAAACAATTATACGCAAGTATAAACATCATGGGAATGTCCAGCCATCACACCGCTCAGGAAGGAGACGGGCTCTGTGTCCCAGAGATGAACGTGTTTTGGTCCGACATGTGCAAATCAACCCCAGAACAAAAGCTAAAGATCTTGTGAAGATGATGGCTGAAGCTGGTAAGAAAGTGTCATTATCCACAGTAAAACGAGTCCTGCACCGACCTGGGCTGAAAGGCTACTCAGCAAGAAGGAAGCCATTACTCCTAAAGAAACATAAAAAAGCCAGATTACAGTTTGCAAAAAGACACCAAGACAAAGACCTTAACTTCTGGAGACATGTCCTGTGGTCTGATGAAACTAAAGTGGAGCTGTTTGGCCATAATGACCACCGTTACATTTGGAGGAAAAAGGGGGAAGCTTGTAGACCTGAAAACACCATCCCAGCTGTGAAGCATGGAGGTGGCAGCATCATGTCGTGGGGCTGTTTTGCTGCAGCAGGAACTGGAGCTCTTCATAAAATAGATGGCATCATGAAGAAAGAACATTACCTGGAAATATTAAGGCAACATCTCAGGACATCAGCCAGGAAGCTAAAACTTGGGCACAAATGGGTCTTCCAAATGGACAATGACCCTAAGCATACTGCCAAAATAGTTAAAAAGTGGCTTGAGGACAACAAAGTCAATGTCTTGGAGTGGCCATCACAAAGCCCTGACCTGAATCCCATCGAAAATTTGTGGGCAGATCTGAAAAGGCGTGTGCGAGCCAGGCGGCCAACAAACCTGACTCAGTTACACCAGTTCTGTCAGGAGGAATGGGCCAGAATTCCAGCAGAGTACTGTAAGAAGCTTGTGGAAGGATACCCACAACGTTTGACCCAAGTCATGCAGTTCAAAGGCAATGCTACTAAATACTAAGGAAATGTATGTAAACTTTTGACCTCGAAGAAAGAAATAAAAAATTCTCTAAAATATTCTCTCTCTCATTATTGTGGCATTTAGCAAAAATAAATAATTTTGGTAATCCTAACGGACCTGAAACAGAAGAGGTTTAGTCTGATTTAACTTCAGACAGTGAGAAAAAAATTTGTTAAGTGTCTTTTTGCAGTGTATGTAAACTTCTGGTTTCAACTGTGTATATATATATATATATATATATATATATATATATATATATATATATATATATATATATATATATATATATACACATATATAAATAAAAGGGGTGAACAGACAGTGATTAATGTCTTCGCAAGCACAATTGACCCATCTCGACTGATTGTTGTTGTTTTTTGCAGTTTGCAACGGTGATGTCGTTTTTTTCCAAAGTCCTTTGTCATGATGCATTATGTTGTTAACTCCTTCCTTTTGTGTGACATTGTTTTTTTTTTGTTGACAAAGTTGTTTAAATCTTACACACTAAAAAAACTGCCACATTAAGACAAGTATCACACACTGTGTGAAAAGAGTAGACGCTTTAATCTGTAATCACAGATTGTGAAATTAAATTGCCTGAGTTATGATTACTTACTCTTTTTTACATTTTACCCTCCCAGTTGGGTTCTTTCCAGGACCTTCCGTCAACTTCCAGCATGAGAGGACACAGAACCTGCCGCCCGTGTGTATGACCAGCATGCCACCACCACCGCTGTGGTCTTGCGCCCCTCAATGCTACGGGGAGGCGATGAATATGGCGCAGCACTACTATATGACCCCACAGCCAGGTAACACTTGAAAACCAGACTCATGTGTGTATTGTAGAAATGTCACATTACAAAACACAATTGCAGGGTGGTGCTCAATAGTTAGAGAGTCCAGGGTTTGAGTATTGGCTTTGGTCTGGCCTCTCCCCTTCTGCCTGTGTAGTTTCTTCTGAGTGCTCCAATGTGTTCCCCACCATGAGACAAGCCTTTGCACAGGAAGATTCTCCTGCCATAAGTGCATAACCTAACCCTTTTATTGCCTACCCAGTTGGATTTCCTCAAGGAGGTCTTGTCAAGTTCCTCCCTGAAGGGGCACAGAACCTGGCCTCTATGACCACGACCAGCACACAAACACCACAGCCCCCAGCGAGAACCCTTGTGCACAACAAGAAGGCGATGGAAGAACAGATGAATGGTCGAACATTTCCAGGTAACCGCCTAAATTTCCAGACCACTACAACTAAATAACTAGGATGGGTAGCAAACAAGGAAACAGGGACAGTTGCTCAGGTTTCCCTGTAAATATGAGAGGAAATCATGATCCTGTAATTAAACTAAATTCACCTTCAGGGAAAACAGACGGAGCACAGAAAGGGCAACATATTTGATGAGCGAGGCCAACGTTACCGCCATCTATTAGACACACCAGAATCGATTTATTAATCACATGATATGCTCGCTTTGCACTTTACCACCTCCAGCAACAATTGTTCAGGGGAGCCCCTGGTGGTATTGTATGACAGGGATGCTCCTAATATGTTTTATGACCAACAAAATGTATTATATCGATACGAAACAAAAGGTAGGTTGACATTTCACTAACTAGGTTTGTCCTGTTGTGGATGGGAAGGATCTTTTTTGCACGCCAGCAACATACAGAGAGTATCTTACAAAAGAAAGTACAAGATGAAACAGTGAATGAATTAAAAGGTAAACCAAATCACATATAAGAGGGAAACCACGTTAAATGTTTTGTACGTACAAAATGTTAAATCAACAGGATCAGTTGGTCGAAACCTACGTATAAAGCTCTTTATTCAGAAGGATTTTATTTGAAGTACATTAACTAAAGTACTTGAGTATTTCCACTTTATGCAACTTTATACGGCACTAAAGTTCAGAGGGAATTATTGTACTGTTTGTTCCTCTACATTTACAGCTATATGACAGCTATAGTTGCTGATCACTTCGCAAATTAAGATTTGATATACAATGAGATTATGATGATGAGGTTATAAAGTTCGATGCAATTTCAGTAGATACTGTAAAGGAGTTGAAATTTGCTCCACATAAAACAACCAAAATAATAAGACGCTGCCGACGCATTCCACTTATTGATGTGTTACGGTTCATAATACAATGACATACAGTAGAATATAATAGTCACATTGGAGCACTTTTACTTTTTAAGAACATTTTGCTGTTAATATTTACTTTACTTGTCAATTCAGGACTTTTTCTTGTATTTCACAGTGTGGTGTCGCTGCTTTTACTTAACTAAAGGGCCAGTTCACCATCAAAAATGCACGTTTTTCCTCCTCCTCCTCTACCTGGTGTTGGAGATTTGGAGAAACAGCAGTTTCATGGAGGAGCTGTGGTTGACAGAAAACAGTTCCAACATGAAACTGCTCCCAACAAGGGCTGTGGATTATTTTGAGCAACCGGGTCGTATTTTCTTTCTGTTTTTTCAAATTTCTTTTTTTTGACGCTTTGACCACCACAAGCCGAGCGTCACGTAT
>NW_027176318.1:4714463-4736963 GCF_023349555.1 Cebidichthys violaceus | reverse complement strand
GTGCAACCCGGTTTAATAAATCACCCGTTTACACAGCTTGTGTGGACAAATCCCTTCTGAAGTTTCAAGTATCTACTGGTTGCAATCCGTGGCGAATACATTATGAAAGTACACCCACTTCCTCCCCGGGGCACTTACCCACCTACCTAGTGGCACACCCACCTCATCGACAATCACCACACCGCTGTTCGTAACGGACATACAAACAGCTGGTGCTGTTGACAGACGTGTTGTTTTCTGTCTCCCCAGGCCACTCGGCTGACTCGACTGCCTGCCAGCTGCGTAACACCAGCTCCAGCCTCCCTCAGGAGGTGGCGGGGGCCAGCGCTCGCAGCTCCCTGAAACCACCAGACACCTTGCTAAAGAGGGAGCTCCGCTTGATGAAGAACAGGTAGAGAGGACCATTCACATCAATCAGCCAGTATTAGCGATGTTAGTATCAGTGAATGTGTGGCTCGTGATGATGATGGAGCTACAGCCAGCAGACGATTACTGTACTGGTACCTACTGTACCAGCACCTCTGAAGCTCACTAATGACCGCGTTATAGCGACGCTCTAGGTAACCCCTCAGGCGTACGTTTTGAACACGTTGGGGCGACTTGCCACTACATGCTCATTAGGTACATAGTGTCCTTCAAAATAAACTTCAGTTTTCACTGGAAGTTAGGTTTAGGCAACCTGGGTTTAGCTTTTTCCACCTATCCAGAAGGTGTCACAAACACGGTCGTAATCACCGTCGTGTAGACATTCTGTGCCCACACGAGAACCCTGTTTTGTAGCCTTTGTAATTTGAGCCTTCTCTCTCCCTTGGTGTAAACTGATTCATGGTCGGCTCTCTGTTGGATCTGGGAGAAAAGCCAAGCAGCGTCTATTTTTTTGTTCTTCTTCTTCACGGTAACTGTTGTTGTTGCTTCCAGGGAAGCCGCCCGGGAGTGCCGACGAAAGAAGAAGGAATATGTCAAATGCCTCGAAAATCGCGTGGCCGTGCTCGAAAATCAAAACAAGACTCTGATTGAGGAGCTTAGAGCCTTAAAGGACATCTACCGGCACAAAGCCGAGTGATTCCTTTGACTGTGCGGACTGCTTTTGCGGGATGACTTGAGGACTTTGCTTATACAGACACACATGCACACACTCGCACAAAACACTCCCTGTCCTTGCTGTAAAAATGTGTTTACACAATGATGTCAACGTGTCTGGCTCTGAATTAGCCGGTGCATCACCACCAGTAAAAACAAGAACCTTGTGTCAGGTCAGGGTTATTATCAGTGAGTATTACGAGGAGCTTATGTCCCTTTGAACAGGATGGCTGCCAGAAAATATAGGAGGAAAAAGAAGGAATACATGGACGGATTGGACAGGCACACCGCCTTACTGGAGACAGAGAATAAGATGCTGAAGGACGACTTGTGGCGCAGGATGACAACGAACGTCGGAACGGGCTGCCAATGTCTGAAGCCAAGGCGTTCGCAGTTACCACCATAACTGTCTCTATTAAAATATTGTATCAATTGATTGTCTTTCTGAGGGTCTGTTTTGCTCCTAGAAGCCAAATGCTCAAAGGGTAATCGGGTCATCGGGGGCATCACAGAGCAATATTTTGGGTTTTATGGTATTCTACTTCAGAAACTCTGATGCAAACACACTACCAGCAATCAAGATCTGTTGTGGCATTATATATTTATTTGGGCAGATTTACCCTGTATTTTCTATTTTTAAAAGTATTTATGTTATTTGAATACGTGTATATTTGGTTAACTAATACACACATTTATGGAATTATATTAACTTACTGTATACGTGGCTGAATTTTAGAAGTCAATTGTTTCAGTTCTCTGTTGGTGCTTTATTATTCTCCTCTGCAACACCCTTGATCACCCCTTCTGATAGACATTGTTTTTAATGTATTTGCTTTAATAAAGTTATTACTCAGTCTCTCTGTGTTTTTAACCCCCCCCACACACACACACAGTTAATATATAGATATAGGACTTTTAGCGCCACGTGAGTCTCAACCTTGGGTTTTTTTCTGCTCAGAAACTGATGTGCTGTCCTTTCAGTGATGACTCCATTGCCACGACTGTCAGCGGCAGAGCAAAAGCAATGTCTCTCTTGCTGCCTTTTGTAGACGACATGCATGCTGTGGAACGGCCACCACGTTGTTGCGCAGTGCATGCTGGAAGAAGGGGAAGTATTTGAACACATCTTACATAAATCACACACAGATGAATGTGGATGTGGAAGAAAATGATTGGCCCGCCTCTCAGTGATGGCATTCTCTGACTTAGTGGATACAACCAACGTCTTGAATACTCAAGAATTTGTCACAGTAAAAAGAAAAGCGAGGAACTGATATAATAGTTAGGATTATGGGTAATGGAACACCACAATTAAAGATGTGCAAAATGTTTGCTTGCAGTGATTCCCGCTCTCTCACTCACCCATGTGCAGTTTGTTGGGTGGAAACAAAACAACTGACGCAAGAATCCAATACCACTGAGACTGAACATCTGTGCCTATTGTGAAACCTGATTCCTGTCATCTCTATAACAAAACATGGCTAACTTTAGCCTTCCAAGAGACAAAAAACACATTGCAGAATGCACGGTCAGGGAAAAGGAAATTCCGTCAGAGTGAATTGACTACTGCACCCAACATTTAAATATTACTGCATTAATGAGAGCAGATGGAGTGCTTTGTGTTATAAACAGTGGCAATTTAAACATGTCATTGTCTCTTTGAAGTCACTGTCCATTACATAGTTTGGTTTGGCTGTAATGTGCAAAATGCTTCAGTCTGTGATCTTGGTTTGCAGAATTTGAAGCAGCTTTGAATCGTCTTTTCTTAAACACCTGATGCTGCCTGTAACGTGGGTGTGTTAGTCTCTCATTAAATGCAATGCAGGTGCAGTACCAGCAGGCTGCACTGCAGCACCACGCCTGGTCGTGTCAACGTTCATACGTTCTTCGGTCTCCAGCATAAATCAGTGACATCAACGTGTCCATATTGTCATGCCTGTCATGGATGACACCTCAAAGGGATTAGGCTATTCCTCAGGACCTCACCCTGTTTACGATGACCTCCGCTAATCTCTCTCAGTCCTGCGGAGAGGTTTAGTATGAGCAGCACTCTGTCACAGGCAAAGCAAAGCCCCGGTGGATTCGTCCGTCATGAGGCAACATCATGTAATTAACTGGCACTCACAAATATGAGTCAGAAGGAAATGACAGATGTCCATGTTTGGGTCCATGACATGTCATAACCCAGGGATAAACAGCAATAGCAATCACTCACCTGTTTAATAAAAACAAAACAAAAAACAATTGCTAGGTGGCCTATTCTTAGTGTACCGTTATTATAAACTAAATATTATAGACACATAAAGTATCCTGTGATTATCTTTCCATATTTATTCAAGCATCCTTGCACTCTGCATCATTGCACTTTTATCTCCATTTCATTGTCATTGTTGTTGTGTTCTATGTTCATATATGTACTTTGTAAATATATGTATATGTGTACATAGTAGTTAAAGGGTTATGCTTACCTTTGTTCTACTTTGTTGTCCTTGTTTTTGTGTATTTGTTTATTTCTGTGTATGTACATTGAGAGCAGATTCCTTGTATGTGCCCACATACATGGTCAATAAAGCTGATTCTGATTCTGAATCTGATTATAGGTTCCTGCCTGTAGATCAATATTAGTGGAATAAAATAAATCATTCACGGACTTCCTGAACCCACCTGAGAATATTTTTTTCTAATATAGTCTGCATTATATTTTTATATTTCTTACCTAATTGTAGGTCATTTGTCAAAAGCCTGTCACAATTGTCCATTTATTACATTGTAACCACCCACTTGAACCGGAACCTTTTCTCATGGCCGTAATGCTGTAGCTTTTTAAGGTATGTTTACGTGCTACCGGATATTGCACGTTCGATTTGCATACACGTAGCCGTCGACCCTTCTCCCACAATTTAGTACAAAACAACAAACAGCAGGAATGCAGAGTGAGTAACTGAAGGTGGAAAAAAAAATGAATACTACTACTGTACGATGCTCTTTGAAAATTGTTTTCAATGACAAACAATGCCTCAAGATCATAAAGTACATAAGACACCAAACGAGGTGGTTAGTTTCCCTAGTTGCTTTTTCTTTTTTGTTATTATAGTTTTCTCTCGGGCTTCCGTGGGTTAAACACTACTAGGTTGTAGGCCTACTGGATGCTTTTAAAAGTGCGAAGCCATTTCTTAACCTTAGTGTCGAAAATCCGACTTTACGGGCAGCACCTGAAAGCCACACAACAGCGGATGTAGCAGCAGCAGTCTACAGTACATCGGCAACCATGTAGCGCTGCAAGCTATAATATCTCTCCCCGACGAGCAAAAAAACATGTCCACATATGCATTCGTGTCGCCATAAAGTAATAGTATCTCAAAATGCGTTTGTGGAGATAACTGGACGCTCGGACGGAAATTACAAAGCGAGGGAATCTGAAAAACAGGAGTGTGAAACCGACGGCTGCGAAATAGAGGCGCTATCTGGACGTCTGGAGGGGGACGTCGGGCTACTCCTCTGATTTATTAGTCTACCTCGGCGTTTTACCGGCTTTTTAAATGACTGAACTTCACCGGCTAAGCGCAGCCTACTGTAGACAGGGCGTGCAGAGCTAACGGATACCGGGGTTTGTAGTTTGCACCAGGTCTGTCTGTCCGCGTTACCGCCCCGTTTTTTTTTTCTCTCTCTCTCTCTCTCTCTCTCTCTCTCTCTCTCTCTCTCTCTCTCTCTCTCTCTCTCTCTCTCTCTCTCTCTCTCTCTCTTTCTCTCGTGGTAACGTTATCAGCACGGCCAGGAGAAGGCTTGAAGAAACCAGTTGGGGGGTTTTTGGACCTATAACCAAAACCTGCTTCCACCATGGGGAATACAACCTCTTGCTGCGTGTCCTCGAGCCCCAAACACAGGAGGAACAACCACTCCAGGCTCGAGCCCTACCGGCCGGAGCCGGAGCTGAGCCGGGAGGACACGCGCTGCAACCTCCAGCACATCAGCGACAGAGAAAATCTAGACGGTGAGATACAGATGCAGCTAAACTACCCCCCCCCCCCCCCCTTTTTTTTAACACACACACCTATTACTATTGTGAATATGATTGTTATGGTTATTATCATTTTGTAGTGTTGTCTAAAGATGTGTGCCGTTAGCGGATAAGGAGAGCTTGCAACATCTGTGCAGAGGACCCACCCACCCCATTACACCAATAACTACACCGCTGTAGGCTTCCTTCTCACGGGACTTCCAGCTTGTTGGAAACCAGCCATATGGCAGTGGTTTCCAAACTGGGATGCAAAAGTACAAGGCACTTTAGCTGGATTATTGGATAGTATATTAGATAGTATTTTGGTGTACTACCTATTAGTTTCACAATTATAATCCATCCTTATTATACACTGACTTTAATCGCTTCCAGCTTGCTGCTCCTGCTGCTGCCTGGTTATTTGGTGGTCTGAGCTCTGACCCCGAGCTCAAGTCATCTTCACCATTTGTGTGTGTGTGTGTGTGTGTGTGTGTGTGTGTGTGTGTGTGTGTGTGTGAATGGGTGTGTAAGGTTGGCCCAGTGTGTTGAAGGGCGGGTGTGAATTTGTGCTCCAGTGGGAGGTGATGCGATCACGATGGACAGTGTTCATGGCGGGGTGTCCATTCACTTCCTACAAGGGGGGGGGGGCTGAATAGGAAATGACGCAGCCATCGCATATCAATGCTCACTAACACCAGCACAGACGCACAGTCCACTGTACATGTTGGATCTGACGCCCGTCCTTTATTTCTAATGAGCTCTAACGTGTGTCTTAATTGTGTATCATTGACACACACTAAAAAAACATGGCAAAATGCCACTTTGCATTATGTATACACAGCTACTGAAAGGTAATTTACACCAATAGTTCTTCCATTCTCTGCTGCTTGACTGGGCCCGGGTGGCATCAAAGCAGCCCAGACATCCTCCCCAGTTAGGCTACTTCCTAACTCATTCCCAGGCCGTATGATAACTAGCTAATCCTCCCAGCGTGTTCTGGGTCTACCCAGGGGTGTCCTGGTAGTTGGACGTGCCCAGAATACCTTACGCAGGGAGGCTCCATGGGCATCCTAATCAGATGTCTGAACCACTGAAATTGTCATCTTTCCATCTGAAGAAGCAGCAGCAGTTCTCCTCCGACCTTGTTCACCTTACGATTGAAACTCAAGTTCGGTTGCTTGTATCCGCAAACTCATTCTTTCAATCAGCCAGAGTTGGAACTACACCTCAATTAATCGCTTGGTCTATTCATTTAAAAACAACAACTTCCCAGAGCAGGCTAGAATGTGACATCTTCAAATGTCTTGTGTTGAAAAAAGGACGAAAACAATCAGCCGAAGAAAAAGAATCGATCAATAAACTAAATATCGCAGCTCTAACTTGACATCACTTTTCTTTATTTTTTTTATAGACATTTTATAGACTAAAAAATGAATCGATAACAAAAACCTGAATGAATGAATAATTCTTAGTGGCAACCCTAGATTGGTTCGAAGCTACTTGTGCCAGACCTCATCCAAATGTCATGAGGTCGAGATGACCAACAAATCCAAACACAAAGCTGGGAATTGTGTGTGTGGGGGGGTTGTCCTGTTTAAGCTATTTACACAAGTCTTTAGGTCATGACCCTTTTGACCTCGTCACTGTATCTCTAACGGCATTCCACAGCCAGAAGCCTCCCGTTGCCCATCCTGTGGAGGAATACTGCTTGATTCTAGCAAGTGAACGCACTGGACAAGTCACATACCGTGCAGCTCATATAATCTCGAGGCCTTTGCGAACAGTAAATACAGAAATGTTCAAGGAGACCGCGTGAGGCAGTGAGATATGATATCTGTCCTTTGAAAGAGTGAAGAAATAGTTGCTGAAGTGTTTTTCCAGGTTGATCATTTATCATAAGTTAGATTTTCTTTGGGTGCATGCCTCCATCTGCTTGTGTTGTGTTGTGTGTGTGTGTGTGTGTGTGTGTGTGTGTGTGTGTGTGTGTGTGTGTGTGTGTGTGTGTGTGTTTGTGTGTGACCCCGTCTGCGTTGAGCATGTGATTGCAAAAATCCCAAACCAATAATCAGCCTTGAAAAACTGCTGACAGTGGTGACGACACGCGCTCACACTCTTTTGCACGCGCACAAATGAAAACACACGCAGTGTTCTTTACGAGCGTGAGAGGGTCTTTCAGGTGGCCCCCTGACACAGATTAGGCAGCGCAATCTGATTGGCCCGAGCAGTTGCTCTCTCTCTCTAATGACCCGGTGCCTTCCCACCGTAGCTTACACACCGGTCGGAGATAAAGAGGCTGGAGATTCACGCTTCACCTGGCGGCTAATTTACACCTTCTTGCGCTCCGTCTGTCGCGCTTTATAGGTTGTACTTCACAGCACATGCCGTATGTCTGCTTCTCATGACATAGACGCTGTACCACGCCGATGCAGGTCTCTCAGGGTCAAGCCCATCACTGGTGTTTGACTGTGATGAAGACGCGTCGACTACCACAGATATACAGGCCTAAAGGGTAGTTAAGTTTTATGGTTGCTATCAACACAAAGCTTAAGTCATCGATTCCCGAGGGGAGGAAACCCCCCCCCCCCCCCCCCCCCCTTCCTCTCCAGCAAGCGCTGGTCCACTGGTGGCTTGTGCGGTCACCGAGACGCTCTCCGGTCTAAACGCATTTGATATGAAAAATGCATGGGTAGTTAAATAAAGACGTGTTTTCTAAAGTCTATAAAAGGCTCTTTGGATATTTGGTGTTGGCAGCAGTGCTGTGGGTATAAAGGCGTTATAAGCTTGGCTTCACACAGCATGAAATACGTTTTAAAAAACTTTCATCTGAACCTTTTTTAACAATAAAAAATCCAGCAATAGGGAGTGGCACTTACATTGTTGAATGTAAATAGAAAGAAAGGGGAGTAATCATTTCTCAATTTGAACATAATCACAGTTTCAATATAGCGATTTCCTTTATGTTGCGAAAGTGAAAGTGTGTCAGCCTCTTTCTGAGCCAGATACAGATAACTGGAAGAACAACAGGACAGCATTATGGGAGGCAGGATGATCAGAGATGAAGGTCTACAGATTGTCATCCACATGTGCACGTTAATGCTGCTCAACCTAACTAAGGTTCACCATCACTCTCCCTGCAGAGAGAGGGACATTCTTTGCAATTTCCAGACCCTCCACACACAAACAAGCGGAGCTATTTTTAGACTAATTTGATCCGAGAACGTTGAAATGCTGTATCGCTGCACAGGAGCTCTTGGTAAAGGTAAACAGAGGCCGCTGATGATGTCTCAGAAATAAGAGAGAGAGAGAGAGAGAGAGAGAGAGAGAGAGAGAGAGAGAGAGAGAGAGAGAGAGAGAGAGAGAGAGGACGGCGACATGGAAGATGAAACAGATGGATCGCTCGTCCTGTTTGGGTTTTACTTAACATAGACATCTGTAAATGAGCAATGGCCCCGGGCCTGGCATTCGTCTCTGTCTCATCAGTGTTAAAGTTAGTTATTTCTGGAGCACACACACACACACACACACACACACACACACACACACACACACACATATATTGATGAGTCTTGCTTGCAGGCTAATTGAAATCTGCACATGGATTATTCATGCCTGGTTGATGAGCCTGGGGAGTCTCCTAACTATGACTTCCAGACGAGTTGACCTAGAATAACGGTGGATGATCCCACTCAGTTTGGATTGTTGCTGAAGTTGAAAAATACTCCTTTCTGTGTTTTCAATTGCTGAAATCACAAATAACTTCTTTTTTTTAAAAAACTGCATGTGAGAGCCATAATGTAACCACACATTAAAGTGATTAATACAACAATTGACAAGAACAAATGGGTTCCTTTCAATGTCCATCTTTGTGGAGTTGAACTAATTCCCTTTCATTTCAATTATTTTGGCTCTTTGTTCCTGTTTATTTGACCAGGATTCAGCAGCAATGTAAACTAGGGCAACGATTAATCGATTGATAATTTCCTCAATTTACTGACCAGCTTTAATAGTTGTAGGTGTAATACATGGTGGATACTTTGGCAACATTTTGGCATGTTCCCCTTGTGATGGTTCTAAATGTCAAAGCATTTTACTGACTGAAGAGCCAAAAAGCCTTTTTTTAGTGAACTAAATGAAGAGAGCCGGTTATTTTCAGCTCCTGACCACAGTTTGATGAGCTGTCTGAAAACAGGGCAGCTCATGTCACATTTTGATGTCCGCCTCTCAGAGTGGAAGTCAGATTCTTTGTGGAGCCACACTTTGACACAGTTCTTTCTTTTTCTTTTTTTTTCTGGGACATCTCAATTATAAAAGGGGCAGAAGTAACTGTTTGGGTTTTGAGTGGGGCGTTAAATGGGGTGTGATTCTCACTTATTTTATGCAACTTGATCTTTTCAACACGGTGTCACCAGTGCTGTCGCTATCGCTTTCACTATTGCCCTCTCCGCCCATACTGAAGACAGCAACGTCATGCATACTCTAAGTCCTAAACATGCTGAGACATGGGAAGTATGATTTCATTAATCAATGTTTTTCTGACATTGAAATTTAAAATAATAATAATTGGTCATTTTTAGATAATTTCCAGAATGTCTCTTGCATTAATGCGTCACATATCAGGGTAGCAAA
Organism: Cebidichthys violaceus; assembly: GCF_023349555.1. Taxonomy (NCBI): domain Eukaryota; kingdom Metazoa; phylum Chordata; class Actinopteri; order Perciformes; family Stichaeidae; genus Cebidichthys; species Cebidichthys violaceus. The sequence continues at coordinate 4,727,260 of NW_027176318.1, read as the reverse complement.
ACCAACAACACTCATATTTTGTTTGCGGCCGGGATGTTTTTGTTCTTCAGTTTTCTTTATTAATAATTAAGTTGGTCTCAAAATGTCATTCTGAGTGGCGTTTAAAAAAGTCTAACTTGCCTTAAGCTGTAGGAATCCTGTAAAGGCGTTTTGGAAAATGAATGCCATTATACATTAAAGTGAAACACATACAGCTTCAGGGAAAGTTGGCATATTAAACACATCTGTGGATAGAAAATGAATCTTCAACAATAATGCCAAGCATTTGACAGAGGATTTGCTGCTTTTCTCTGTCTTGTATGTAGTAGTAAATTCAATGTTTTGGACTGTTGGTTGGATTAAATCAAGTGGTCCATTTATGTCACCATGGGCTCCACGAAATTATAGTCAATCAAGATTTTATTGAAATGAGGATTTTCACCATGTTTTCAAAAAGACTAATGACTTAATCAAGAAAACAATGGGCGGATTAATCAACAAGGACGATAATTGTTAGTTGCATCCCTACATGGAACAATCAAGGGGAGCGAGGACTTTTCCTCTCAGTTAGTTTGTGTTCGGAGGATTATGAATGTGTCTGAATAAAAAATATTCAACGATTCAGAGCCTTAGTGAGGCATATGTCAAATGTGTCAAAGTACCTTGTATTCACTCAGTAATGATGTGACTTTTCAGTCATTGTTATGTTTTTTTTATTTTATTTTTTCCAAACACACTGGCTGATGCTTATTAGTGAGAGTCTTAGGACAAACATGTTATAGTACTGACTTATTTTTAAAGCTGCAACTAACAACTTTCATTATCGATTAATGATTTGATGAGTATTTTCACGATCAATGGGTTTGTCATGAAAATGCGTAATTTCAGCAGTGCATCTCTACCCCGGAACACAAATGACCAGCCTCCCGTAACACCCAGCAGGCCTTGCAGGCATTGTAGCTGCATTAAATAGCAAGTAGTAGCTCAGGTGGTGGTGAGACTCTGAATCATGTCTGCTTAAGCTTCTCAAAATCATTCCCTCATAAAAACAATTCATTCTACTTTTTTTGCATTCTTGCTCACGTAAAGCTGGCAACTTTCCTCCGAGAGGAGTAACAAATCGTTTCACTGGGAACCGTTTCCATTTAGAAAACAAATGAACGGATTCAGCGAGTGTTAATGAAAACGCAATTGCCCGTGACAGTCTCATTCTGGTGTCTGGTTTGGTTCTCGACTCCGCCTACGAGTGGGAAGATGCATCGGCTGCTCACGCGTTCCCTCGCAGTGCCGCCGTCTCCTGAGACGTTGACAGAGGAACGGTCTTCTGCCTGTTCTGATGAAAAGAACGGAGACAGCCTCTGGATCACTGGTCAGGAACATTGACCTAAAATAAGAAAGGAGTTCATTCATTTTCAATGCTAGTGCGTTGTAAAACCTATCGCACCTCTTATACACTATCTGTGGTTAGATCACGGGGTTGGGAGTAGTTGATACTGGAGTCAGTTATTCACAGTTAAGTTCAAAAGTGGACTGTCTATATTTGCAGAATAATGTTGCCATTGTGTGGAAACTTTTTTTTTTTTTTTTTTTTTATCACTGTATCGCTTATTTCGAGGAGTAGGACAAAGAAAAATGAAAGCTCCTTTGCAAGATTTCACAAAGGCACTTAGATCAACACGAAGAGGACATTTTGTCCCGTCAAATTGATAAAACATTGACGCTTTGTAGATGGATAGTAGATGATCTGATGCTCATACGTCGTAGCATTTGTAAAGCCAATAAAAGTCATCCCTAGCTGACAGAAAGAACAAATATGACTGGATGTGGAATGTCAACATTCAGAAGGGCTCATGGGCAGAAGAGCCGTCCACGCAGAGACTAAAGGGAGCTTAAAAAAGGGCTTCCCCTCGTGCCCGCCCTGAATATTCGGTTCCCCAGACTGAGACTGCTTTAGAGATCTGTGCAATTGCATTGCTTAACCTCTGTTGTTTTTTTTTTGGTTCTGTGCTTTCAAAATGTTAAGCTCTGCTTTTACAAGACAGCTGTGCAGTGAACCGTGGGAACGCCAAATGGCCTTTCCGATCCAAGTCTCCACCGAAATTGTTTGGAGTGCGTTCCCCAAATCCAACTTGTCAAGAGTGTTTGCCCTCTTGTAAGCTGGAGCAACAGAAATCTGTGAATGCCCACGGTTGAGTGTCTTAAGTAGCTTCCCATCGGTGCTCTTGAATGGTGTAATCAGAAATCAGCTCAATGCGGTCTGTGTGTGTTTGCTTTGGCGGACTGGTGCTTTTCTACTCCACGCACGCTTGGGAACCTGACGGCAGTCAGACGTGGTGTTAGGGGAGCTCAAGAGATCATCCGGGCACAGCTGTCTGCAGGCTACTTGCATTACTGGCAAATGTTCTGCCTGCAAACTGGGAGAGACGGCTGCTGTCTGCCTTTGAGCAGGGAGGACAGACACATCCACGTTCTACAGACGGATGAAGTTTAGCCTTTGTGACCGTGGGTTGGACCTCACTGAGCTCCTCACAATGGGATTCAAAGTAGAGATTTACATCGCGCTCTATTCCGACCAAGTGACAGAGACGGAGTGTTTCTGACCAAAAGCTGACCCGTTTGTGCCTGAACCACACAGTGATTGGCGTTTTTTTTTTTTTTTTTTTTCATCATTACCCCGATGTCAAAGACTCCTCGAGCAAGGCACTGAACCCTGAAAGTGCTCCAGTGGAACGGGAACAGAATAGACTTTGTATTAAGTATTATAAGACCAGTGGTATACTGGTGGGATTACAATGAGGCTGAAGTTTAAACTATTCATTCATCGTATGCCTTATATACGATAGTGGTGTCTAATTTCATAATATATTGCGTGTGTGTGGGGTATTTAACCCTGACTCAAGATAAAGGAACTTCTTTGGTGCTGTTATTCCAGATCCACAGTGCCGTGGTGCACAGAGTCACACATCCATTCTCATGACATTACATCAGCCCTGCTAACTGCTGCTGTTGGACTTGCTTGAATGCGCTGCAGTGTGTGGATGAAGCAGCATGCATAATCTTCCCTAGAAAAATGACCTCCGGCTCTTTGCTTTACTGGTAGATTGCAGTTCATGGGGTAAATTGATTAGCGGTGAAGCCTCCCCCTGCAGGGCAACATCATAGGCCTGCAGCCTTTTTTATTTTGATCTCACATTAAATCCTAATATTTCTTTTTACTGTAGACTTAAAACTGAATTATTTTTTTTTGCTATCACTACACAGGCAAAACAGGCGTACATTCCCGACCATCAGTATTAGCAGTTTTCATCTGTCTGATGGCTGTAATGCATATTTTCATATCTGTGCATTGCTTAAAATTGCACACGTTTTTTCCAAACCAGCTTTGAATTCACATGTGAGCATCATGTGACTGTCCTGTGAGGGAAATGATTGCACAATCACATGATGCTCTCTCCTATAGAAAAAACAACAACTCATGTTTGAATAGATGATATCTGATACAGTGTGGGGAGAAGAGTAATGGTTTGCTGCTGTGTGATTACGGTGCATTCTTTTAAAGTCACCAAACTATAAAGAGGTTGATACAAACAGCATCCTGGGACTATAGATTTTTTTCTGATTTCAAATCTGCTAATCAATCACGGTTTTCTTTTTTTTTTTATCAAGATCATATTGTTGTCATAGTATTCCAGTAAGAATACATCTATTTTCTTAACTGCTTCTTCATTGCAGAACCCTTGATAGGAGCCTATCCCAGCACACTTTATAGGAATGTTGACAATCTGTCAGCTACCGGAATATCTACTGTACATGTGAGTGTGTGTGTGCGTGTGCGTGTGTGTGTGTGTGTGTGTATGTGTGTGTGTGTGTGTGTGTGTGTGTGCGTGCGCATCACTGATAAAATCCCTTGTTATTCTGCTGTGTTTGTGTTGATTTATGCATGGTTGCTCATGCCTGTGTGGGGGCTCGTTTGTGTGTGTGTGTGTGTGTGTGTGTGTGTGTGTGTGTGCGCATGCCAACATTTGCATGCGCGCATGTGTTGTGTGGAAATGTCAACACAGACGAAGTATGACAGAGCTTGGCCCAGATGGCCTTCCTGTCATCTTCGGCTCTTTCCACAGCTTGACACCGGATGAACCTGAGAGAGAGAGAGAGAGAGAGAGAGAGAGAGAGAGAGAGAGAGAGAGAGAGAGAGAGAGAGAGAGAGAGAGAGAGAGAGAGAGAGAGGTTTGGATTAAACAAGGAGCTGTGAGAAGAGCACAGGGTGGTTCCGGTAAACACGTGGCTAACCTTTAGGGCATAAGAAAAGAGATATTTGTTATGTACTAGCTGCTGGGTCTTGGTCTGATTTATTTGCGTTGCAATACAGCAGACTCGGCAATATCTGCAGACCTTTCTCCCGGCTGTAGCATACTGATGCGGATCCCCACTAGTGGTGCATGGATCATGTTCTGCAGGGTCAGATGGTCAATGGCAGGAGAGGAACTTGCAGATTGGGGGGGGGGGGGGGGGGGGGGCTATTGAACATGTCTGTTATATTGAAATTTGCATATCTTTTACCTTCACATTTCCTTTTACCCCAGGAATGGAGCTTGAGTATATGCTAATAATCTCCAGCAACACGTGATTGCCTTTGAGCAGCCATGTAAATGTGTACAGGTCCCTGGTGCATGTGTATCTGGCTACATGTAGGGTCTGGTATCGGTACTCGATACCTTAAAAGCTATTGACTTTTGGTACTGGGTTGACTGAAACAACCCAGTACCAAGTAGTGTCAGACTTTCTCCAGTGTATGCGATACCTGCAATCGATCATTTTTGTGCCCAGATCTAGAATAGAAGACTGCTTGTGTGGTTTTGCTAGCAGCCAATCGCCGCAAGCATTCTTTGATTTTCTTTTTGTTTTCCACTGAAAAGGATGTTCACTAAATGAAGATTTTGATAATTACCGGGATCATCTTGTGAATTGCGATTATTCCAGCCAGGATAACTGTGACATAACATGTTCATATTGCCACATACCTAGACATTCCTCAACATATCGGAGCAATGCTTTTTCTTCTTCTCCTCACCCAGGTCCTTTTCTTTACTCTTTTCTTTGTGCTGCGCCTACACTCTATTTATGCCGTTTTACCAACAGTTATTGTCAACACAGTCCCTGACCCCAGAGCAGTGCAGCAGAGCTCTTTTCAGCTTGCAAAAGCTATGAAAAGGAACGTACTATCGCGCCCTTCTGCAAACAGCTCTCGGTCGTCTGGTTTGTCTCCGTTGTCATTTACTCTCCATTTGAAAGGATGTCTTTCCTGTCTCCGCTAGTTGAAAGACGATGTGTGACCTGTGTGGCATGTAGTGTAAGAAGACAATGCATCGGACCCGGCGCTGGTGCTCTTGTGTGGTACGGCGTCGTTGCATCAGCACGCTCAATAAGACTCGGCAGCAATTAGTACAGTGTAGCGTACGAGCAGGTGGGAGAGGCAGACAGAGAGACAGGGAGAGACAGAGAGAAGAAGAAGACAGCGAGCCCGGCTGCCTGTCTGTCTCTGCCTTTGATGGGCCTGCCTCCGCCATCTGAATCGTTTCAAGCCTGCGTTGCCTAGTTACAGCGAGCAGAGGATGCAGGGATGGGAGGGGCCAGAGAGACTGACGGTGGGTTGATGTCTCTCAGCTGGGTGCAGAGTAAATGAGTCCGTGGACTCCTCAACTCCTCACCCCTTACTCGCTTCTGTGTCTCACTCTCCCTCTCTCTATGTGTCAGTTTTGGAAAAAATTAAAGCCACAGCTGCAACGATAAGTCATTTAATGGATTCGTCAATCGACCTACAATTAATTGCAAACTATTTTAATAATTGGCTAATCGGTTTAGGAAAAATGATGAACATTTGATGTGTCTAGCTTCTCAAACATGAGGTCTTGATACTTAATATCTTTGGATGATCAGACAAAACAGGATATCGGAAGATGTCACGTTGGACTTTTCTTTTATTGGCAAAAAGGATTAATCAACTAAATAATCAGCAGATTATTGGATAATGAAAATAATCTATCGTTGGAGCTCTAATAACAGCTCTCATCAGATGAACAACAGATGCAAGATCAGAGCGCCGTGTGACTTGCACCTTCATGATCGTGCGTCTTTGTGAAAGTGGGGTGATGTTCCCGCTCCAAGAAACGACTTGTTAATTAAACAGCGTTTCCACCACTGTGGCAGTTCTGCTGAAGAACTTTCTGTCTGTGGCTCCGATTCCATTTGTGTCTTCGCCCTTTTTTTTTTTTTTTCTTTTTCTAGCATTCCAAACGAGCCGTCGTCTCCGCTGAAGAAAGCACACAGGACTTGTCTTTGTTTTTCTTCTTGCAAACACCAGACTCTGGATGTTCAGAACAAGCGAATGTAAAGGCTCACGCGACCCGTGAGTGGAGGCTGAATCACTACAGACTCGGAGGAGAAAATAGCAGAATCCACATTTAAGTTGCTTTAAGTCTCACTGTCATCAGCATTTGTACGCAGCCTCAACAGGCAGATGGAAGTATAATAGCTGATGCTGCAATGCCATTACGTTGAACTAGACTGTTAGCCTTAAGTGCCTGCAGAAGAAAATATACGAGCGACTGCTGGCCTCACTTCATGAAACGTCGATAATAATTTGTGAACGCCATCTTTATGTCCTTGCAAAATCATTCGCTGCTTTCTTCTTTATCCCCTTTTAAACATCGCTTTCTAGCTCACGTTTTGGCTTCTTGTACTTCTTGTATGTGCTCCGAGTACGGCCTTTACGGTGCTTTTTTTAAAAAATTCTTTCTTTGGGGAAACCTGTACTCCCTGCTCTGTGCTGTTTCATTTCACCATCACCTAATTACAGTCATCCTTCAAGTGTAGAAGTAATCAAACGACAGTGCTCCACATGGGTATACATAGCCAGGTACGCTGCCAGGGAACGTCGCCGTGACAAATCACTGTGACGGATTGTTTTTGGAATTTTGGGCTGCTGGGCTGCTGTAATGCAGCGCTCGCTACACAAAGCGGTATGGCTGATACTTTGTTGGAGCTCCTCACGAGGTCTTGTGAGTCCAGGAAGTCCTCCCCTGTCAGAGCAGGACACGACTGTGGAGGCAGACAGGAGGTGTGTTTGCTACATGGAACTTTGACCTTTCATGGATGTACAGTGTGTGCTTGTATGGGACAGTGGGAGAGGGTACGGATGTCTTAACTGTTACTTTTCATTTTGATACAATGACAAATAATCTCTGACTTTTCCCATAGCATGAACATTTTTTTTTTTTTTTTTTAGAGAAATATCTAACTTTTGGATTGATTGCCATGGAATTTATGCTTCCCAGTGATTTTCACTTTTGACTCAGTTCTCTTCACATTCTCACAGAAATGTGGAAGCACAGTGAAACGAAAAGCCTCGTTTATATTCACTCGAGTGGCACAGCAACACATCCTACACTTGTTGTCGGGTCGCTGCTGCTTGTAATCTTGCACACATATGCCTCATCTTAAGACATCGGGAAGTGATGGAAACGAGATGTCGTGGCTTCTGCACACACACACACACACACACACATATGATGCGCGCATATGTGATTGAGTTGTGCTGAAGTCATCAGAAAGGCAATGCGTTTTCTGTGTAGTTGAGGTGAAATTCCCCCAACTCATTCCCCCTCCATCCTCTTGTCCCTGTTGGCTTTTCTTTTATAAAAGCCCATCTCTTTTCCTGCGATGCTGCTGCCGCCGCTGGGGGTTTGTTCCATTGTTTTGTGTGCGTGTGTGTGTGTGTGTGTGTGTGTGTGTGTGTGTGTGTGTGTGTGTGTGTGTGTGTGTGTGTGTGTGTGTGAGTGAGAGAGAGGTGAGAGAGAGGTGAGAAAGCTAAAAGGAGGGTGAGTCATTAAGCATTAGTCTTTCATTCTCGTTCACTTCGTCCCTCTAACCCACCTCTCACCCCTGCCTCTCTTTTCAGTTTTAGAAACTTGAATATTGTCGGTTCAGAGTTCAGCAAATGAATCCAGCAAATTCAATTTTGCGTGGCGAGGATTGAGGTGGTACTTTATTTGATTTATCTTTTCATCCAGAAACAATTTCCTGACTATAACCAGTGGAATGTGAGCAGCTTCGATATTGCTATTAAGGTGTTTCACTACATAAAAGTCTTATCGGTGCAGCTTTTACTCTGGCTCTCTCCCGCTTATCGCACACGCTGTTCAAATGAAAACACGGCAGCTGTGTCATTAAGCGGTACAGCGGTGGATGCCATAACACAGATAGCACGCTTTCCCAGAGGCTCCTCATGCTCCTTGCCAAGCGTTTCCTTACCCAAGGTGAGAGCCACTTAAAGGGCCAAACGCACTGACGGCGAGAAATGATGCGCCTCATTTGGCGCTCTCAGGTTCAAAATGCCAACACCACACAACCCGCAGTATTTTAGGATAAGTCCGATATTTAGGCAACAACGTGAAATTGGCGTCACGTGATCCTTTACACGGAAGACGCATCACTCTGTTGGAATTGTTGGGAGTGCAAAAACACTCGCTGTTGTACAGCGGTGTGACATGAGTGAAGCTCCTCTTACTTCATAAACAATCTTTGGCTGAGTACAGAAGTAGTGACAGCTTGATGTGGCTACCAGCGCCTGGCAGTGTTTGTCATTTTAACCAGTGAAAGCGAGAGTAGTGGTATTAGTATTGATTCATAATTTATTCATTTGGTAAACAATCCTCCAATGGGGAAAACAAATCCAAAGCTTTTTACATGGGGTCAAGATCTGCTCTCTGCCCATCACGTGATCTCCCATCACGGCCCATGCATGACTCAGTAACGATGCCCACTGAGCACGCTCAGTTGACCTCCATGTTTCCTCTTCTCTCGGTGTGTTACTGTTCTTCTTTCTCACATTACAAGACATACACACACACACACACACACACTTACACAGAAGCGTTATCAGGGCCAACTCGCAGTATCATGCGGTTTGAGCTGTGATAAGGACTGGATGAAAACGGTGTGCTTTACCGCTCCAAACTTCACTCTAGAAGCTGTTTTCCACCAGAAAAGGGATGAGATTCAAGGTGTGACAGAGACAGAGAGTCGTACAGTAATCAAACGCAGAAGAGCTTAAATTGTTAAAGGTAAAACTGCAGTGGTTTTAATACACGTTGTTATTGTTATGCTGCTTTTCGAAGGACAGCTTGACTTTTTGCTTTGCTTCACAATCCTTAGATCACACTGACACCATAAGAACAATTATTCGATGAAATCTAATTTAAGATCTGAAATCATCACTCATCTGTGGTTGAGCCATATTGCAGCATTTCAAACGGCGACAACACAGTCTGAATTAAAGTGACAAAAAGTCTATCCAGCTTCACGCTCACTGCAACAATGAGGCAGCACGCTGTTTCTTTTTGCTGCTATATCTATATGCGATATATAATCAATCAGCAGCTACATCTTGTGCTCTTTTCTCCAGCACTCCGTTACAAGACGTGCCGTGCGCTGCTTATCTTAGCCGTGTGGGCGGATTCTTTGATAGCATGCCGTTGACAGCCGCGCGGTGCCATCTGGATCCCCTCAGGCTGGCACCTCAGTAAAGCAGCCGAAAAAACAGCGGAGGGCCTTCCTGTCTGTGCTGATGTTGCAACCCAAAGCCACCATCACGACAGGCTCCCGGGGCGGGCGGGCAGGCGGAGGGCCGACCGCTAACCATAATATTACACATATTCCTGTTCACAGTGTAACTAACGGCGGCAGGAAGGGCATCGGTTTCCTCTTGTCCTGGAGGCGGTTGCGGCTGGCGGAGGTCCGTGTTGGAGAGCTTTCTTGGTTTCAAAATGAGGCACAGGTGGCAACTGTGATCTACTGAACCTGGATTGGACTTTTGGAAAAGACCGGTTTCTGTGATGCAAGTGTATAGCTGCTAAATGTAGCGCTATGGAGGAGGAAACACGTATTCAACCAAGTCAACCTTGTATTTGAACGAATTTTCAATATTCATTTTCTCTTGGAGGAATGGCAGAAATGATTTAGTCGAAAGCTCGTAAGCAGTTGACAGTTGAGCAACTAGTCTGGACCAAAGTTGAGCAAAACATTTACAAATGTAATCTTTTATTTGCAAAAATAAGAAAGTTTTTGTTACTGGTAATGTTGTGCAACAATCTGAGCAATATTGCAACAAGTTGTCATACAAACATACATTTTTTTTTTTTTAAACGCACTGATAAATTTGCACCCTCCCAAATAATAACCAAATATATTAATAAAGGTAACCCCTCTATTAGGAATGGGCAGTATGGACAAAGCCTTGATCATGTTACATGTTATTTTTAATTTACGATATAATGATGGAAATAAATGTCTGGGGAAAATCAACCATGACACTGTTCATGGGGGAAATGATTAGATGGTGTTCCTGCTCGTTAAATAATTTGTCTTTAATTAAAGGTATACAAAGACAGCCTGCCAAACGACGCGGTGTTGCATTATTCCACTGACTGGAATGAAGCATGGATCAGAGGAGAGCTACGGGAAGAGGAGCTGCTTTAGTGTCTTCTTTTGTCTTTGTCTTCCACTTTTCTTGAGGTGCGCTTGTGTGTGTTTTCTGCATACACAGTGCAACGCATGTGGCTTAAATCCACACGCCGACCCATTCCCTCCACCCTTTGTTCAGCCTACCTCCCTAACAATGCGTAACCGTCACCCCCCTACTTCATTTCCTCTCCCGCTTCCTGAAACGCAGGAAGTCGGGTGCTTTCGTCCACCCCGAGGTTGGAGAGAAACTGGGGAGGAGTGGAACCACACCAAAGGTCATGTAGAGGGACACGCCCCGTTTCTGTGGCGAGTCGGCTTCCTGTGTTAAAAATGTGACATCACCAGTTAAAAAAAAACCTCTCGAAATTATTTATATGAAAGTATAAACGTTTTTATCTCCCAAAACAAAAAGTCAGCGTTTAAGTTACTTTGTAACACACATGTACGTGTGCGTGCACTGCATACGTCACCAACAGTATGTGTGTATGTGTGTGCGCAGCATCATTAATCCACCTTCAGTTCTCCTTCACTGCTCTTTGCTTCTTCCCACACACCCATCTTTTATTCAGCACCGTCTGTCACTTCCTCCTACATCATGGTGTGTATGTGTGTGTGTGTGTGTGTGTGTGTGTGTGTGTGTGTGTGTGTGTGTGTGTGTGTGTGTGTGTGTGTGTGTGTGTGTGTGTGTGTGCGCGCGCCCTTTGAGGCTCCTCAAGTGGCTCTTGAACACAAAAAGACAGTAGTTCAAAAGAGCTGGGACACAATAGCGCTGGCTGGCATGTGTGACCTGCAGTGTACTGAGAGAGGCTGTCCCTGCTGTCTTCCCTCTCGCCGTCCATCATGTTCCAAAGGTGTCACTCCCGTCACTTCATCTTCAGCTCTCTTGTCCTTTTCGCTCTCATTATCAGCTTGTCGCTCTTCCTCCGTCCATCCTGCTTCTCTCCGCATCTGTTTTCTCTTTCTCTCTCTTAGTCTGTCTGGGTGTTGGTCCCTTCCTCCTAACCTTTCCTGTTTCACTGACATCATCAAAGAAACCTGGAAGCTGCTGATGGGGTCACCACCCCACACAATGTCCTTTTTGTGTGTGTGTGTGTGTGTGTGTGTGTGTGTGTGTGTGTGTGTGTGCGTGCATCATAGTTTTAGTTTAGTTTCCTTGCTTGTGTTAAGACTTCAAGAGTTAATATTACAGTTTTCGGTGATGATTAACCTAGACTGGTTTATGATAATGATCATAACCTTATGTCAACAATCATCTGAGGTTGAGCAGGATATTAAATCTCTTCCCAGGCCTCTATACAAATGAGGCGACTGTGGAGATCTAGTACCAATCAGCTGTTCAAACAACGGGGGCTCTCTGTTTCGCTCATAACAAATTTATTGTCTATAATTTAACAATAAGCGGTTAAAATGAGGCAAAGAACTAGGACAAAAAATGAATATGTATACATATATTCAATGGTTTCCCAGGCAGCAGTGTCGGTAGCTGGAAGCACGTCCTAAAGAAAAGGGAAGACGGTTGTCAATTTTCTTTTGACATTTTATACGCTAAATGATTGATCACCTAATACAAAAATTGTTTTCCAGTAGAATTAATAATTAATGAAAAACAAATTTGTGCTAAAACTCACTTTCACTTTGCTGCACACCAGTTAGCCCGAGGCAGTCACACTCTCTTGTACCATCATGTGACGTGTGTGAACAAAAAGAAGACATTTCAGAAAGTAACCCAGAATCAAATCGATGAGGTACAGGGGAGGATTCAACACTCAGGTACTCTCTAACGTCTGAACAGTCTGAAATATGATTTATTACATGGAAAAACATGAATTAGTCTCTGGAGTTTAGTCACTTTTAATCTGAAAATGTAATCGTGTAACTTCGAGTTTCAAATCCAAAATGTATGTTGAGATTCATAATAAATGCTGATACAGAATGTCAGTCTTAAATGTGGTTCTCCTATTTTGCTTGTACAAACGTTTGCATGGTTAACTCAGATATGTGGACATGAGTCCAGGTACATTTCTTTTCTACTCGCTCTCATGTGTCTGAGAAGACTTGCCGCTCACCTGTACCTGCAGCAGTCGGTGTCAGACTCAGAGAATAAATGTGGTCCAAACCTGCTGTCACAGTTCACCAGCTCATCGAACGCTCATGGATCTTCTTCTTGGGATTTATTGCGCGTTCTATTGCCAGCTGCTGTCTCATCTGGTGGTTGTTCCCAGGTTGTACGCGTTGTTTACAGACACACCGATCTAAAACAAATCTATACCTTTCTGGTGTGTTTGCTTAGCGCATCG
>NW_027176318.1:4454463-4706963 GCF_023349555.1 Cebidichthys violaceus | reverse complement strand
ATTGGAGAGGAAAGGGATTGAGACGACAGAGACTCTTTTGGGAAGACAGATCGTGTTCAAGACTTCCAGTAGAAGACGCTGTGGGCACTTTGTGACATGTGAAGCTACAGCTCCACAGCTCAAACTCCAACAATAGCAAAGCCACTTCCAGGGGGGCAGAGGTCATTCATTGGTGTGTCACACGGAAACATTTAGCACACATTGGAGACTATTATCACTGGCTCTGTATATTGTCAATTATCCCAGCAGGATGTGTTTTACTGGTTAGTCGTTTAAATGTGGAACACTGCGTGTTGATGGTTCACTCATGCTGACTAATGAGTGAACCATCAACTTTAAATCAAGTGCTTCATGCTTTGGTTCCCCATTGTTATAAATAATAGACGTGATGTGACATTCAGAGCAGTATTCTTATTTAAACACAAAAGGACACAAAGCTGAGTTAGTTAGTTAGTTTAGCCTTTGAGCTCCATGGACCACAACAACCCTCATCTGTGGGGTGAGGGAATAAAAACATCTAATGAGCGAAGTATCGTGATATTTTGCGTGGGGATATTGTATCGATACACGAACGGCAAGTATCGATTTTTTATCTTATAAGCTATTAACATCCGGGTTTCAGAACCATAAGAATTGAAGAAGCTACGATATCTATGATGTCCTGATTTCTGCTTGGAGCCGCGTTGTTTGTGCGTGAGAGGAAATCTCCTCTCGCGTCCGTCACACAACACGTGTGTGTGAGATGTTTTTACAGCAATATAGAATAGATATTAGAGATGAGTTATGAGCCGTTTATCTTGCCAACACTAAGCTCTAAGTCTCCAGTTTATCATACATCATTAAAATGACTAATGTTAAGATTATTTTTAGCGATAAAAATACTGTCATTTGAATTGTGTGGGTTTTTTTTTATGCAAATCACCACTCTGCCTATTAGAAATGGACTGAAGTGAGATGAACCGAGTGAAGTCGTTATCTTATTAAATACAACAGATGTTGACAAACTGCATAATGTTCTGTAATATATTGCAATGTTTGATTTCATATATCTCAATAACACAGTATCGTGACTTGAGTATCGTGATCATATTGTATCGTGGGGCCTCCAGTGATTCCCATCCATAAATCAGAATCACAAAATGAATTTGTTTGAGTGTAATGTGGCTGCAGAGGTCTGCTGTTTGCCAACCACACTGCCTCTGGGTTCTGTGTTGTGCCTCTTTGTAGGGTTTCCTCTCCGTGCCGTTGCATTCACATCCCCCAGCATGTGGCCCGGCTCTCATTGTATGCGGGCTTTCTTCAATGTTTGCTGCCCGCTGCCAGAGGAGTGTATATGTGGTGTCTGTTGGCAGGCTCTGGGCCACGACAGAGATAGGTTAGCACCGCCTGCAGGCACACAGCCCAACCCAGCATGACTTGTCCAATTAGCCACCTGAGCTGTGCTAGTGGGCAAGTGAAACCAGGCTGCAAAATAGGATGAGAGTGTGTTTTCTCCGCTCTCCGCCTCTCTTTTTGTCCAAAGCACAAGGTACCATTTTAAGTCCAGTAATTAGACGGGAACAACCATCATCTAACGGAGGACCCTCTGCTTTCTAACAGTCTTCTAGCATTCTGTCCAGCTTTTTAAGTTACATAGTACTGACAGTTCTGCCGCAGTGCACATTCAGACAGTTATGAGAAGTTGAATCCGTCAATTATTTTTGAGAGACTTGTCATCTGAGATGACAGATTTCAAAGCTGTAACCGGTCTGAGTTCTGTGGAGCCTGCAGAGCGTTTTATTCATGGAAATAAAAAAGAAATGTAGTTCCTCGTCAGCCGAGGAAAGAAATGCTGTTACAAGAATACGATTTTTGTTGTTTGTATTCGATCATATCTGTCACAGATGTTTAGAAAGTCGGCCATGAGTATTGTAAATACAAAAAAAAAAATAACAAGACTGTAGTATACCAAGTATTTATGAATAATACTAAATAAAAGTACAATATCCATATTGGTAAATGTACATTTAAATACAAAATAAAAAAGGTGAGAACTAAAAAGCTGACAGATGCATGCCTGCACTTTTTATAGAGAGGCTGTTTAATACGGTTCTGTATTAAACAGCAGTGATGCCGCGGATCACTGCAGCTTTCATGCTTTACAGCGACTCTCTAACAAAATGATGATCAGTGGAATCTGCCTCTGTATTACACAAGTACTCCAGCTTGTGAGGAACAGGTGCCTGCGGGCTCAGTGTGCTTTGTGATCTGTAGACTGTGGGAAGTCTGGCTACCGTAAAAAAAAGGGAGAGAGAGAGAAATGGAAATGGGGAGAGAGGCAGAGAGATGGAGCGTTTCGATATTTTAATGAGCGAGCTCCAGAGAGGCTGGATTTCATCAGCTTCTGCCATCTTGTTATTGTGTTGTTTTTTTTTCTTTTTACCTGGAGGAGGAGTCGGCAGGAGACAAACAGCAAAGTAGCAAACTAACTCTGCTCAGGGAGAGCAGAGGCTAATGTATAATACAAGCTTCAGTCATATGTAGAAAAGAACGTATTCATCATATGGAAGAAAAGACCTCAAGGATTTCAGTTATGTGCATAATTTAGTTTGTTCAAAGAAGTGGAAAAGAGGAATATGTTCTGAGTTATCAACATGTGACGCATGTCTTTGTTCAAGGTGTATTTGGAGAGGCTCCTGACCTACGCCGAGATCGACATCAGCCCTGCCAACTGGAAGCGCATCGTGCTCGGAGCCATCCTTCTGGCATCCAAGGTGTGGGACGACCAGGCGGTCTGGAACGTCGACTACTGCCAAATTCTCAAGGACATCACTGTGGAGGACATGTGAGTTTCTGCGAAAACACACCCAAAATAGTGTATGAAATGCACACACAGGTGCAAGGCCTGTAGACTGAGGTCAGTAACTCTGAATGTTGAATGTGGTTGTATTTAGTTTCTAAAGTGTGTTACTTTGAACCAGTTCAGGAAATGGAACTGGCTCAAAGTAACACACTTTAGAAACGTGAAAATGTGCTAAAGATAATACTGTGACTGTGATATGAAGGGGGCAGGAGATGTGTTTAATTATTTCTGTGTAATAAGACATAGCTTTTATAGCCAACTTTTCATTTCCATTGCATGATCTATTGAGGGCAAGCCAAAATAAATTGGCTACAAACAACAACAAAAAAAAAAAGCATTTAAATAAAACTGCAACCAGTGAATTATTGCATTTTCACTTGAAAATGTTGTCAACAAAACATTTTCTGTTGATGGACCAATTGATTAATTAACTAACTATGACTGTTGACCTAACATGGTAAAGAGTCTCAGCCACTAGAACTTCAGGGTCTTTCGATGCTGAGAATAGTCAGTGTTTGTGAGCTCAGCCCGGGTTCAAGAGCTGCTCAGAGTCACATGTAGGGAGGTCTGGAGATCCCTCTGCCCTCTGCCCGGTTTGTGTGACACATGTGACTGTCTTCTGGTGTGGCTCTTGGATTGGTCCCAAGAAAGCAGTGATACAGTAGGTTAGGATAAAGTATGAAGATGCTGTCTGCCCTCTTTTCAGAGCAAGATTAATGCATGCAGGCCTGTAAAAAGCATGCACTGATTGAAACAGTTTTAATCAGGTTTTCTGGCACCTTTCCCAATGAAGCAATAGTATAAATCCACATTCCATCATGTCACCAAGCTTGAAACATGGCTGGTTGTTTAGTTCCTCTTTTAGCATCTTGAGCACGAGGACCCACCACGCTGTCCTGCAGACTACATCCGTCTGGATAGATTTTTTTCTAAAGGGTGAAACACGATGCTGCAGACGTGCCGTCACTGCTGCGACCTCTGACCTCTGCTGCCCTCACACTCCTCCGCACCAGTGGCTGTACATTCTTGTCCTTTGGGCTCAGATTTTACAGAGCAATGACTCTAATCCACCTGTTTGGGGGTGCTTTACCGGACAGCGACGCTCGGTTACATAGCCTGCTGAATTCGCCCTCTCCACCCGCAACAGGCACAAGCTTGACTGTGAGGAGAACAGTGAGGAGCAGAGAAACACAAAAAAAGGAAATGGATGAGAATAGCTGAATGAGTGCCACGGCCAGATAGAAACAGAAGCAGCGTTATCAGGCAGAGTTTGGCTACAGTGGAGGCTAAATTTAGCCCGTCTGTTGCTGCATGCCTGTAAATGTGCGTGGGTGGGGAACAGAGGCTAGGGAGAAGAGATGGATAGTGCCTCTTGTGCAGGGTACAACGAAAAAAAAGGAATCTGCCGTGAATGAAGATAAACAGACGAAAGCGTCTGTCAGCGCGCTGCAGCGGGGATCACAGAGCTGTGCAGCATGAGGCAATCACTGACATTAGCATTTTCAGGGTGTGGGATCAATATTCTTTGTCACACGTAATGCTCACAGCCCTGTGCTTCGATATCACTTGTTTTCAGTACGAGGAAAGGCTTATGTTTGGTGGGTGCACTGGGGATTTACTTGGTGGATGTGTATGAAAATAACACCCCCTCGTTAGTCTCCGTCTCCTCTTCAGTCGCTCTTTACAGAGTTCATTTGTAGACAGACAATTCAATTTCAACTCTGTTTCAATCTCAACTACTTCTGGTTCCTAGCTAAATATCTGATCACACATCCCCTCCTCTCTCTCTCTCTCTCTCTCTCTCTCTCTCTCTCTCTCTCTCTCTCTCTCTCTCTCTCGCTCTGAAAAAAAAAAAAGGAATGAGCTGGAGCGTCAGTTTCTGGAGCTGATGCAGTTCAACATCAACGTGCCGTCCAGCGTCTACGCCAAGTATTACTTTGACCTGCGCTCCATGGCTGAGGCCAACAACCTCAGCTTCCCCCTGGAACCCCTCAGCAGGGAGAAGGCCCAGAAGCTAGAGGTGAGTAGCACACAGGCACAAAAAAACAACAACTGGAAAAAGATTTATATTTTGGAGTTCAGGTCATATATATATATATATATATATAAATAAAAAAGAAAAGAAATCTTACAATCTGAACCCAATTTATTGTAGCCTGAGGCTGTGGTATAAAGCAACTGAGGCTCAGTTCAACACGTGCACACAAATCACAGACTGTAGAGCAGGATGTAGTACTGTGTTGCTGTGTAATTAGCTTCACTGCCTGATGATTAATTGACTTAACACAACAGACATTTTGACATGTCATAGCAGGAAAAGCACACGTATAGTGAATAACATTGGTAATGCCTGCATTCCATTTAGTTTGGCCTGCTGCAGGACCCTGGTACTCTGCTGGTACTTAATGGATGGGAAAAAGAGTCCATTCATTTGCCTATATACTTGTCCTATTGGTGTAAGATGCTAAAGAAGCACCACAGTGCCTGTTTTAAAGGCCCTACACAGTAGCCCTCAGTAGCTCCGGCTGGTTGGACGTTAGTCAGGTGGATATGTGGATATATGGATATATATGGATATATGTAATGTCACAAAACTCAATGGGCCAATGGAAACGATAACAGGCTAAGATGTTCCACACTAACGAGACACACCAACCACATACACCAAAGCGTACGCCTCATCGTCTCCGTCTCATTTCTGCTGTGTTTTTTTTTTTTTGTCTTTCAGGCTATCTCGCGGTTGTGTGACGACATATACAAGGACTTGAGGAAACAAGCGAAGAAGCGGTCAGTGAGCGCGGACAACCTGGCGGTGGTGCGGTGGTGTCCAGCCATCATTTCCTAACACTGGCCGCCCCGCAGCACGGAGACAGACCTGTCGGACATACTGTACTGTGTTTCTGCCTGGTAAGCAGGCAAACCAGGCTGGGCAGCAGTCCTGTGGATCAGTACACACACACACACACACACACACACACACACACACACACACACACACACAAAATCTAGCACTTTTACAAGTGTGATTGCACCCTCTCTGGTTGTTGTACATAAAAGAAGTTCCACTGGCTGCCTGCACTGAACCAAACAGAGCTGAGCTGAACCAAACTGAAGTGCGTGAGTGAAAGTTGTTGGAATGAAGACCTCGACTGCAGAAGAACAGCTGGCAATATATATATATATGTATATATATGTATATATATATATATATATATATATATATATATATATATATATAGATGAGAGACTGTGTGAAGTTGGGACAAGCTTAATGCTGAAAAAGCAGGCGACAACAGCGTTCCATAATTCCCTCTGAGACTCCACTCGCTCGCGCGGTTGATTGAGGGAGGCCGTGTACATTCCTTTTCGTTTTAATCTTCAGGTTCAGTCACTTTCTGAGCTGAAGCATGAGAGGATTTTTTTTTTGACAGGCACATTTGGACATTTTGTTGGTGTTCATCTCTTCTTTTTGCATCCCCATCCGGCGCGAACCTCTGCGAGCAGATCCAAGCGTACACAAAGGAAAGACACGTACATTCCTCTGTTACCTTCAGTGTACACTTGATACATTCGACCGGACTGCATATCATCGTATTCATCGTAGCCGTTTCATTGAAGCTCTCATTCGGAGGGCTAACATTGAAAAAAACGAGTCAGCGTTTCGCTCAGGGGGGGCGCTCTGACAGGACCAGGAAAATTCAACTTGTACCATCGCAGCCAACGTTCAGACACAGCCATTCACTTAAAGCAATATTCACGCATTGCTCGGTTGTTGTGATTAAATTGGATGAAGCGTGCATACTCGGGAGGAGACGACTCTCAGTCAGACGTGTACTTAATTCACTGCCATCGTCCTGACCTGTGGTGCCTGTAATAAGCTAGTTTAACACTTCTCCCCCTTTCTACTGGAGGAATAGAACAAATAACTGAAGTATTTCTTCTTTTCTTTTTTTCTTTAACATTTTGTATGGTTCTTCCAGCGTACAAAGAAACAGCACAAAGTGGAATATCGACATTTAGGAGCCACTAAACGCATGATTATTTTTCAGGGTTGTTTCTTGTTGTTCTGGAGAGGAAACCCAAATGATAGAAAAAAAAGCATTCAGTGACTATTCAAACACACTGCTTACAAAAAAGATAGATTGTATACGTTTTGCTAAGTTGTCTCTGTACAGTGTAAATACAGCGCCGGTGTGCAAATTGTAGACTGAGATCGTACTGTAAAACAAGAAAAAGAATGATGATAGAATACTTCTATTGGATCAGTTTATACTGTACATGAGGGGAGTGGCTAATATGTTGGATGTTCCTATGACAAATCAAGTAAAGATAAAGTATTAAGATTTAAACGGGAGACACCACTTAAGATTTTTTTTTGTCTGTTTTCTTGTTACAATGTTTGTTTTCACACAGCAGAAAATGCCACGTTTTTGTATGTGCTACATGCTGTATATGGTAACTTAATAATATGAAAAAAATCTTTTTTCAGGCTTATTTTATTATTTGTTGTCATTTTTGAACGATTTTTTTTCTTTCCCCACTCTGTAGAGGCATTACCAGATCCATGTGTTGTTAAGCGATGATGCTTGTTTCTTATGGAGCCCTGTAAAAACACAGTATAACTGAATGCATCAATAAATATGATAAAATCATTTAAATGGAGTGTAAAAAAAGAGCTATAAAGTTTATAGTTTTCCTTCAACCTCCATCAGTTTTTAATGGGTTTTTTTCCCTCAATCAGTGAAATGTAATTTATTTTTCCTCTACTTTATCTTTCTCTACTGTAGCTCATCTAATTTTTTGGTCTTGGCACACATTAAATCATTTATCTACTCTATGTTTCCCTGAAGCAACATTTCCTTTTCCTCACGTCATTTTCAATTTTACAGTTTTACAGACGTCTCTTTTAGTATGGTGGTCTATGGGGGAAATGCTTTTTGGGCTGCAGGGGATTTTTTTTTTGTGTCAGTACTGCAAGTTTCAACTTCAATTGCCCAACTGATCTCCCACACACACACACACACACACATGCGCGCACGCACACACACAAACACACACACACACACACACACACATGCGCGCACACACACACACACACACAAACACACACACACACACACACACACATCACATGCCCTAGACATACATAGACATGCCCATTATTTTCTATGAAAATAAAAAATGCAATACATAAGAAATGTTGTGTGGGAAAAATAGGAGTAGATCAATGATTAAATGTGTGCCAAGACCACACATTTGGAAAATGAAGTTGGTGAAAGATAATAAATAAAGTTTGGGTTTATTTGATCAATTTAATGAAGGTTACAGGAAATGTCTAAAGCTTAATCATTCTTTTTTATTTAACTACCAATAGTATTTATTTATGCATTCAGTTATAACATTGACTTGTCTGATAACCTGTTTTGAACGTTTATCTGGAACTTTCTTTTTTTTTTTTTTTCATGAAGACGTCGCTTCCTGATTTGCTCTTGTCTTGACATTTCTTAAATCAAAAATAGGAAAATGTACAGGGATGTAGTAGAAGGTAAACCTAGAAAATCTACGAGTTGAATTGTTGACACACAATGGGTTTATGAAAGTGAAGTAATGCTTTTGTGATATGAACTTTATAATAGTGGTTGTTTGCCTTAAGATCAACTGGACACACATTTTGCTTCACTAAATCCTTGAATAGATCATTCATTTAAAAATATCACGTGACATTTCCAGGTTTTTAAATGCATATTTCTTCGTAACAAAAGATCGGATGAAGGTCCAAGGTCAGCATAAACCCTCCTTCAAGCCTTGAACTTATTTCTTGCATTTCATTGGCAACTTTCACATCTGTGATTGAAGTTGTTTGGCAAACTACCAGAGAACCAGTCAAGTGAGATGTCCAACCCTGAGCAGCAGGCGTGAGAGGAGACAGAACCGTACCAAAGTGGTGAAGAAATGAAGGACGGTCCCGTTGGACGTGTTGCTCCGACCCAGCTCACACTTTGCACATGAAGTATTTAAAACAAACAAACAAAAAGGTGTTGAGACGTAGACGGAGAACTGTTGTTTTGCATGGTGCTTTGGATGAGTGGAAAATAAAAGTGCAAAAATGTGTCTTTAGGAAAGTACCGTTGCTGGAGTGGCTGTTGTGAGTTCCAACTGTTAGAGGTATTCAAAGATTGTATATCCTATTTATTGTATGTGTGTGTGTGTGCATACGGCCCGGACAGGTGTTCTCTAGACCCACAAGTAAGTAAGTGTTGATGCCATGTGGTCAACTTAGGTGAGTCTTGAGATGAAACCTTTCCTCTAACATCAAGGACGTCCTGTCGGCGGGCTACCAGGTGTGTGTCATAGAATGTGCACTGAACTCTACCTCTGCACAGTTTTCTCTTCATTTTTCTTCCTCTCTTTGACATTCAGCTGATCATGACAGTTTCCCTTGCTAACATCAGTCATCTGCTGTAGCTGTGACCTTTTTTTTTTTTTCATCGATATTGATATTTTCAACATGTTGTGCTGTATTCTGTTGTTACGGTTGTTATTGTCAGTGTGTCATTTTCTTTTCGGTGAGTCAGCCATTCCGTTTCTTTTGCCAAACTCTCTCTGTTCTGTCCTTTTCTCATTATGTTTTCAACTATGATTTAACAAAACTGCTCCCAAATTCTTATCCTCTGAAGCAATGTTTAGAAAAACCTGTGCAAGAATTAAACTTTAAAAACTTGCAATAAACCCAGCGTGTGTCTCTTGTTTGATCCAAAAGGACCAATTCAGCCAATGCACAAGCTCACCCTGAGATCTCAAACCATCGCTCACGCTGCTATCACATTAGCTTTCCACGCTGCTATCACGATGTTTCGATGTGTACTGTATTGTACAACTGATGTGACTCAGCAGGGTTTCTCCTGTCAGAGAGAACCATTCAAAAGGCTTAGAGCAAGCGGTAATACAGAGATTACACTCTGCCATGTTGTCACTGAGGGACACATCTAATCCTCCGTGTTAGCCTCGATTTGCATTTCAATCGCTGCTCTGGTAATTGCCATACAAGTCAATTCAATGCGATGAAGAGAGCTGCTGTGAACTTAAGTGAGAGAATCACATCATACATGTACATTTGAATTACTGTATACAGACACGTAAACTCCATCTCGTGGGTTAATAAACACGTACACCTTACAAACTCTGATTTCTTTCAAGCTTTATTCTCTTCGCAACGTTGTCCAGAAAACACAGGTTAAGAGCCTTTGGTAGGCAGACAGTTATACCTCAATATACTAAATAATGTAGGTTATGTTTTGTTAAAAATATTTTGTAGTGAGCCACGTTGATTTCAGCACGCCGTCACCGATTCACACATCCAACAGACACGGAGCAACTTTAGCCTTCTTTTGGAGATGTGTTTCTGGCCACTTGGCAAATGTAAGTCCAATATTCACTCTTCCGCTTGCTCTGTTTGGGTTTCCACCAAAACTTGCTCCACCATGATCACCTAGCTAATTGCTAACTTTGTGTGTCTCCTGTTTGGTGCTGGGCAGGTAGTTAACAGAGAAAACATCGGCCTGCATGCAATTATTGGAAACAAGGTTAATGAGAGCGGTGGGACTCAACCAAAATGGTAAAGTTGCCGGTCAGAAAACCAAAACAGTTAGCTTAAAGACGCTAAAGCGAGCTGATGGGAACTGCAAGGTTGAGTGTGGGCTCATCCTTCCGAACGACTCCTATCATATACTACACATTGTCATTTGACCCATTGTTCATTTAAAAATATTGTTTAGTGCAGCATTAGTCTGACAAAACCACATTTGATCCCTTAAAGGAGCAGTGTGTAGGATTTAGTGGCATCTAGTGGTGAGGTTTCGGATTGCATGCAGGTAGATACCCCTCTGCTCACCCCTCCCTTTCAAAGATTGGAGAACTACGGTGGCCTGTAGGTAACGTAAAAACGTGAAAGCTCTCTCTAGAGCCAATGTTTAGTTTGTCCGTTCTGGGCTGCTGTAGAAACTTGGCGGTGCAACCTGGCAGACTCTGTGAAGAAGACCCGCTCCCTATGTAGATACATGACGGGCTCATTCTAAGCTAACTAAAACACAACGATTCTCCGGTTCAGGTGATATACTACGACAATAAAAAATAGAAATTAATATTATATTCCATTTCTGCCAGTAAATCCTACCCACTGTTCCTTTAAGACATTACCGCGTTAAATGGGAGCTGAAGGAAAGAGAAGAATATCCATCACACATCGTATTTCTGTTTAAAGTCTCAAAGGGTTTTCTGTGTTCCCTTGTTGATGAAGTAGATCATGAACAGTGAATGAGACAGAACCCCTGATAGAGAGAAAAAAGACATTAACTGTTTCTCAATCTGCATCATGATGTTAAACCAAATCACCCTCATCGTGTACTGTGCTGCAGTTGGTTGGCTTATGAAAGCCTTCTGAAATTCTGTTGGGATGTTTGTGTCACGCCTGTGCATCGATAAGGGACAGACTTTTCAGGCGCAACACATTGCTAATTGGGGAAATGAGGAACAGCTGTGGGATCAGGTGGATGATCAGGTAATAACTGAGGCTGGAAATTGCCCAAGTAGCAGCAGCTGTATAGGTGGGGAATGGCAGGGTCTGAAATGAGAGGGATAGTTAGTATGCATGGAAGGTGGAGTAATTATTGAAATTCTAATATTGCCAATATGGCCTCATACACAGCCATGAAGGGCATTCACACTCTAGTACAGACACAGTACACCATGAGCTGAACGGCAGGTATTCCTCTCTGAAAATAAACTACGGCTTTATGGAAACTATTATTACATTTCCTTTGACTTTCATGCTGCATCTGTGATGAAAGAATCGAAGCAGATGAGACACAAAATAAGTACAACGAGTTCTTGCCGCCTTGCTTTTTGTTGCAATGAGTACAGATCAGTCCATTATTCATTTTGTATCGTGTAACAATCTAATATACCTAAAGCTTATCGCAACAGGGGACACATGTCTACTTTTATAATTGACTGAGGACAAACATCTAACATTACAACAGCAAACAAAACGTTCACACATGTTGATTAAGAGCTGATTTCTAAACACTGAATACCATAAAAAAAGAAAATGAAAGACATTGGGTCTGCAACATCATAAACATAACATCTTTACAAAATGGCTATAATAATTATACTAGTGAAGAACCAATAATATGAGCAAAAAAATATATGAAAAATAAAATCTACTAAAACAATATGTATTTAGTTCATTGTATAAAAGCAGGGGATATGTTTGGAGAAAACTTATTATGAAGGTGACAATTACAGGGAATAGAAAATGTTTTTTGTGTGTTGATGCAGGTCATCTGCTCAATCAGTGAGATTGAAATCAGGTGTGCCTGATTATCCCATAAGCAGTAAGTTGGCACTCCCAATTTGAGAGAAACAGGTAAACCAGTTCGATTGATGACACCTTATTAAAGTTGGTTATGCTTATGTGTGAGCTTGAGTGTGCCGATAGACAACTTTAAATGTTACCATAACTTTGACTTCGTAACTTGAACTCATTTCTTCATTGGGTATTTTTTGTAATGGTTGCACTTGTTCAGCTCGCCCCGCTCTCATGTGAGCAGATGGTATGTTCCAGTTTAAATGAGGCTGCGGAGGTCAGCTGCCAGTCACTCCTCTGTAGTGGGAGTGAGGCTGGCAGTTTGTGTGGCTGACATGTTGGGGCTTTGCTTTGCTTTTGCTGGACTTTCTTATGCTTATTTTTAACTGATCAATACTTTAGCTAATAACACTCTGCCCTCACTTACTCTTCGCCCCTTTCAAACGTTCCCAGTGCCACACAACATCTACTGCCCTTTATGCAATGTCAGCGCTACGGCGCCCGTGTAAATTAATTGCAGGTGCAAGTGATTCTTCTTCTTCATGGGTTATCAAGCCAAAAAGTTTGATTCACACGCTACTTTTTAAGACAATCCATTTCTATATTCCAAATCTTGGCTTTGGTATCAATTCAAAATGAGCCCTATGGGATTCGCGCTGAGAGTCAGTATGTGGGTGATAATGACCATTGATCTGTAGTGATTATGTCTTTAGCCATGTGTCCCACCAGAGACCTTGTCCATGAGCGAGGGTGGATGAAACGTGTGAAAGGAGCTGATGTCCTCTGTAAAATCATTTCACGAGGGAGAGCTGCACCATAATGAGCATTTGTTGAAGCTTAGAATTAATCTAATTTTATTAAAAAAAAAGTGTAAATCTGGTTCCTTGATCATATCTGAACTCCTGTTGTACTTCAGATTAATAATTACAGTTTAATTGCATACCCATATTAAATGGCTATACAGTGGGTGCTTATCACATCATACACTGGCATGAGCTGTGGGAAAATACAGTTTACATCCTAACATTTCATGAATGCTAATCCAATCTACGGTTCTGCATATCTACATGCTATCTTGACTCATCACTGGAAAATGCAGCAGTAACTGCTTGTAGTTTTATGGAGCAGCCAATTTGAACATGTTTGCTATTGTGCTTGAGAACTTAATACAGCAATTTAGAGTGAGTAAGCCCGGAGGCTTGTTTCTCTCCTGTAAGGACGACCAGCGGCACCAAAATATCTCTGCAATGCCAGGACGGCGACGTGCCTTTGGAAGTGTGTTAAGAATAGACCCACAATGGGGCTCGCTCCCGTCTTCTGTTGTCTGAGGACAGACCGTTGTCTGCAGGGAACAGAGGAAGAGGTGAGACAGAGTATTTACATGGGTCTTTCCGAGACTTGGGTGACTCAAATGGATCACGCTGGATTTTCCCTCCCGGAACCTGGCACATAATCCCTCTAGGAGAAAGAGAGAGAGAGAGTCAGACTGCTGAGGGAACTTTGTGTCCGTCAACCTGGAGGTTATTGTGCTACTGGAAGCTAATGTGCCCCTTGGTAAGGAGGGGAGGGGAGAAGTGGCTGGACAGGGAGTGAAGTGCAGGAGTTTACTTTGTGGCCTGAAACTGGAAGATTTTGGAGGGCCTTGAGCACTGCAAGCATGACGGGATCAAGTGCCTCTGAGGTCATCTTTATCTCTGTCAACCACAACATCACTTTGATGGGTGAGTTGGCCTCACTGACACTTTAACTGGTTTCTGTGTTATGTTTGTGCAGTGAGATATGTTGGCTTTTCTAGAGATCTATAAACCTCAAGGTGAAATCTCAAGCAGGCGATTTGTCAAATCAGCACATTTTTGATACCAATGTGCTTATTTTTCAGGGAAGGTGTGGCTTGTTGTGATGCTCTTCCTCCGTATCCTGATCCTCCTCTTGGCTGGTTATCCGCTCTACCAGGACGAGCAGGAGCGATTTGTGTGTAACACCATTCAGCCCGGTTGTGCCAACGTGTGCTACGATCTATTTTCTCCCATCTCTCTCTTCCGCTTCTGGCTGGTGCAGCTCGTCACCTTGTGTCTCCCCTACTTCATCTTCATCATCTACGTGGTCCACAAGGTTTCGAATGGCCTCACTCTGGACCTGAATCCCTCGGGTCACACCAAAGCCTTGCCGTTGCTCAAGATCCACCATGAGCCGTTCAGCGAGACTTCGGTAAACAAGATGGCCGAGCGAGGGTGGGCCCGGTGCTACACGGGAGCCTACATCCTCCATCTGTTGTTCAGAACGTTGGTGGAGGCAGGGTTTGGGGCAGCTCACTACTATCTGTTTGGTTTCTACATCCCCAGGAGGTTCCTGTGCCAGCATACACCGTGCACCACCCAGGTGGACTGCTACATCTCCAGGCCCACCGAGAAGACCGTGATGCTCAACTTCATGCTCGGCGTGGCTGCTTTGTCCCTGTTCCTAAACGTGCTGGATTTCATCTGCGCCATCAAGCGCTCGGTGAGGCAGAAGAGCAAGAGCAAGATGATGGTGGTGGAGAAGATATATGAGGAAGAGCAGTGTTTCATTTCAGGCAGGGGAGCCTCGAGAGGAATAGACCCAAACGCTTCACCGGCTAAGCAGGAACAAGAAGCAGAGGCTGGTCACACAGGGAGTTTCCGGAAAAGGCGAGGCAGCAAGGGCTCTTGTGGAGGTCTTGCTTTAGGTCAGGAACCACCCTGCCTGGAGCGCTCCTGTCTTCCATGCTCTCCAGGACACTCAGGCTGCAACACCAACGGAAACAACGGCTACTCTGTTTCCCAAGAGGAAGCTCTGGAAAGGAATGGCAGCGAGGTGGCTCTCTGCCCCCCAGAGCCAATGGGGACACCCAGATCAATCCGTGTCAGCAAACGCGGTCGACTCAAACCGCCACCTCCACCCAAACGGGACCTTGGGTCTTCCCCCAGGGAGCCAGCAGGGCCCTTTGGAGATGTTTCCACAAAAAATTGTACCAGAAGGGTGGGTCAGTATACGCTGGTTGAGCTGGGCAGCGGCGCAGAGCCACAGACCAATGATGAAGAGAAAAGATCCGAGTGGGTGTGAGGGTTGGATTGCTTTATTTCCAGGTTATTTTGGAGCACAAGGATGGGACAAAAGGGTGTGGAAGCAATGTGATAAACAGACAGAGATAACCCCAGGCTTACACAGTGGCAACAACTGATGGAGCAGACTTCCTGCCAAGCTCTCTACCTCCATTTTAAGAGGCACACTGCACTGCCACTTGACGAGAATCCACAACGACAATGCATTCACAAGACACCTTAGACCCACGAGGCACAGTCACATTTGATGTGATTTCAACACGCTATCAAATCACGTTGCCTTTTGAGAGGCGCTAGCTGAATGATGAAAGCGACAAGAATTCAAGTCCTGAAAAGGAACTCTCTGAACAAAACGAGTCAAGAATGACAGCACACTCTGGCCTTCAGCTTTAACAAACCTCAACCTTGAGAAGATCTAAAAGAGAGCAGCCCACCTGTTTCTTCCCCCGTTGGCTTTTACCCCCACCTCCCCGGACACACTGTCCATAAACAAAGACAGGCCTTGACCTGTCTCACATACATAACCCCACCCCCCACTCTATATGACACCGCCATCTCTTTTGTGTTTGGGTCACTGGGGTCAAAGGCCATGGTTAGCCTTCAGGTCCTGTTCTTGGATGTTTGGGTGACCTTTTGGAATAAGTAGGTCAGGCTCAAATGAAAAAGGCAAATAATCTTGCTGAGGTGGTGTTATCGGACTCATGGAATGGAATAGGATTCCTCCATCAGAAGCGAAGGACACTATGAAAGACCCTAAAGCCGACATAGGCTCACAAAGCAATTATGCCCCCCCATAGGGGATCTGTATTTATGGAGACGGCTTGTCACTCTATTTCAGGGCCTCGCGGAGCTTAGGAGGAATACAAGCCTCAACATACACCGTCACTAGAAATAGAGCACAGCGGAGCTCTGCAAAGGAGCAGCGTTGCCTGATATGTCCTCCCTGCTTGCGCTGGCTTTGGTTTCACCTTGATCAAAGCTCAGATTAATGTGGGTCAGACACTCCCACTGTGACACATGTCAATCATAGACAGTATACTGTGGACAGTTAGGTTGCTGTAGCGTTTCATTAACATTTTCCTTTGCTGAAGTGTTTTTAGCAACCTGTCAGTCTATTTTCTTGAAATCTCTGGACTACCTAACACAGATGAGTGTGAGGAGACTCCCACAGTAAATCTTCACAGTTGCACCTGCCGCTCTATAGCTGAGGGGCCGGTCTCTGTGTAAATGGATAGCTCTTGATCTTCCTCCTCTTGTGGTCGCTTTGAAGGTGACAACAAAAGCTCCCCAGCCTCAAGTCTCACCTATCTACTGAGGGCTGCACCCAGGGTGACCACGGGGGGGGGGGGGGGGGGGTGTTTGAGGAGGGCACAGCAGGTCTAATGGTGCCGCACCTCCTACATACACCCAGTGGACTCAGTTACACTTGTGGAGTCTGGGTAGATTGTGTATGTTTTGGGTTATTGTTCATGTAAGAAGCTATAACTAAGTGACTTCCTAAATGATATGTTGCATTAAGTGATGTTTTTGTTATCCGATGTACAAAAATGTAATAATCTATAATGTTTTATGCTCACCTATTAATTGCTTTTATATTACGATTTATTTTTGATTGAAAACCATCAGTGCCTAATTCTTAATTAAAGTCATATTCCAAAAACAATTTATAGTTATCTTCCAATACAATATCAATTTGATTTATATACAGTTTGATACGCTGTTTTATGTAATGTTTCTTTCTTTATAAATTAAAAAATTCTTTGATAATTTGATCTCTTATGTTTCTGTCTCATTGACTTTTGTCTATGACAGTGAAGAATGTGTTACTTTTCAAAGCACTTTATTGTAACTGCTCTTGTTTGATCCAGTATGCTGCGGTTGCATCACCAATATACCGTAGCTTGAAATCATGCTGCCCTCCAGTGACGCAACATGTGAAATGCTGCAATTTATTAAATCCAACACAGATTTTCATAAGTGAATATTTGTATCTTCATAAAACATTTTGGTCGTGACACTTTCCTTCAATAAATCAGGTAGAAACACCTTTTTAAACATTTAAAAAAAAAAATGGACTCTGAAGCCACCATGGCATTATCTATTGCTGAACACTATTCCATGCTGGCATGTGATCACATTGGGGAAGCATGTAAAGCTGCTTTCTCAGACTTCAAAATGCACAGGACAAAGTGCACGGAAATGATTAATGGTGTTCTAGCACCATACTTTCTAAAAAAAAGTTGGTCGACCAGCGCTTCAGCCCCCTCCTCCATGAGTCCACAGAGGTAAGTGTTTCTAAGTACCTGGGGGTTGTGATAAGGTACTTTAGTGACACCAAACACACAATTGTCTCAACATTTCTGGGGCTTGTTGAGTTGGAGGGAGGAGATGCCAGATCCATAGCCCGAGCTGTTGTGGTTTTCCTGGAGAAGTGTTGTCTTAAAAAAGAGAAACTCCTGGGGAGAGGGATTGACAATGCCTCTGTTACGACGGGGATTAACAATGGGGTCCATAAAGTGCTGAAGGAGGAGCATGGCCTCAAAGATCTGTTTTTATTCGCTGTGTGTCACTCTCTGCCGCTTGCTGTAAGTCATGCTTCCAATGACACCATCCCCTGTAGAGTGGAGTACTTGGTACGGGAGACTTATGAACTGGTTTTCAGTGTCTCCAAACAGACAATGAAAAAACTCAAACAAGAACAATTTAAATAGCTCAACACAACTAATGTTACAAGTGGTTTCTCCAAAATTCAACACAAAATGCCACTTTTAATGACTACTGGCAATGATCTCTTCTCTTAACTTTTTCTGTTTCTAATATGCAATCAAACGTCACTGCCAGTCCAGGTGTTTGATGTGTCTCAAGCACATCTGGGGCCTGTTGTTTGAAAGTAGAATAAAGACATCCAGGATAAGTGGGAAAGCCAGGTTGGACAAAGTCTCATAAGTTCATCCTGGCTTAATTGGTTGTTCGAACGCCGAGTCAGGCTGAGGAGGGGCGGCTTTTGTCAAGCCAGGTCTAACTAATTTGAGTAAGTGCGCATCCACGGCTTTCTTCAGTAGACCACAGAGATCGATCACAGATTCACTGATGAGACGACGGGTGTGGACACTTTCCTCCAATGAACAGCGGATCTGAATGCTGACGTAAGGTGACACACCGCTCATAAAATGAAGCACCGCTGCTGTCTTGAAGTTTGGAGACGGACTGATTAAATGAGTCGTGTAATTAATTGCAAGCACCTTTTCAAGTGCAGCCATTTCTAATTACTGTAATGACTGCAATAAAATCAGATTTGAGCTGGCAAACAATATGAAGGGTGTTTATTTACAATGACGAACACACGAATAGGCCCCAATTATGAAAAAGAACAATCGTAATAGGCTAACTTTATTTATTTTTTTAATTTGATCATGTTTTGTTTTATTTATTTATTTTAAATAATAATTTAGCCTACGTGTTGTTTGTTTAAAAACGAGGCCAATGCGTAGCCTTCATCAGAACATGGAATGACTATAAAACACATTCATTTCTGACTCCAAAGATAAGACAACAGAATCAACTAAGCTTGGCATTTAGCCTGGTCTGGAGCAGGCTAGCTGCAGAGAATAAATCACCATGGTAACTTGACCAGGATAAAGTTATCCAGCTTTCGAACAACCGACTGCAGGCTAAATTCAGCCAGGATAACCAACATATCCCGGCTTAATCCCTTATCTAGGTTTCAAACAACAGGCCCCTGATGCAACTAATGAGGCCCTTGATTAGTTGCATCACGTTTGCATCAGGTCATAACAGCAAAAGGGTGGGTGCTCTACTAAGTACTAAAGATGCTTGTTATGAAGGGGTTGAATCATTTTGAGACTGCAGGAGTCATTAAAAGTGGCATTTTGTGCATTTTACTTTGTTAATATCCTTTACTGTTTACTACTTATTTACTTATTATGATACTTGTTTTGATACATTGTTTTTTATTATGTCTCTTGTTTGCACTGTCCACTATGCTGCTGTAATCCTGTAAATGTCCCCACTGCGGGACTAATAAAGGATTATCTTATTTTAAGAATATTGAATCAAGTTGGACATTTCAATATTCTTAACAACTGATTTCTAAAAAGAAATCTTCTTCATGAGTGTGAAGCTGTGCTCTCTCTCTCTCTCTCTCTCTCTCTCTCTCTCTCTCTCTCTCTCTCTCTCTCTCCTGTAGCTGAGAAAGTGCTACGGAAACGTTTACAGTCTCTTCATCGGGCCCAAACCGGCCGTAGTCATCAATGAAAGAGGCCATGATTACCAAAGCTGTTGATTTTGCCGGGCGACCCCAAGACATGTTTGTCAGTCAAGTCACCCGCAAAGGTAGGACAGAGTATGTAATATCGCTTAAAGTGAGACGATGTCACTCTAAGACCCTCCGTGTCTAGGACAGTGGCTGGACATTGTAGAGGAAATACACTCTATGGAAAGATTGACTCTTTACCTAAGGATCAAAGCAGGGATCCATGATCAATGCTGGGGTAAATGGACAATATACAAGAGAAAAGACGGGTAGTGTTCTCAGCTGGTCCGAAAAGTACAGATCAAAGGTTGAAAAGAGTGTATGGTGACCCCTCCTTTTCCTATTACGTTTATGTCTATTTTTATTTTTGTCATCATTTTGTTGTGATTTTTGTTGAGTGAAACAGCAACTGAAAAAAATAAAATAAATAAAAAGGAAAAAAATAAATAACAAATGAGTGAGACGATGTCACTTTTGAAAGTAAAATCTTCCTGGCGATCTTCCTCTTACAAATGAAAAGCTGTATCCATGAGCGATAAAACACACCTTTGCTTAATTCCAGTACTCTCAGGAGTTTAGCTGCCACTTGGTCTGGTATGACCACTATCTTATGGCGGGCTAACATTAGCTAATGCTAGCACACTTTAGAGTCTAAAGTTTAGACAGACACTGCTGTGTAACTGGACATTTTGTGCCACACAAAGTCTATATTAGCATTAAGCATCTCATAATTGCCATTTGTGGCAAAAAAAAAACCCCAACCCATTAAGATACTCTGCTAAAGCAACATATCCACGCCTGTTATGGGAACGGTTCTGGCAGATTACGGCCCAAGTTGGAAGAAGCATCGTCGCCTCGCTCTGATGACTTTGAGGAGTTTCGGTCTGGGGATGCAGTCCAAGGAGCAAAGGGTTCTGGGGGAGAAAAAAATAAAAAATAAAATGGATGTTAATTATGCAAAAACACAGAGCTTGAAAGACCATCCAGCTTCTGTAAAATGTAGCATCCCTGTCTTGTATTGATACAATGATGCATCAAATGTTGAGCTGGAAGTCATAAAGTGTTTCATCACATTCCCATTTTTGGTTTATCACAGATTTAAATTACCAGTGTGGGCAAACAACCTTTATATTTTAGTATTTGCAGTGCAGTTAAAATGGCTTCTAACTTCATTAAGTAGTTCATCCAGACTTTTTTTTTAGATCAAGGACACTCAAATAGTTCAGCTTTTAACTTAAGTTCATGTGCCAGATCAGATCAAAGTTAACCAGATACGCTCTGCTTTGTGTCACAGGAGCCCTTCTCAGTTTTAGCTCACGCCGGCTAACCCAACGTTAGCTAGTGACTTAGCATCCTCCAGTGAGGGACCCTCCTGTATTTCTCCTCATTATCATTTGAATAGGGATGGACGAACCTGCCTAACACCGTTTCAACAACAAAAACAGCTCCTAAACAGACATGAAACATTTCTAAAAAGAACACAAATGAGCTCAGAA
This sequence comes from Cebidichthys violaceus, assembly GCF_023349555.1. Classification (NCBI taxonomy): domain Eukaryota; kingdom Metazoa; phylum Chordata; class Actinopteri; order Perciformes; family Stichaeidae; genus Cebidichthys; species Cebidichthys violaceus. The sequence goes on along the minus strand of NW_027176318.1, from coordinate 4,685,905 downwards.
TATCACCTTTTTCTTTATGCACCTTCTTTCCTTACAGCTGTATGACTCTGTTCCCATCATTGGAAACCTGCCGCTGCCCTTCATGAAGGCGTTCAAGAACAGTGAGGTGGATATATATTCATTGGGCCTGGAGAACTTCTCGTTGTTCCCTTTATTCATTTCCACATTATTAATCTGCTATATTGTCTTTTTTCAGACATCTAGGAACCTTGTGACTGGTCTGGTCACTGAGCACAAAGAGACCAGGGTCCCTGGGCAACCGCAAGACTTTGTCGACTGCTGTCTGGATGAACTGGGTAAGGTGTGTGACATGCACATAAAGTATGATTTTAAATGAGAGATCCAGAGAGATGAAACCCAAATGATCCTCCGCCTCTTTCCAGGGAGGCGATAATGACTCCTCCTTCTTTGAGGATCGACTCATCAGGTTTGCTCTGGACCTTCACTTCGCTGCGACTGACACCACGTCCAACACCCTGCTCACTGGCTTCCTCTACCTCATGACCTACCCACATGTACAAGGTGCAGACGGCTACTGCGCTTTCAGCCTGTGACTCAATCATTCTGGCATCTATTCTTTCATTTGGATATTGTTGTCGTGTGTTGTCCAGTGGTTTTACCCGCTTCTTCTTCCCTCTGTCTGTGTCTTTAACATCAGAGCGATGTCAGCAGGAGATAGACCGCGCCGCCAGTTATGATGACAGACACAACATGCCTTACATGCAGGTACGCTGTGAGACAGATTTCTCTGTAGAGTTCTAATGTCCCATGTGCAGACACAAGTCTAAATGTATTACTTTTATCCAAAATTTATGAAGTTCAAGAACATTTCTTTTACTCCAGGCTGTGATCCATGAAGTCCAAAGGATAGCCAACCCCGCCCCTCTCAGTGTCTATCACTGTACAACAACTGACACGAAGCTCATGGGATATTCCTTACCCAGGGAAAGACCAATGATGGTTTCTTAAGGTCGCGTTACCGTTTTCCTGGCGACGCCTTCTGATTGCTGATATGAAGTATCGCAAAGCAAATCTGCGCCGAAAGCCAATTGATTCATTGTTCTAAATGAATTTTCAAGCAAAAACGGCCAACCATCCTCTGGTTCCAGCTGGTCCAGTGTGATTCATTTGCTGCTTTTCTGTTTCACATAATCGTAAACTGAATATGTTTGTGTTTTGGACTACTTGTCAGACATTAGATGACATTTTGAAGACACCACCTTTTGGCTCTGGGAAATAATGATAGATATTTTGATACTGTTTTTGACAATTAATCAAGGAAATAATTGTGCTTTTGCTGGAGAGACGAGGCAATTTAAAAGAATGGGAGAGAATTTAATTCAAGAAAAGAAAATGAGAAAAATACATAAAAGGCCAGTTGGTTATTCAGTATTGGATTACTTTCATGACAGAAATGTTTTGTTCCTTTTGTAAAAAATCAGATTAATCAATAGCTCCATCCATGAAGGAAGTACATTAAAAATCATATTGCATTGAAGTAATTTTTCTCTTCAGGGTACATTGATCATCCAAAACCTGAGCTCGGTGCTGAACGAGGAGGAACAGTGGAAATTCCCTCATGAATTCAACCCTGAAAACTTCCTGAATGACCAGGGAGGGTTTGTTAAGCCAGAGGTCTTCATGCCCTTCTCTGCAGATCAGACAGAGAGTCCATCTGCCGTCTTCCATTGTAAAGAAATGCACATGGCTTACTGATTTAAAAAAATGTCTCAGGTGTCTCGGAGAGGGTCTGGCTCGTATGGAGCAATTCCTCATCGTGGTGACTCTGCTGAGGAGGTTCAAGTTTGTCTGGTCAGAGGATGCAGGACAGCCAGACTACACCCCTGTCTACGGGGTCACTCTGTCCCCTAAACCCTACCGCATGAAAGTCCAACTCAGGGACACACAGTAGTGGTCAGTAACGATACAACAAATGCAATGAAAATTAAAGCTGCAAGCAGCATTGATCGGGCCCTCGCAACTTCACGCACGTCGAGGGTACTGGCAGGACTCTGGTTGACGCGGCCATGCATTTCTGTGACCATCATACATTGCGTGCACGAGTTAAACAGTATTTCCTGCCTCAACCAGCAGCGTAGCAAGATCATGTTGCCAGGTCTTAAGCCTCAAATGTTTTGAGTGTACCTCCGATACAATCATAAATGTAAGCCTGTTAAGATCATTAAGAAAATGAATGTGTGAATGTGTTTCAGTGTTTATAAAATAACAGACCGTCAGTTTACTGGGATGGGGTTCAACTCCCTGCAGTGTCCTGCTGATTGTATTTGAACTTACATGAAAGTTAACAGAGCAGTATTGTCATTTACTTTTACTTGAACACTTTAATGTAACACTGTTTTCATTTTAAGCTCTTCTATAACTTTAGATTGTAGTGTGAAGCATTCATTGTAACATTTAACGTGATTTTCATGTAGAAGCTCTGGACAGATCATTTATACTAATGCCCACTGACATGGTTTGAGAACCACTGTTGTCTAACTTTTGCTCTCCATGCATCTTAGTTTGCACATATTTAGATCAGAGAAGTCTTTTTCTCATGGTGTGCACACGAACCCTTTAAATAAATTCAGTGTTTGGGCTGCTGTAATTAAAGAATCCTGCTTACTTCTGTGGTTGCCAGTAGGTGGTGCTATGACTATGAGTTAATATTGGCATGCAAAAGTCCTAAAATCATGACGGTAATCAAGCATGTCAAGTTTGGGACAGTTTTGTCAAAGTACAGTTGAGTTACAACAGCTTGGTGGATGATGGCGAACCATGTAAAATGGCTGCTACACCAAGTCCATGTTGTTTGATGAAACCTCAAGCTTTTAGTAACTTTTAATCGCTACGGTCTTTAGATTGTTCTGACCAAATTCTAAGTTGATCGGATTAATTCCCTAGGAGGAGTTCGTAGTACAGCACATGGAAATGGAAAAAAACAGGAGAAATTCATACAAAATTCAAAATGGCTGACTTCCGGTTGGGTTTAGAGCATGAACCCCTAAGACTTTTTGTTAAGTCTACATGTGATACATCTGCTTACCAAATTTTATACAGCTAGGTGAAACGTACTGCGAGGGCTGCATCGTCAAAAAATTGTAGGCAGCGCTATCGAGCCAACTTGCCGCTCTGAAGCATTAAAATCACATCAAATAACTACATTCAGGATTTTAAATGTGTTTGACAAGTTTGGTTACGTTTTGAGCATTTTTAGCCCCTCAAAAACACTTTTGTTTTTCGTGGCGAAGAATGCGTTGCCACGGCAACGGCCTTTCACGAAACAACAACCTTTGAGTAACTTTTCATCACAAAGATCTTTAGATTGTACTGACCAAATTTGAAGTCGATCTGATTAATTCCCTAGGAGGAGTTCGTTAAAGTAGAGCCCCTGGAAATGTCTAAAACGACACTAGAAATTCATACAAATTTCAAAATGGCTGACTTCCGGTTGGGTTTAGGGCATGGCCCCAAGAGACTTTTATTTAAGTCCACATGTGATACATGTGCCTACCAAATTTTGTTAATCTATGTGAAACGTACTGCGAGGGCTGCTTCGTCGAAATTTTGTAGGGGGCGCTATTGAGCCGATTTAACACTCTGATTGAATAAAATCATATTATAGAACTACATTTTGGCCTTGTGATCTGTGTGTCAAGTTTGCTTGTGTTTTGAGCTTTTTTAACCTCTCCAAATGACCATTGTTTTTCACGGCGAAGACTGCGTTACCACGGCAACGGCGTTCGACGAAACATCAAAAGCTTAGAGAACTGGCATTATGAACTTCTTACATTTGTGTGGAACAAATTTGATGTTGATCTGATTTTCCAACTTAGAGAAACAAGCCAAAGTATAAAGACTTTAACTTACTGTTGCCAGTAGGTGGCGCTATGACTATGATTAAAAATTGGCTTGCAGATGTCTTCAGGCCTGGAGTTTAATCAAACATGTGAAATCTGGTAAAGATCTGATGATGCGGAGTCGAGTTACATCAGTTTATTCGTTCATGGCGAAGGATCGAAATTCGCAGAGCCGCCACGTCGCCATGCTTCGACAACTTCCTACAATTTTCACAATGAAGCATTATCAAGGTCTTAAGGCTTTTGTGACAAAATTTGAGAGGGATCCGATTAATCTGTGAGCAGTAGGGTGTCAAAGTACACAACCTATGACTTCCTGTTGCCACTAGGTGGCGCTATTACTATGATTCTAAATTGTCATATACATGTGTTCAGGGTCAGGATGTTATGACATCTGAGAAATTTGGAGCGGATTAGGCAATGTACAGCCGAGTTACAATAACTTCCTGTTTCATGGCGAATGGTGTTTTTTTGCCGCCACGCCACGGACACATAGTTCGATAACTTTTTGATCTTTGAGTATTGTTTCACTGCCAAGGTCTCAAGAGCATACTGACCAAATCTAAAGGCAATCGGGTTTAATCTCTAGGAGGAGTTTGTTAAAGTACGGCGCCTTGAAATGGTCCAAAAACGTCATAAAATTCAAAATGGCCGACTTCCTGTTTGGTTTAGGATATACCTCCTTTTGACTTTTTTGTACGTCCCATCACGTTCCACATACCTACCAAATTTCATACAGCTAGGTGAAACCCAAAGTTGGGGCTACTCTGTAGGGGGCGCTATCGAGCCAAAATGTCATGCCGCAGCTGGACACCCCAATAATACTGGAATTTTCACCACGATTGAATTTTGTGCCAAATTTCAAAAGATTCCCAGTATCCCAAGCACCTCCTTTTTGCGATGAAACTGGTACGATAATAATAATAATAATAATAATAATAATAATAATAATAATAATAAAAAACATTAGAATAACAATAGGTCCTCCGCTCCGACTACGTCGGTGCTCGGGCCCTAATGATATTTTCTAAAATTCAATAAGTTATATCTGATGCTGTCCAGTCAGAGCTGTGAGAGACGAGACTGTCTGGTTAATGGCTCCCTCAAGTGGACAGAAGTGGCTGTTGCATTTCTGCAGTGCTGAGCGGGCTGCTTTATGGGGAAAACGTATTCGTTAAGTTAGTGAGTTTGGTAAAGTGGGCCACTCTGTTGTATCAGACTGATTGGAGGGATGCATGCAACACTGTAAATTTCATTTATATTTTCAACAAATTCTGATATCTTGGCTGACCAACATTATATTCAGTTTGATAGAGGTAACTGAACTTGGCCTGTGGTCCAGGTGTGGTATGACACTCGTTTTCCAGCATAACGATGACAGATTTGTCCTCTAACATCATATTACATGTGACTTCCAGCATACTTTCCAAAGTCTTTGTGAATAATTTCAAATTGTTATATTTTCTAAAAGTGGTGTGACGTCTGTGACTGCAAGGAACTACTGTTCTCAATAAATACTATTTCAAATGCTTGTGTATTGGTTACATTGTGTGTAAATGTCCCTTCATTTAACACAAGGCACACTGCTACAGAGTACGTTTGAGGTCAGAGGTAGCGTCGCCCCTCTGTATTACTATAAACAGCAGCATCGCTCTCGCTCATCCTCCGATTGTTCTGATTTTATTATTTATTTATTATTTATTATCAGAACCGACACATCACACCCATTTTTCGATGATGAATGCGGGCATGTTTGTTGGTTTAAGACCCCCTCCCCCAATGCGACCGAGCCCAGAGTGAATCTGGCAAAACACTCAGCGCCTCAGATGAAAGAAGTTTTCCTTTTGTGTAAATGTCAGTCAGTCAGTGAAGGACTGAGGGAACACTGTGTTCTGCCACTGTGTGTGTGTGTGTGTGTGTGTGTGTGTGTGTGTGTGTGTGTGTGTGTGTGGAGGTGGGGGGGGGGCCCTTGGATTGTAAGAGGCAGCAGGGGTGCACTGTAAGGACTACTAAACCACAGGGGCATTGTTGCTGTGCCAACGGGGAGCCGGCAACTTCTGCTGATATCTCTGTGAGGCTCAGTCATAGCCGCTAAAGTGAAGCATTTATTGGTTAAAAACGGCATCACTGGCACATTAAAAAAACCCAATTTTAAACACAATCTGCAACAGCGTCGATGACGTCCGAGTCCCAGAGAAACTGTAAGTACAGAGCCTGAACCCCTCTATTTTCCAACATCTGCCGTCTCAAGTGGCCAGCTGGGGATAATGTGCCTGAGCCGGAGGTCAGGAGCTCCAACACCAATGGAAATGGGTCACAGCAACCCGAGGTCACTGTTCTGCTTCATGCATGGGAGGAATGCACTCACGGAAACTTTTTAGTGCTATTGTTCATCTTCCACTGATGTAATCTGGGAAATAAAGAGGAATGATAGTAACTGGCATATTTATAAATCCTAGTTTAATCACATGAGGGGGCTTTAAACGTTAATGTACATGCTGTCAATGTCCACAGCGACAAAAATCTGTACAGGAAACATCCCATTAGACTTTTTTTGAGCACATTTTATTCTTAATACCCTTTTGAAGTCCCGTTTGGAAACACCAAATATGGTCCGATATATGTATCTGTCGCAATCTTTAATACAAAAGTGACTAATGCAGGTCACAAGATGTTGTCCACATCTGCAGTGTTTCCTCTCGTGCATTCAGAGATAGAAATAAACAACCTTCACCCAGATGTATCATAAGGAACAATAGTATTATCAGGCATGGCCTGCCTATCATCCTCCCCACTCCCCTCTGCGTTTGCCTCCCGTCATACGCTGCCATTAATATTTGATGCCGGGCCGCGTCAGAACATTCCTCCTGACCCCACAAATGAGGCTTCAACATCTGTATACGGAGAGCGGTCGGGGGAAGGAGACGAGTCAATCGGCTGCATGGCAGATCGTCTTCTGGACTCATGCTCAGGTCGGAGGGATTTATTTGTTGACAGAATTGTTTAGGATGGAGCCACCTCGGCACCGATGTGGCCCGGTGAAAACAATTGTTTGTTCCGGGGCCATGAACAAGCCCCGACGAGATCAGAACAGTGGCATGTCCATAAAATAATACCTAGTTAAACTGAACCATAAAGTCATGACCTGGACTGTTACCCGTTAAAACCCAGTTTCTGTGTCAAAGTGACCCTAATGGCGCTCTCATACTTTCTCCTGTCCACTGCAGTGAATCGGGTCGGTGACCCTTCTAGAGGAAACGGGCCGTTACCGGTTAATTACAATGTGTGTGTGCGTGTAACGGTCGAGCCAGGACACGCTGTGTTTAGCGGTGACTGTCTGTTTTAAAATGTCTAATAAACGGAGTTAAGAGCGGTCCTAAACTTTAACCTCGGTCATAAAGATCTCATTAAAAGTGAGCGATATGAGAAGCTTTGTATAAAGAAGCTAACAGTACAAAGATCCATGGAAACCTCACAGGTCTGCCTCCTGCCTGACACCCACTGCTACTATCATTATTATTAGGAGTCGCATTGCTATTACCTATACCATTCATTTGGACACTATTCATAACTGCGAGATTTTAAGTGATACTCGTCTGTGGAGGCGCTATAATTATTATTTTTTATGTAAGTCAAATACATGATGAATTGATTCTGTTTTGAATGGTTTCGTCTATGAAAGTCATAAATAGTGAGAAAAAATAAATGCCCATCCCAACTCCAGTCGACACTTTCAAATGTCTGGTTTTCCAAAACTCCCAAAATATCCCACTTCCTTTATATGATATGATGATAAATAAAATAAGCAAACGCTCACATCTGAGACGCTGAAACAAGGGAATATTTTTTTTGGTCTTTTTTTTCAATATGTCTGCTTGACAAATGGCTGAAATGAGAAATCTATTGAAATAGTCGCTGCTTATTTGAATATTTTTGAAAATTTACTAATTAATGAATCATTTAATAGAGAAAAATCCCACATTTCTCTTAAAGTTATACAAGTGTAGACATTTAGAACAGCTTTTACGTTTCCTTGTTGTGTGTGAGTACATGAGTATAGGAACTTCAAAGTTATCAGCACACACTTCTGTGTTAGTTTGGGAGCCGGACGAGGAGGCATGATTGTGGAGGTGTGCAGTTCTGCTTCTACCACTTGGTGGAGCTGCACATCAGTGGCACTGCTGAGAGCTGGAGCTGCACACACTCACTGAGGTTTTTGAGGTAAACACCAGAAGAAAAAAAAAACACAAGCTGCAGCAGTGAAAGCTACCGTGACTATTTGATGGAACTATAACCGCAAATGATACAGAGAAAGAACCTGCGTGCTCGATCCTTACCAAACAGACAGCAGTGCAATATTTACATTTCTTTTTTTTTTTTTTAAATGAAGATTTAAACTCCCGAACTTGATCCGTACAATCTTTGCACAAACACTCAGAACTACTCAGAACTGTTGATGAGCAACACAGAAGCGAAGTGTTCAAGAAGCCGCTCTTTTTTGATCTTAACAGAAGTTTTGTTACGACTTCCATCTTTACTGCCTGGTGTCTTTTGCTGACGGCGCTGATGCAAGATTCACTTGGCTGATTTACACTCCCAACAGATGCATGTCTGCACTACAGTGAAAAGAATCTTTTTTTTGGGAGGTGCACGTACAGTCTGAGTGTAAAGGAATAAAGCAGTAACAAAGCAGTCACTACAAAGCCCACTGTCACCATTGACCTGCAAATCAAAGGCATTTCTTCGCTGGGTTACAGTGTATCATCTTATGCCAGCGCATTGGGTTAATTGGGACCAAACCAGATACATTTGTAGCAGAAAAAAAAAAGCCTCGATTAGGGGGCCCTAAGATGTGAGATCATGTGAACAGACCACCTGTGGGGCTTTCATTGCTATTTCAATATCATTCATGTCAAGGCCCCTGCACTCGCTGACACAGCTTGAGCCGAGGGAGAAGATGTTTCAATTCAGGCCCTGCGAAAAAAAAGAGAAGAAGAAGAAGAAAAAGAAAAAAAAAAACCAAACACAAGACGCAGGGGCTCTGGCAGGTTTCAGCTCTGACAAACCCAGAAAAGCGAAGGGGGTTCCAAAATGCTCTTTGAATTGTAGGGACGTCCATCAAAGCATCCAAATGGGGACGTTTAGGGGGAACCTTGGCACATCAGACAGACACTCCTAATACACACCACCTTTATTCTCGGCTGTTAAAAAAGAAAGATCAAAGTTTCTGCAGATGAAAAGGGTCCCTTCCCTGCATTTATACCGCCATTCACCCACTCCCTCTTTTGCTAAATTAAGAAAAAAGCGGGCTTCGGCAGGCATGTGAAGAGGACTTCAACAATTATGGAGATGCTCCAACTCAACCCCTGCCTCTAATTACCGGTCTCTGATGGTTAAAAAAGGGCTTCCTTTTTAGCCGGGGGGGGGGGGGGGGCTCTCAGAAAGCCACCACCGTCAACATGGTGACCACACCACAAAAAAATCTGCCTTGACAACCCCTTTGGCACATGGGGGGGAAAAAAAAACACTGCATAAGTTCACAGGAAGTTGAAATTTATCAAAAAAATGTTTTATTGTCAAAATAAAGCTCATATTTGATTTTCTCACAAAAAGAGACATCTACACTTTGTACAAATTTACAATAGCTTATAAAGTTTTCTTTTATACACAAATGTACACGGTTTTCTTTCTTCTTACAGAACTTTTATATAAATACATTTTTTAAAAATTACAAAATGAACGACCCGTAAAAAAAACAACACTTGGGCACTATTAAGGCTTAATTTAAACCATCTTTGATGTGATTGGATGATACAATGTTATCTGGCACTGTGTAGATACAAAAAAATGGCATTGAGGACCCAGATGCTCTTTGTGTGAAGCTACTTAGAAGCAAACCTGTCTCTCTTCCTACGACGAGTTGTGCCAAAGGTTTGTGTGCACCTCTAATTCATACGAACAGGGAGGAATCGAACCTGTGTGAATGCCAGGGACATTGTTTCGGGCAGCTCTCCCCACAGAGGTGCGTGGATGTTTGGGGGAATGAGAGAGAGGGGGGGGGGGGTCACCTCAACAGCAGTTCATTACTATGCAAATTGCTTAAGACAGGGAGTGATGGGTTATCTCCCAAACAATTAGCAGTCCTCATAAGCTGCCCCCCCCCCCCCCCCTCATTCAAACCTGGGACAATGGCATCTGCTTGGGGCAAGACACGGAGCTGGCCGTGCCCGACCTCCACGTCAGCCCGGTGCTCACGTCGCTGTACATGGAGCCGTTGGTGCCTTTGCTGCCCCAGCAGCACCGGGTGCAAAAAGTCCTCCACGAGTCCAAAGTTTTCCCGGACCAGATCCACACCCCGGACGTGATGCCCACCAGAAGGCACATAAAGTACTTCAACATGAAAACGGCGTAGTCCGGGCTGCTGCGGTCCCGCTCCAGCAGGCAGTTGGAGCAGTTGTGCGTGATCTCCCAGCTCTGCCGGTTGTGCTGCTCGTAAAAGTAGCACGCGACTATGATGGTGGCCGGCACCGTGTAAAGCACCGTGAAGATCCCGATCCGAATCATCAGCTTCTCCAGCTTGTCCGTCTTGGTGCCGCCTTGCTTGATGACGCTACGGATCCGGAACAGGGACACGAACCCGGCCAGGAGGAACATGGTACCGATGAATAAATAAATCACCAGAGGGGCCAGCACGAAGCCCCGCAGGTTGTCCAGGTTCTGGTTCCCCACGTAGCAGATGCCGGCCACGGAGTCCCCGTCCACGGAGCTCAGCGCCAGCACCGCGATGGACTTCATGCTGGGGATGAGCCAGGCGGCCAGGTGGAAGTACTGGGAGTAGCTGGCGATCGCCTCGTTGCCCCACTTCATCCCGGCCGCGAGGAACCAGGTCAGAGACAGGATGACCCACCAGATGGAGCTGGCCATGCCGAAGAAGTAGATGAGGAGGAAGACCACGGTGCAGAGCGCCGGGCCGGTGGTCTCGTAGTGGATGTGCTCCAGATCGAACTCCCGGTTGCACGCCACTTTCTCGTGCCCGGCGATCAGTCGGACGATATAGCCGACCGACACGAACATGTAACAGGCCGAGAGGAAGATGATGGGTCGCTCCGGATACTTGAACCGCTCCATGTCGATGAGGAAAGTGGCGACGGTGGCGAAAGTTGACACGAAGCACAACACGGACCAGAGTCCAATCCAAAAGGCGGTGAACGCTCTCTCGTCGTGCGTAAAGTACGGGTTGTGGCACGGCATGGCGCAGTTTGTGATCTGTCCCGTTTTGACGCGGTTGTAGAGCGGGTGACGGTCCGTGTTTACCGGCACCATGGGCTCCAAACACTTGCACCCGGGCTCACACGGGGAGGCGGGCGGCTTGTATTTCCCAGGCGCGCCGGGTCGGCTCGGCTTATTTTTAGGGGGGCTGTAACCCTTGGAGGGGTGGTTGGTGGGTTTGGAGAGGACGGGGGACACCGTGGTGGAGTCGGTTCTGTTGTAGTCCATGCACAGGGTGTCGGGGTTGCCTTGCACCGGCAGCAGGTCGCACTTCATCCTGTCCGGCCAGGGGAAGCCGTACTGCCTCATGAGGGGCGCGCAGCCGGCCCGGGCTCTCTCACACACGCTCCGGCACGGCGGCAGAGGTTTCTTATAGTCCTCCAGGCAGATCGGGGTGTACATGCTGCACAGGAAAAACTTCAGGTCCGGCGAACACTGGATCTCCACCAGAGGCCAGAACTGGTGCACCTCCAGTCCAGCCTCGTCCTGCGTGTCGTGGTTGAACTGGTTGGGCATGTAGGTGTAGTTGTAGCCGATCCCCTTACACAGGGGCACGGCTATCTCCTGGCAGGTGATCTCCTTGGCCGTGGTGCAGCTGGATCGGGGCAGGAGAGCGAGCGAGAGGAGCAGGTAAACCCCAAACAGGTCCATCCCTCCGGCGCGTCGTGTCCCCCCCTTCTTCTGCTCTGGTACCGATAAATCCTCTCCGCCGTCTGCTTTTCGTCCGGTTAGACGTTGCGCAGCGAGCCCATCTCGCTTCTCTCGGGATCCTGCACGGAGTTGCAAGCAATGTGCAAGCCGTGTTTACTTTCAGCTGAGCAGGAGGAGGAGGAAGAGGAGGAGGAGGAGGAGAGAAAACAGCCTTCAGGGCGGCGAGCAGTCAAGATGGCTGAGAGGAGAATCCACCTTCTTCTGCAAACTGCTTTCAGTATCCACAGACAGTCTGTTATTAAAAAAAACAACCCACGTGCTGCTGCTGTCCGATCGCTGCAAACGGGGAAATGTGGGCCTCGTTTCTTTCTCCAAAAAAACCCACAGCGACTACATCCAGTCGGTTCGTCCCACCTCAGTCCCGGTTCCCATACAAATCAACGGCTGGGAGACGAAGCGGTGCCAATATATACCAGAGGCATCACAAGTCACACCCCCAGAGTCGCTCCTCCAATCACAGAGCGGCAGGAGGGGAGGGAGGGCGGTGCTTTCCAGCAGTCCATCAAGTGTTTCGCCCTAAAAAGATGTATTTGCTACATTCTCATCACACTGTAGTTTTGGCAGCGTGTCTTGTCTGAGCGGGCTGCAGGACGCTCCATGCGTGGAACACTATTGAGCATCATGTCACCACCAGCTGATGATGACATCAAACAACCACATGTTGAGACCAAAATAACTACTTTTATGCATTTATTTTTTTCGTTCATAACACCACATTTTCATAAAAGTGCAGATTATAGGTAGCGTGTTTATGATAACATGTCAAGCCCAGAGCCATGGCTGCTCTAAAACTATAATATAATAAGCAACTATAATAAACCCTGCAATGAATCCCCCCCCAAAACCTATTTCAAATAGCAAAAGTATAATTTTTAACATCATAATCATAATAATATAAAGTAATTATAGAGGCATATGAAGTATAGACCAGGGGCGCTGTTAAGAGTAATAACCTACTATTTCCTTAATGATGCTCAGCGACTGAACTCTGTGTTCACCGTCTTGTAACTTCCTTTAACACTCAGTCCTCAGTGTGACAACATTGGCAGAGAGAGGATGCGTCTAGCTGCAGATGATAGGGTGTGTGTGTGTGTGTGTGTGTGTGTGTGTGAGAGAGAGGGAACGGTTTGGTAAATTGGCTAATTTGCGCATGATAAGACTACCCAGGGAGCTGTCTGTCCTTGTGAAAGGCCTGTTTTATTTTTTAAATGAGGTGCTAATGTTTCGTTTAACGCTTGCACGGAGCTCCGCGGGAGGCGTAATTGCGCGAGGCAAAGCCCGAGCAGCACAGCGCACCGAGACGGCGGCAGAGCGCTCATATCAGTGGTAACGCGCGCGCACTGTCTGGGGATCTCGGCTGTTATATGATATCTCATTGTAGTTTTATTTTTTTTAAATGTCTGATATTGATCATTGCTGCAAAGTATACTTGTATTATCCTAAAGGCATTTATATCAAATTGTTGGTACTCTACTATATTTCAGAGGGACATATTTTACATTTTTTCTTCTCTCCACTATATTTATCCAGCAGCTACTTTATGATGAAGTTTCTCACACACCAAATTATGCTTTGCTACACATTAAAGTGCCTAAAATGTCAGGTGGTTGGCCGTAAATTCACCCCAACCAGCGACAAAATTAAACTAAAATGGCAAACATTCTTTCTCACATACTGTATGAATGAATAGTAGTGTGCTTGGTATTGATACTTATTTTTACGAGCTGAATATGTATCTAATGTCCCTCCGAATACTAAAATGCTTTCATACATGACTGGCACTTATAACTAATGGACTTTGCTTGAAATATTTGCACATATAATTATAATACTGCTCATTATTTGACCCCAGAGGAGTGAACTTAGAATGAGTTACACCTAATTATCTTTCTGTGACACTAAAAAAGTTCATTCCTAAAACACTCAATAAGCTTGTAAAAGATGTATAACTGATATTTTCTTGCTGTGAGAATGATTATTTTCAATATCGCAGGCTGTCCAAGGACGCAAAACCATGCAGCTCCTGCTAAAACGAGGCATGAGAAAGTCAACCATGTGATCAGCGCATCTGTCCGAAACTCGATATTCACTCCACCAACAAGAGGGATGTGTTTTTTTGAATGGGCATTTTGTTCTCTGCCGTGCACGCACATGCATGCGCACACACTCTCTATCTCTCTCTCACACACATACACACACACACACACACACACACACACACACACACACACACACACACACACACACACACACACACAGTTTAGGTGCTAGGAGGATGTGTGGTCTTACAGTGCAGGGCATCTTCCTGTTTCCCATCTAAGAAAATGCAACGTTGTGTGCTGGTGTTTAAGTTGACTTTGGAGCGGAGCCAGGTCTTTATCACGTGAAACAGCCTCGACCCACAGAGCGAATTAAAGAACCCAGATTGATTAAGTGAGTCGCCGGTGCGAGATAACAAGGAAGGAGCTCTGTTAAAGGCTGTTTGCTTTTGATTACGGAATAAGAGCTTGGCTACAGCCGGTGCCAGAGAGTTGGAGTGAGTGCATGTTTGTGCACAGGGTGGACGGTGTGATATTTTCCTCAATAACATACCCCTGGCGTTTGGGATGAGTGAGAAAAAGGACACTGTAATGAGAAGGAAGTGAGGGTAAGGCGGTGGTAAAAGTGTGGGAGAGCGATGGAGGGAGGGTGAGGCGAGGGCCGAGAGGGTCCGTTCTGTACAGAGATAGCGATTCACGACGAGGAAATCCACTCATCTCCTGTTTGCAGCACAGAGCTGCACGCTGTGAGAAAATATCCCCCCAGACCAAAGCCTTAAGGAAACACTCTGTGACCAATGAATAAAACCCGGAATCACATCGGGATCCGAAGTCAATGTGCTCAATTTAAAGCCCCATTCTGTCTGTCGACAATCAAGTGCTCCCGACTGAAGAAAAGGGAAGGCCCATCAAGTGTGACTGCTTGCCAGATCCCGGACTTACCTCCGAGATGGCGAGACGGAGATATGCTAATGCAACTTTATCTTGTGAAGGAAAAGCTTCGAGGAGATTTAGCCAATCTGCTGGACACAATTCCAAGAGCCTCGGTGGCATTTAGCGGGCTCGCGCTAACCCGGGGGCCGCTTGTTAAGACTTCATTAGCTGTGTTTGCTCAGGCCTCTTCTCTCCAAAGAGGTGGAGGAGGGCTCCCCAGGCTCCCAGCCTCAGCCCCACTATAGACACTCCATATGGGGCTTGTTTGCTCGTGGCTGGCCTGGTAATCACTTTCAGGTGGAGCTGGAGGAGACGGAGCAAGGCTGGGTTTTGGGGAGAGCTGGTACACCCCCCCCCCCCCCCCCCCCCCCCCCCCCCACACACACACACACACACACACACACACACACACACACACTAGCCCCAGCCCCCGCCGGCAACCTCCTTTTCCACCGCGGTTCTCCTGAGGTGACGGAGCGTGGAGCGTGTACCCTGTGAATTAGCTCACCTAGGGCCCATTACCTTAACAAACACAGCCGGCCCCTCCAATCAGCCTACTGCTGGGAGGACAGGCGGCCCCTGTAAATCCTCCCTAACAGCCGCTGTCCCTCTCTGTGAGACCAGGGAGGACCTGTGAGTGTGTCTTTGCATGTAGAGTAAAAACTATAAAACCAAGTGAGACAATTAAGTCTTGTCTCGAAGCAGCACAAAGCAGCTTTACTGATAGCAACAGTTGGCTGCTTGAGAAAATTCACTTCACTACCCAGAGCACCAAACTAAAAGTGGTCCTGTTTTCTAATGAGACACTTTCGGCATGGTTTATAACTTGTAGATAGTTGCTTACTTACTTAGTGGTCTATAAACCACTTATAAGCAATTAATAACGTTTGGGTTGCCAGCTTGTTAATTCCCCTTTGGTTTGTTTGAGCACTCCATGTATTGATTACATATTATTATATATTACTGCAGACTAATTGGCTATAACCCATGGGCGTTTACTAAAAGATTAACAGCATTTTCTCGCTGTTAAAAGCAAACCATTCATCTTCAAACTGGTGATTTTGAGTTTTTAAAAAAAAACTACTGAAGGATTACGTGTTCGGAAAATGATCCTTCTTCTTTTATATAACTCCTTAAAAACTCATTGGATCATCTGAAAAATTGCATCTTTGCAAGGCTGAAAAACATGGCTGTTGTTAGCTCAGGTAAATTAGATTTTATATGTCAAAAACAACCATAAAAGGGACATTGATGCTAGATTCAGGAGGGCTTACAGACCCCCATATGAGGAGAAGGCCAGGTAATAGCCATGACAAGTCACAGAAACAAGTCGAGAAAAGACCCACAAAATGAAAAAAGAACCACAACAAGTCATTTTTCACCAACACCTGGCCTGTCATCACCAAAGGGAGATCCAAGGAGGAACCACAGGAGGAGATGGAGTTTAATTAGGAAAAAACAAGCTTTAACATTGACCACAGGTTTGACACTGCATCGCTCTGACTGATGATTGAGTTTTTCCATCCGAAGACAACACTTCGTTCACGAGAAAACCCTCTCGACCCCTAAGCCTTGCTGCCTTGAGGAGCCCTGCTCCTCTGGCTCCAAACAGCTGGCACAGAATGAGATGGGGGTTCAGCAAATGTTGGCCTTCAATGCTCTGAGAGAAATGCTGTTGCCTATTTTTGGAGATTTATTGGACTTTTTGCATTCTTTCTTCCAGCCTTATTTTTTTTAGAATGCGAGGAGGTTGTGAGTAGAACAGCGATAGGGATAATAGGAAAGGGATGGACCTGAGATAGTATGAAAAGTTCTGTATTAATTGCATTTATAACAATGGATTGATGTTACTGATGTAAAAGTTAAAGGCTTTCTCTCAAGAATAACGTAGCCTCTACTCAGCTAAACCAGGTCTATAAACAAAGGCTCTTGTCAGTTGGTCCAGACTTAAAAAGTGACATTTCATTAGCAGCAAAAGCTATTTGCAATTGAAATACTCTCCAGCAGCTATATCAAATGTTACTATTTTAGAAGGGTACTAAAGTATTTTCACATTGTTTCTGTAAGTTCAGGCCACTAAAGCCTCTCTCCCACTGGACAAAAAACCCTCTGACGTCTGGCTTTTGTTTTCCATGGAAAAGGTTACAATGGGCATTCATTCCCGGGACAAATGGCTCCGCAGAAGTTAGCATTTATCTGCCCCAGCTTTGATTGACAGTGATGGAAACATGACACCCAGGTGAACACGCCAATTTAAGTCCCAGGGATTTGAAAAATTCTAATTTGTTAACGTACAAAACATACCATTAATATGCACTCCTCAAAGCCACCAGACTCAAACAACAGCAATTTTACCTTGATTTACCTGATTGTCGTAAAAAATGTCAACCAAATGGGACAGAAACCCAATAAAACTCAGCAAAACCTTTGTTAGTTTTTTACACTGTTCAAATAATCACTAGCTCTGGTGTGACAGTTTGGAAAAGAGACTGAAGGAGTAGTAAATAATAAAAAAAAAGTAACCACCCGAACATTTTCACTGTTTACTAACCCTGCTTCCGGTGCCGGCCGGCGCATCCGTGATGTTGAACGTGACACACCAGAACAAATAAACAGAAAGGCATACTGGTCTGCTGGCAACGGGAAAGGAGTCCATTGTCTATTTTTAACGGGTTTACTCGTGCTTAAAAAAAAACGGCGTACGTGACAATTTTGGTGGAAAATAAAGGTGCTGGTGAGAAGGCAGTGTGGAATTAGCTGGATGACTCACCTTCACTCCAGTCTATTCTGATTAGAGGCTTTTCTTTAAGGAAAAGTTCGAAAGTGGCACCCAAACTTCCCTTTACTTCCATCATATTGAGCGGCAGCCTCCTTTACCTCCATCATATTGAGCGGCAGCAGAAATATTAAAGATTGATAAATATCTCTAAATCTTGGCAAATCAAAACTAGACCTGCATGCCTGAGCGAGCAACTCTGATAATTTGGTTCGACCAACCCTTTGGTGCTGATAATACACTGCATTGCTCATGTAAACATCATGCTTAGTGCAGCTTTAATCCTGTGAGAAGACATTTAGTTTTAAACTTCTCCTCAGTGAAAGTGAATACAAGTTGCTAAGCGGCAATGTGAACCTGTCACATAATGACACAAACATCTGTAGGATGGGTTACACCTCAAATCTGGAGAAAAGCAGTTCCACTTTTTGCTCACGGAGCTCATTAAAAAACCAACATTGCCTCCATGAGGAGAATCTGTACCATTCTCCTGCAGCCAATGAACTGACTGTCGTTGGCTGCCGTCCCCGGGCCAAGTGTGTGCGCGTTATCGTGTGATTGTTTGGATTTTTCAGCCATTCGATGCCACAAGAATCTGGCCAGCCAGCAGAGGTCTGCTTTTGGCTGCTATGACGCCTGCTACTTGACACTCCTGAAAGATTTATCTCCCCTCTTGTAAAACAGCATGCGACTTGTTCTCTCTGTCCAGAAAGGTAAGTGAGTCTACAGAGATTTCTCCCACTCAGGAAACACACACACACATACACACACATACACACACACACACACACACACACACACACACACACACACACACACTAGCCCATATAATAGTGGGAACTGATTTTTTTAACCCCTACGTGTAACCGGAGATGAGGCCTGTGTGCCTGGAATGACGGCACTTAAGCAGGTAGACTTACCATCTGGTTCCAACACATGGGGTGGAACACTTGTCTTTGGATCCTGAAGGTAGTAATTTAATTTTGTTCGTGCTCTGCTGCCCGCAGTCGTTGTAGCACACAGCGGTGGGATGCTGTGGAGGGGTCGGCCCGGTTGCCTCAGTGTTGGTTCTGACCAGAGTGCGGAGGGGTCGCATTCAGTCCCACAGGGAGGGAAGAGGCAGCGAGTTCTGCTAATGAACTCACTCATTACTATTCATGCAGCCTTTAGAGGCATCCTCTACCTGTGCTCCTTTAACCTAATGTCTCTTAATGTCGACTGCCATCAGCTAAAAATCCTTTATTTAGATCTTACATTGTCAGCTAGGGCTCTTGGGATGTGTATTCAGTTCCTTCACAGAGTAATAATAAGTTGGCACGCTTTCCTAAACTCCTAATCTGCAGATTTCACGAACATCTGACATTTTCTGTCAGAAGATTTAGTTCTAGTGGGGTGTCAGAGATTCAAAAGGAGCTACAGTAGGAGTAAAACATATTGACTTGTTATGCATTTCATCCATAGTGTAAGTGAGATGAAATGGTCGTCAGTGTGCTGTCTGTAGGACCCCGTTGTGTCCTCCAGTACTTCCATAAATCCCGTCAAAGTCTGGGAAATTTTTCTAATTTTAGAGACATTGGGGTATTATTCAACCTGGGTTGACTCGTAACTGTAAAAGCCAAAGTAATATCTTCTGTTGTCAGTGAGGATCCGCTTGATGTAAATTTTGTCATCACAGAGTGTACGCATAGTTGCTGCGCATACAACGATGCACCGGCAATTTGTTTTGACAGCGTGGACCTGTCCGTAATTGTCCTCTACGCTACAGTGATAGTGTAGAGATCTACTGGGCATGTGCGGAACAGGTCCTCAAAGTGGGCCAGTATAAACTGAACTACTACGCGTCCATGTTGTCCGCTCTAGTCTGCGTGCGCGTCCGTTTTGGAGTATGACCCAGGTCTTAGCGTCACACATTAAACCGTGACCGTGGCTAAGTGGAGAGCAGGGCTGCCTTTCAATCAGAGAGTCGGCGGTTTGATCCCCAGCTCCTGCTAGTCTGCTAGGACACTTAGTCCTGATTGTCTCATGTCAATGTGTCCTTGAGCAAGACACTTAACCCCAAAATTGCTCCCCTAGCTGTGTCTACGGTGTGTAGATAGATACTGAATTGTAAGTCGCTTAGGATAAAAGCATCTGCTAAATGACCGTAATGTAATGTAATGTAAACCAGCCTGTGTGGATGAACGAGCAGCTAGTTTGGTTAACCAGCATGTTAGCCTGGAGGTAGATCCCTATGCAGTTAGCAGCTAATCTTATGATGCGGATAATAGGTCCAGTCTAATATGGGTTCGACTGAGTTGTGCTGTCATTGTAACAATCAAAGGTAAAACAAAGCACTTTTACAGGGCACTTGACAAAAAACCCAAATTGTCATTTTACACAGAATAAACAATTCAGATTATAACGTGCGCCCCGTTACAGAGTAAGCTATTCCCCTCTGATGCTAACAAAGCTAACAGGCTGCTGTCTTTAGCTCCATATTTAACAGATTTGAGAGCAGATCTTGTCTTCTTACTCTCAGCAAGACAAAAAAAAAAACGAGCCCAGAGATTTTAGAAACGTCCGTGGAATCGTGTACTGTACACCCTTCATGTTTTCCCTTCCCCACTTATCCCCTCTTTAGCACCGTCTCCCTTCTTACCTCCCACCGCCTCTGTGTGTGGCGCTCTGTGAAACAGATGGCGAGGGCAAGGATGACCGCCAGACAGAAGGAGGGATAGAGAGAGCGAGAAGCGGGAAACAACATGGTAGGGAAGTGGGAAACCATATCCAGAGGGTGAGAGACGGAGACGCAGCGAGGTAGCAGATGTGTAAAACACAAACGACCTTGTGGAGTTTGCGTCTCGTTCTTGGCGGGCTTCGATCAAACCCCCAGATCGCTCTCACTGTGTACATCAGAGGCGGAGCGACGCCCCTGGTGAGCTACCCTGTTCATCCGACACTGCTCATTAGCAGTCGATTATGGCATGTGTATTAATGTAAACACGTGCATTACCTTCAGCGTTAATCTATCCTTCACACTGGGTTTGCATTTACATTTTTTTTATGTTATTCAACCTGTATTCAACCAGACAAGTCATTGAGAAGAAATTCCTGTTTACAGTGGCGACATATAGGCCACACAGACTTGATTTGTGGAGCAGGTCCAGGATGTTATTTGAAGCTCTTTGGCAAACATTTGCGACAAGCTGGAGACTCTTGGGTGGGTGATGATTGTGTAAATGTATGTGTGAGGGAAAACCAAGACCAGATAGTGGGACACTGATGACCTTATCTGTTACATGCCCCCCCCCCCCCCCCCCCCCCCGCATCTCTCTACGGACTAGAACGCCCCCCGCATCTCGTCAAGCTTCACCCACCCCCTTCATATAAACACCGACAGCCATGTCGTTTCCAGCTAAACAATTGATACGAATTGATAATGAACATGGTGGTTACCCACAAATCACGCTCACACATCGCCTTACACTGTAATGTCACGTGCACACTGAATATTAGAGGCGAGTCAGCATCAGCAGCGGCGGTGCCTAGGCTCAACATTTCTTCTTGACTTTTACTTTAGTGTGCCATATTAAGAAATGTAGCAAACATGTCGAGGGAAATATAATGAATGTGGACACCTCCATTGATGCTTATATTTTTTGTAGATTAGTATAGGGCCTTAACTGAAGATTGGAGCCACTGGACACCCGCAGTAGCCCTCCCAGGCAAAATGAAAGACCATCTTAGCTCAAGAGTCTATACCCACCACCGATGGTACATTTAGAGTCATTTGGGATGTAAACTTAGCTGTATGAGTCCCACAGTATGCTAACCTTCGTCCTCTATGTCTTCAGAATAATTGCATTCTGATTACCTGTCACCGCAGGAAATGGATCCACACAATTAATGTTGTTTTCTATCGGATTCAATGGCCGCGCCTTTCCATCCACTCCCGATCTAACTGTGCAATGTGCAACAGCACGGCGAGATAAAAGCGCCCTCCTGACACTCTCCTCCACCTCCGACATTACGGGGCCTCCAGTCCAGCAAACGGTAATTGGATCAATTGAAATCAGCGTGTTGCTGAAATGAGGTTAGCAGGCTTCACTGAGCCCCTTTGAGGGCACTTTGTTTTATTTTCAATGATTGCATCAGGCAGGTAAGGCACGGAGTAATAATGTTTCGACTTTCCAGCTGGTGATGTTATCTCCCCCACCTCCATGTAGACTGAGGACATCTTTATCAGCCAATGACACCATTAAGATTGGCATCTCCAGACAATGCAAGTGTGCTTAGTAGGCTGCTAAACTAATTGTGCAATCAGGCAGGACAAACAAGAGGGCTGTGACCACATTCTTACTGAGCCTTTACACTGACCTGCTATTTTAGCTAATGAGTTTTGTAAATCTGTGCCATCAATGACTGTCATCTCGAAGAGTCTTATATTTGACATGCAACCACTTGTCAAAGTCAGCGCAGCATGCTCTGGTATTCTCATAGGTCTACTACTATATATATAAAGTCTGGTATAGCACTTTAGGTGTGTGTGTGTTAAGGGTAGTTTCAGGCCATGTATCACAACCTCGAATGTAAGATAATGGCTGCATGGAAACTAATAGATTCCCTGTGTCAAGGGAAAAAGGGAAGGGAAAATGTGAGGAAATAGAACTCTGGATGAATCCGAGTACTTTTTAATGTGCCGGGAAAGACGTACAAAGGTGAACGGAGCACAAGAGGTTGAGGAGCGGGGGCACTGCAGTGGACGGGAGAGCCTCCCCTGAGCTACGCTGATGTCTGATTGACAGGCTACACGCTAAGCTCACCTGAGCCTCTGACCTCTCTCTTTTTTTTTTTTTTTTTTTTTTTACATCTCTCTGTCACTCTTCTCCTGCCTCCTTTTTTTTGTGAAAGCGGGAGAAACCCGAGGAGGGCCAAGATCCAGGGTGGAATGGCTTCAGGCTGCGACCTGCTCTAAGGGAGGGGGGGGGGGGGTCACCGGGAAACAAAGGCCATTCAGGTAAACCGCTCTGAGCGAGGCCTGAAACAGACAGGCTCCCAGTGCGGATGACACTGAGGCTAATGTGCTAGCGTTTGCACAGTCAACGCCACCAGACTCTGCTGCAGTGAGTGCTCAGGGTGTGTGAGGTGTGTGGCTTGTTTCAATCGGTGAAAGAGAAGGGAAAACACACACAGACAGGTGAGTAAACACAATGCTCTGAAAGCCCCAACTGAACATTCCTGAAATGACTCCGCCGCTGTTGAAAATATTCAACAGAGTAGTAATCCTCTTTATGGCGGCTAATCTTGGGCAAATTCAGAATTTACAAACCACATAAGAGGACTTGAAAAGTCCCCCCCTCCTCCCACGATTGCTCCGAACTGCATTTGTGGGCCACGTGACTCTTTGCGAGGAATCAATATGCTTTGTGTTTGATTAGTACCTCTTCAGCAAAGTGCTGCAGACGGAATGTTGATGAGTGACTGAGATGTCCATGTTAATTGCTGCCAGAAAATGTCAACCTTTCAGCCTTATCTCATCTACCTAACTGGTCCACTCTTGTTCGAGAGCTGAATAGCTACAGCAGACAGAGTCACATTTACAGCACGGCTGTCTCTTAACTGACGCCTTTGGGTCTCCCGTTAGCATGTCCTCCCTGTGTCTGTGTGCTTTTTTTTTTTTTTTTTTTTTACTGGATTTTCTGGTTTCCTCCCAGCCCCAAAAGACATGAATATTAGGTATTGGGAAAACTCCTGGCAGTGCTCTTGATTCAAGGCCTCAGAAGTGGAGTTGGTCCATTTCTCTTATAGAATCAAAGAGTCAAATGCAGAGTACACATTTCCCCTTGGGGGCTAATGGAGAAAAATAAGCTAAGTGTAGTATCCCGAACATTTAAACACAGCTAACTGGATCTGGACACATATTAGGTTATTCTTGTTACCTTTGGACAGGACCAGGCTAGCTGTTTCCAGTCTTTATGCTAAGCTAAGCTAACCGGCCCACTTGCAGTGGCTTCATATCTGGCCAACAGACATGAAAGTTGTATCGATCTTCTCCTCTAACACTTTATAAAATATCACTACTCCCTAAAACAACATTTTGCACAAGGCTTAGTTAAGGTTAGCTTAGCGTAAATCCCACCTACTCCAACTCCTTCACTTCAGATGTCAGAATGTTACCTGTTTGCAGTCACATTTAGTCCTTGTTCTCTTCATGCTGGGCAAACAGATGTGTTTCATTTGTAGATCAGTCACTCTTGAAGTTGCCCAGAGGGAAATGTGCATCTGTCTGTTTATGTTAGTCTAGTGACGGATTGGCAGCCAGTCAAGGGTGTTTCCCCAATGAACAGTACACCACTAGGACTGAAAACTTTAACTCCAAGTTATCAGCCTCAGTGTTGAGAAAAGTTTGAATGGTGACACTATGTAGATTATTCCTCCCCTCCCCATCCATCGAAACGGAAATAGCAAAAGCAAATCGCGACCTTCTCAAAATTGCTGTGGTGTGTTGCGTGTGTGTGTGTGTATGTGTGTGTGTGTGTCAGAAGTGTATAATATGTGAGGACTATAAGGTCTCGTTTGTGCCTGTGGATCCTGTGTTGGCTCCGAGCAATAACGCTCTTCTCCCATGTGGACGGGACTCCCGAGTCCACTGTCCCATCTCAAAGGTTCTTTAAAGTGTCACCGTGGTCCATTAGCATAGACTGGGCTGCTCACCCCGGGCTGCTTCCACATTTCAGCCTCCCCACAAAGCCACAGTGATGAAATGCTATCTGTAGCTAAACCGTAGGTTTGAATCTGACTCTCCCTCCCCCCCTCATCCATCTTTCCCGTCTCCCTCCTCCTCCTCATTTCTCCGAGCAGGTTTCCCTCTTGTGCCTGTCATTCTTCTGCCTTTTGTATCTGTGGGCCTTTTTGCTATTGAATGCCGCTCTTCTCTCCCACCCCCACCCCTCTCTCCCCTCTTTCTCCCATCTCCTCCCCTGCTCTCCCTCACTCACTCATTCACTCTAGGGCCTAATTATGAGATAGCTTCGAATAAATACATGTATTTTTTTTTCCTCCTGCGAGGAGTGGAAAAAAAAACCTTGCTTACTTTTTTTTTTACGACAGTAGGTTGAATTCTAGACTCGAGGAGGTTTTATTCAGCGAAAGTCCTTCTGCAGATAAGATTGGTCGCTGGGACGGGATATTTCCTGGGTGCAGTAATTGTGTCTCATTAATTCTTACTGTAATGCTGGGTAGCTAAACAGGCTACGCAATTAGCTGGCTGAGCCCTGAATAGGACGGCTAATCAGGGGACAAAAGCTGAGGCTCAGAGGCCATTAGGCCCGGAGGAAGTGCTTCCATTGTGAGGACTGGTCTGTGATGCCTTCATCTTCTTCCAATCCCATGGGGCCTGGTTCTTCCACTTCTAAACCTTACTGCTCAATTCATAATAAAGCGCCTGGAATACCTTCAGCTTTTAGCACAAACAAAGGTTGCATCCTGTTTGGAATTATGCAAATCAACAATGGATTTCCTGAGCATGGTTTAACAAAACTTTTTAGTGAATTTTTTTCCCCACACCTTGTTGCCTGGTGGACCATTTATGGGTGTGTCGAAAGTATCCAGTTAGGATTGAGATAAAGTGCTAAAATGCATCTTTTCTAATGAGAATATCCTGACTGGCTGCTCTCAGAGACGTCAAGTGTGCCCAGAGACAGCGTCTTCCCCCGTCGTCCCTCCTCCACTTCCTCCTCCTCCTCCTCCTGCTCGGCATGTGCCCCGGCAGCCCACACGCTCCTCCAAACTGCCGACTCAGGAGTCTGCGAGACCTCTCTGGGAAGGGTGGAGGAAGGAAGAGAATGGAAGATCCTAACATTATCTATCCCCTTGCCTTTTTTTCTTCTTCTTTCTCCTCTCTCCCCCTCTCCCCTCTGCAAGCTTTATCTTTCATCCCTATTAATCACATCGTCAGGCAGCCTAGACGGAGAATAAATGAACTCTCCTGGTCATTAAAATTAAGCATTGAATTATTGACATGCAATTAGCCTGCCAATTTTTTTGTGGGGAGACACTGAAAACTTTCTCCTGGCGGCTAGAGGGAAGAAATAATATGAATGCTGTAGTCATCAGAACTTAAAAAAAAAAAAAGTGGGAAAGTGCGGAAAAAAATATATCACATGCCAGAAAATTTTAACTTGGAAAATCCTATTTATCACATAATAAGAGCAGTCAGCCTGGTTCCATCTCATTTGGCTGAGTTTTATTCCCATAAGGAAGTGGTGTCTTGCGCTCGTTATCTGCTTCGTTATGGAGAGGCCGCCTCTGGATTATACTGTGGATTATGTTAATGTTGCAGAGACACGTGGACAAGCCGGCTAACACTGAGGTGATCTCTCCCTGCTGTACATTCCTACGTGCTAAACCTGTTTCTCCCTTTTCGTTTTGCATTATGCTGATTCATATTCCATTATTATAAGATCTGAACAGATTGATCCCTAACTCGTAAGCCTCCATCACTCAAAAAACACAACAACAACAATTTGAAGGAGAAACAAAAAAGTAAACAGTATCTCGGGGAGATGCTTCTACATTTCCACTTTCCAGTGACTCCCAATTACAGTGACAATTGCCTCGGTAATTTCTTATGAATAGCAAGAAACACTTACTGTGCTTGTTAGTCAAATACACATTCTGCAGCCTTTTCATTGCAGCAGAGCAGGAGTTTGACAAGCTGTTTACGCTAAGCCTGAGTAAATCAAATTCGGAGTTTGCCTTCCCTCCCCAGTAATCTCATTTTGTTTACCGCTAACGCTAAGTACATTAGCATCTGCAAGGCCTGTCTGTATTTACTCTATTTACCCCTACTGTACTGGCTCTAAGCCAAACAGGGACTAATGTTACGAAATGAGGCTAACCAGCTGTATATTCATGAACAGCTCGCTGCTAATCTGACACTGAGGCAGGGATCCAGAGCAGGCAGAGCTGCAGCCGAGAGCATAAACTGACAGAAGATGTAGTTTTTGCTTAAGTGAATGGAGATATTAACTGCTTTTAAGCTGTAATATTTTCTCTCCCTCCTCTTCAGTGTTTATATGGGAAAGTGAGGCAGTGACAGGAAAGGAAATAACAAGTTTCCCTCTCAGGAAACCAACAGACACACAGTAGGAAGTAATGGTTTGGGTTAGATCATTCCAGAGCAGTTTAGCTGCTCGGGGTTTACATAGGAAGTAAGGGTAATTTGAACCTTTTAAGTAAGGAGGAAGTGACATCAGGGTCATATATCTGTAGTGTCTTCTCTCCTGGTCTTTCAGAGTGAATGGGGCCGGTATCAGATCTCACCTGTTGTATGCGTCCTCTTGTTTGTCCACGGTTCCAGGGTCTGACCGCGGCCCAGCTTCCCACAACCTACAAGCTGACCTCCACGCCTCATTAGGCAGCCGCATCACGAGTGAACACTGGCCTGAGTGGCAAACAGATGCTGCGTTGACACTGTTGTCTAATCAAACGCCTGAGCAGACATCATGAGATCTCACTTTCAGCATCCCATCTATGTCAAACAATGAATAACATTAAGGAAAACTAAAAATTGGCACTTAAAAGGCTTTGCGGACTCGAATATTATGATAGTATGAGCAGAGGAGCTC
This sequence comes from Cebidichthys violaceus, assembly GCF_023349555.1. Taxonomy (NCBI): domain Eukaryota; kingdom Metazoa; phylum Chordata; class Actinopteri; order Perciformes; family Stichaeidae; genus Cebidichthys; species Cebidichthys violaceus. Next base: position 4,658,709 of record NW_027176318.1, on the reverse strand, counting down.
CTGCTTATCCACTGCTTTATTTTTGTTGAAAGGCTACATCATACCAAGCATATATAACAATAATTTCATCATCCAGATTTTGACTCCAAGCGGTCTTCACCTCCACGCTGGAACATAAATGTCAGGAAAACATCCATTTGCCTCTGGCAAACATACACAGATGCACGCTTTATATGAGTTGTTGCACCACTCAACAGCTACATGCTCTCTATTTATTCTTTCCCTTGAAGGGATGGCGATGTTAGTCGGTTGGTCGGTCTACCGCTTCCGCCCAGACTGAAATATATCTCAACAATACCGGATCGATTGCCAATAAATTTGGTTTGAATATTCTCCGTTAGGATGAAGCGGTGATCCTTGAGTTTTATAATAAGGTCATATTTCTTTCTTCGGTTTATGACCCGCAAAACTAACGACGTTTCTGTCAGTTTTCCTCAGCTTTACTTGTGTAGCTGTGTTTAGTGCTAATTAGCAAATGTTAGCATGCTAACAAGCTCAACTAAGATGGTGAACGTGGCTAACATAAAACCTGCCAAACGTTAGCATCTGAGCATTGCCAGTGTGAGAATGTTAGCATGCTGATGTTAAGTGCTAGCCCTGTTCTGCCCAGAGTTTGTTTCCACTGTACTTTCTGCTTGAAGTCCACTGATTTAGCGCTACCCTCTGGTCTACTTCTCTCATATATGATTATAATGTCCTGATTATGGGAGTAATATGTTTTTTTTGTTTGTTTTAATGTGGCTTTTACAGATCTGTTAAATATATATGTTGTGTCATAATTCAACTGAACCTTAATGGTGATAAGGCACGCTGATAAACAAGAAGATTTAAAAGTTGCACTTAATTAATATCAAAAAAGTTGCCAACCCCAGTTGTACTCCCCAAGAGACTTCGATGTGTAAATTGGGTGGGGTTCCCCCTTTTTTTAAAATAACAAGATCAAGGTAAGGTGATTTCAGTAATCGTCTTAACTCTGAGAGGAGAACCTTTGCCTTATCACTCCTCCCTCGCTGATTGTTTGACTGCCCGTGCAAACAAATGATTAGCAGGAGTGTTAACGAAGTGCTTCATTCGACACTGCAAACATGATGTGTTGTCATGCTAATGTTGCTGCCCCGCATCAACAGATCACACAGCAAACATGCATGTCCAACATGCAGTTTACACAGAGCACAGGTTTTGCACTACCTATGTTGAGAACATTTTGCACAACACCTCCTGCACTGCTCTGTTCAGAGGGTTGCTGCAATAAAAAATGGCTGATTCCAGAGTACACATTTCAGCTATTCTAGCCTCCCAATTGGCAAATAGCTATTTATTTAAAACAGCAATTTCTACACATTTACAGTAGTTTTACATTAGGCTTTAGTTCAAGTAAAGCAGCCTCTTCTCATGCAATGCTATGTACACATGTCCGTCCAAGCTCGCATGTTCCTGAGCGCTGGAAGCCTGGATGGGATTTCAGCACATCATGGATGTGCTCGATTTATTCCCATTTTCGCGAGGATCAAACGCAGTCTGACTGCAGCTGCCTCGCTGGGCTCATCGAGCCCACTGCAGCACCGACAACTTTTAGCAACGGCAGCGCTTCAGCCCTGTGGCAACGCAATCTCTGTATCCCAGCGCAATTATCAGGATAAGACATTCTCCCTCGGTGGTGAGGGCCAAAGTTTCTTGCCACGCTGCGTGGAGATTTGATTTGATTGAAAAGGGCTGTGCTGCATGGTAGGTCCTCGCGGGGCTACACGCGTTAAGCCTCCATGTCCACATACAATAGTTGATAAATGCATGACTACCCTCTCTTTCTCTGAATCCCCGCTGCATAGAAAGAGGAGAGGAAGTTTCACGCAATTTGCCGCAGAAGCGTCCTTAAAAAAAATATCCAATAAAATTAAAAGTGTGTTGAGTTTTTTTTTTTTTTTTTTTTAAAAAGGAATAACTCTTAACATCCTGAAGCTTTCTATTTCCCTCCCGCCAGTTGAATCACTCTGGGTTACCTGCTTGCCCATGACAGCATACCGAGGTATCTCATTGCATCTGCTTGAGGCATTTCCCTTCGCCACGTCGGAACACAAGCGTGTGTAAAAAACAAAACTTGCAGCCAGGAGAGGGAGGGTGTCGAACTCGAGGTCACTGGAATATCTTCTGGTTCATTGGTCCCTGGGGTCTCACACACACACACGCACACACGCACGCACACACACACACACACACACACACACAAACACTAGGGGCTGACATCCCACAAAACAACAACCGTCGCTGCTCATTAATAAATGCTGTAATGCAACTGCAGTCTAACACACACATTAGCTAAATGGCACGACATGTCCATTTGGACGTTTGATTCATTTTTGGATTCCTTGCTTTCATGTCGCATCTCAATTCTATATGCAAAACCGATTCCAAAGAGCACACTGCTGACTACCCTGCTCAGCTGGTTAAAAATTAATAGGAATGTCAGTGCCTGAGCATTGTGTTACCTTTTAGCCGTGTGCTTCGTTAAATATTCAATCTCAGGGAGGCAAATACTACATTCCTTTAACTTTATTTTCCTCTTTGTCTCGTGTCATGTTGCTTCCCTCTTTTCTTTCTTTCACTCTCGCTCTCTTTACTCTCCTGTTGACTCTGATGCCCAGGCTTCCGCTTTAATTGGTATTTTTGTTGAGCTTTTTTTTCCTCGAATGTGAAACAACAGAGCGTCACACCTCAAATACGGTATTTATTCATTATTTTGCACACAGTTGTCTGACAGCAGGAAACCCCATTTGCCGAGGTAATTAAAGGGGTCGACTCGCAATCCAATTAGGTCTAATTGGAGCCTTCAGAGGTAAACCTGCACCGACTCCGGCCACCGCTGCATCCCGGCGCCCCTGGATGCCATCTTCCTCCCTGCGTGAACCATCGCCGCCGCCTATGCCGGGGTCTGGGTTTGTGAGTCAAACCTTTTTGCAACGGCGGCGTAATGAAATTGATACATTATGCGGCGTAACAATGGAAATCTATTCATGGTGATGCGGCGGAGCAGAGGGGGCAGTGAGAGGTGGCAGAGGCTAATTCAGCGAGGCCATTCGCACAAAGACCGGGACATTGTCCCGGGTATAGAGCTGTTGTCTCAGGGGCCGAGACCACCCCGGGAAAACCTTCACTCCTACACACACACACACACACACACACACACACACAATGGACACTGGTGGCCTCTTGGTCGACACTCTGGAAACATGACTTAAAAAGAAAGAAATTCACATCATAGGTGTTAAACACATGTCTTGAAAACAACAGACAATTTTGTTCAAACTGCTTCCTTTAACATTATCAAGATATAATATCCCATATATAGTATCCCATTACACTGCAATATAATGAGGTGCACTCGTCTGCTGGTGTGTTGTAGCCCCATGCGTGCGTCTTTGTGAACCACATTGAACTTAAACAACTCACCTGTTGACAGCTTAGTGCTGCAGCAACACGCCGTTGTTCTGAATGACTCACGTGTTCACTGTGGCAGCTTGTCCCCTTGTTTATGATATAGTGTGTACGTTTTTGAAAAATCTAAAATTGCTAATACACACCGTACCGAGAGTTAAACTGGGCTGTGACGGCTGGTGAACAAACGCCCATTGTTTCCTTCATGTAGGGCTCCGTGCTGCTTTAAAAATGTCAAGCACTCAAACTCGGGTAAAACAAGCCCAAAACCCCGGATAAATCAACTCCTCTGACATGTTTGAAATAAACGCCAAAAACATGAAACTTGTCATGTGATTTATTTCTGTTGGATTGGACAGCGTTGCCTTGGACAGCTGTTCATCATGTTGTATCCCACCCCTTTACAGCACTCCGTACAGTTGTTTGAGCTGATTTGAGACACGGAGACACTGGAGGAATCTTTTCAGTTTTAGACGTGAGTGCTGTCGTTCTTCCACAACTTGGCAGAGTAATAAAAGGCTGCAGCTGTATTTCACAGGCGTATCCCAGGTCGAGCGAGGAGTCATAAGAAGCTCGCGCATCACCTGGTGTGAAATTTGGATGCATGAAATATGTTGACGCTTGCACAGGTAGTGCAATATTAGCATATTCTAGTTCAAAATACTATCCCCTGAATCAGTTTTCTTTGTATCTTAATCAGTGTGATATTTAGGTTTAATGGATGTCTTTCTATTAAATGTTTTGTCCCAAAAAATGTCACCAAAAAAGTCCATTTAGCTAGTCTGGAGCTTTCGATCGTATCGCATGCTTATTCCTCAGGAGGTTGAGTTTGCCCAGAAAATTGTTTATCAGTGTTCAAATTTCCCTTTAACTAAGCAATTTAAGGACCTTACGTCCATGTCGGCTTCAAAAATGGAGATTTAAAGTTAATTCACAACCTTGAAGAAAATAGTGGACAAATGAATCTTAACATCATGTCTATTTAGTTGGTGTTCGAGAGCCCCAATCGTATTACACAACCTTCTTCAGGATTCATGCATCTCTTGAATCTCAATCTTTTAGCCGAAATGCACGACAAGTCCTTACAGTAGTCACTAAAATGGAAATTTGAACAATTACTATCAACTCCAGATGGTGAGATATAACAGAAAGCTCTAGATCTGCTGCTAAATGGACATGGCAGTGTCTAATGTGGTGAGATTTGTTCAATGACTTTCACTGAATTAATTGAATATGATTTTAAGTAAAACATCTCAAAACAAGGATGTCCTGGTACATACATACATGTCCTGTCATCTCTCTACTGTCACTATGAAATAAGAAGGCAAACATGGCAACACCCCCCCCCAAACAAAACAGGAAATATAAAAATGGCTGCATGTACATACTGAATTAACCATCTTACCAAGAGAACTGTGTCTTAAATCTACCCAGATGCACATGGAGGATCTGCACTCATAATACTCCTGAAACCACAGTATTTACACTTGTCCTTGTCATAAATGTCCTAATAAAGCATCACTTTCACCCCCAGCACAGACGGTAGCACGTCTCATTTGTTGACATATCCTCACTCTGATGATCCACCGTGAAACGTTTGAGATCATAAGGGCACGCTGAGAGGTTCCACCGTGTAGCAGGAACAAAATCACTTTCTGGATGAGAACAGTGTCAGTTAACCAGGGAAATACACACCAGCGGGGTGCTAATGTTGCCTCTTTAGGGGGAGCTGGTGTGTATATGTATGTGTGTATGTGTGTGTGCGTGTGTGTGTGTGCGTGTGTGTGAGATCAAGAAGCAAATGAGTGGGGGTATTCCCTTATCTGATTGGCCACTGGCTGGGTTTGGAACGTGATACAAGTAAACACAGGCTCCCTTTGAAATACCGAACGCACCATTTGCAATTCTAAACATCTCGCTTTACATTTACTCATTGCAACCTGGACGTGTGTGTGTGTGTGTGTGTGTGTGTGTGTGTGTGTGTGTGTGTGTGTGTGTGTGTGTGTGTGTTTTCTGTGGAGTAAAATCAGTTAAACCAGAGCTTGTGGTTAAAAAACAGGAACGAGTGGCCTTTAAACAGGCCTGTCGTGAGAGAAGAGAAAGACAGACACATTGTAATTCACCTCCGAAATTGAATTGACAGGAAGCTGTAAAGCGTCGAGCACATTCTCAGAGCAGAGTCATGAATCAAAAGTCTGCGGTAGTGAGTTCTTGCAGAATTTTACAACACTGAGGGTGGACACCTGTCATTCTATAAGTATAGCTCTAACACAGGGGTACTTCACCTGTGGCAAGCCCCCTACACAATGATATAAGGGAGGATAGGAATGTGTCCTGTCACAGATTTCTGTTTTTTATTGCTTACTTCTCTGTTTTTGAGGCCAACTTGTTATTTTTTTCGGGCTCTAACTTTCTATGTACGAGTAAAATGAACCAGTGCCCAGCCGGCACATCAACTCATCACGATGAGTGAAACAGGAATAAAGATTCCAGCAATTCAGATTCATTAAAATAGCTTCTGGGAATGCAATTACAAATGCAAACAGTCCTCGGACCGGGCTCATTGGAATTCCTGCCATACAGAAACAAGCGGCTCCTTCTCACTCCGGCGAGGCAGATAGCAGACAGACAAGCTGTCAGAATCGTTATCGTCGGCACTTCATCTCGTTAATTTGGTAGATGGGAGCGCGAGTATTTGCCCCGTGGAAAACTAAACACACTCGCAGGGTTTTCCTCCCCTCCCTCCTCTCTGTCCACGGAGAAACCAGCCGAGCAGCAAGGCAGCCAGGCCCACACATAGCCTGCAGTCATATCAGACCCAACAGCCTGGCTGGAGTCAATATGACCGCGGGCGAAAAAAATTGTGGTGGAGCTGGTCCCCCTCAATCTGAGACCTGGCTCGGGCAACAAAAAAAAAAAGAAACATGCTAGCGAGGCGCTCATTCAATATGAGTGAGCTTCTCCCCCATCCTCTGCCTCATACACACCAATGCACATTTCAAAACTTGCTCTCACTCAACTCATGTCAACTCTTTTCAGCTCCTCTCTATCCCACGGCGCCAACCCCAACTCTCTCAACCTTTCCTCGCTTTTACTGTAAGATGTACATAGCTTTTTCTTTTTTTCAATACTATGTGAAGGAGAGTGGTGCTGGTATATGTGTGTCTATGTGTGTGTGGCACAGCATTCTGACAACCAGATTTGATTTGACAGCAGATGCCTCTCTTTTTCCCCTCTCTGCTGACCCTGCAGAGCAGAGTGTGGAAGGAAGCTTCTTTATTTACCGGAGTTTGGTGGTTTGTTATGTGCCTCGCTGCTCCTCGGACGACAAAGCTCACCTGATATTCTCTACCTCTCTTTTTTTTCTTTCTTTGGATGCTGATCAAAAGTTCAAATCGTGGCAATTTGGAGAGGAGTAATGATTAGGAGTACACTTGTGGAGTCGCAGAGGAAACACCTTGTGTCAACATCCACCACACATTATGCAGACACACACACACACACACACACACACACACACACACACACACACACACACACCTCTTCTTTGCTTGGTGAAGCAAGGAAAAACACAATCAGTGTCTTAATGCTTGCAAATTCCAGGGAGCAGGAGACTCATAGGTGACATAATGAAAAGCAAAATGAAACGAAACCTGAATAATAATTTAAAAAACAATACCAGTAACTGATAGTCAATAATTAAAATGTATCAGTCATTATTTTGAGGAGGTCATCCGCAGGGTCAGACCGACTCTCCTATCCTGTTTTGTGTATCCACCCCTATTATTATTCATTTTGTCAACTGAATATTTATGACTGAAACACACATTTCAGGCAAAATGCAAAAAGCTCCCCACGTCGAGCCCCGCTTAGACATCTCAAAGAGAATACGCGAACACAGACAAGCTTTATTGCGGTGTGTGTGAACAGCCCTGTCAAACGTCTGTTTACCATCTCACGTTCCCAGAGGCGCAAACCTCTCGACGGAGGCTACGTCTACTTTTCCTGCTGAAAGATGTCTTTAAAACAACAGCGTTTTGCAGTTTGTGCTTTTAAAGGCAGGATCGATGTCAGCGACCTCAGAGGACAAATTAGAGTCAAAGTAACATCGCCTTGTAAGAGATGGTGTGTGTGTAAACAAAACCCCACATCGTAGGGTGGCAGAGTCTAGATCTAAATGTTTCTACATTTCCCTCTCGTGGATAGAGCTCATGTTAAAGCAGTAGTTTGACATTTTAAGATTGATACCACTCTCATGTCTGTTTAATACAAACTAGCAGCCAGGAGAGCATAAATACTGCAAATGAGGGGGACCAGTTAGCCTGGCTCTGTTCAAAGGTTAAAAAATATCCACCTGCCACCTCCTCTAAAGCTCACTAATGAACATATTATTGTCTGTGTTTTAACTTTTATAAAAATGACCAGTTGTGGTTTTGTGGGGCGTTTCTTGGCCGGGCACAGACCCTCACGTAGACTAACCCCTGTTGTCATTGTTAGCATCCTGAGAAGTTAGCATTCAGCACAAAGCACCACTATAGTTAGGTACAGCCCTTCCTAGTCTTGTTTTGTTTGTGGACAGAGCCAGCCCAGTTTCTATGCTAAGCTAAGCTAACTGCTAACATATTTAACAGGTGTGAGAGTGGTATTGATCCTAACTCTCAGCAAGAATCCCAAAAAGAGCATTTCCCCAAAATGTCAAACTATACCTATTAGAATTAAACAGGAAGTGAGGAGTTTTAAGGCGCTCTGTTCATGCTAACAACACATGGATGCAGGTAATCTGAGTTTAGATGCCCAGCTCATTTGTTGTTCTCACTCCCAGCGAGCAAAGTAAACACACGGCGGATCACTGCTTCATAGCCGAGCATCCCAAATATAGATTTCACTGTCGTCTTTAAGTATGCAAACAATCCGCCTGTCTACCGGTAGATGGACGGCTCACGGCTGCATTCCAGGCGTTCTCATTTTAATACCCAACTTGACGCCGCGCTTTGCCGTGCTTTTGTTACCGCGCTGAGCCTCTTGCCGGCCAACAAAACCCCCCCAAAAAAGTCAGTTATACGGCGGCAATTGATGCGACAGGCATTTAGTAAAGTGATTTCTATGGTAACAATCCTCAGGAACATTTTCATTTTCAGCATCAAATGGGTAAAAAACGCAGCCGTGATAATTAGCACTGTGTGTGTAGCTTAATATATGTGTGTGTGTGTAACCTGCTTTAAAAGACTTCAAAAAGCCTGGAGGAAAAAACACAGTTTGGTGTTTTACCACATCTCGCCTCTCTCTCTCGGCTGTCAGTCAGCATTATGGGCTGTTTTTGCCTGTTGTATTTTCTTTTGTAATCTAAAGCACCGTCCTTTTAAAACGACTCTGCTAATTACTTTATTTAATCGGGTGCCGGCCGAGGAATTATTTTCCTAGCCTGGAGCTAATTTTGAAACCTGTAACAATAGCTTTTGGAATATCGGTTTAAGATAAAAAAGCTTTTTATAGTTAATCCTGGAGGCTGTTACATCTGCACATTTCGAGTCGCACTTTCATGTGGACCCTTCAAGATCATGAGGACTCTGATACACTTTGTATTGCACCTGAGGATAATCTGAAAACCAATGCAATTAGTGTGACTGCACACAAAACAAGGGAGAGTAGAATATCTCAGAAAACAAGTCACATTCGTCACAATGTTAGATTCTTTCTGGCAAAATATCCCAGAAACCGTACTCTCCATTTTCTGACCCACACCTGTTCCTTTCCTAGCACCCTCTCATCTTTTTGAATCAGAGAAACCAAGCACAAGGCAGTAAATGGTGTTTGAAAGACCCCCCCCCCATCCCTTCAAAAAGGGTCGGGGGGTTCGGTGGCGGTGGAGGGGAGGTAAAAACAAAAACAAAAAATCAAAGCGAAATCGGCAGAATCCGTACTTTCAGAGGCCGCGGCGCAGTTGAACTGAGCAGGGCCCAAGTCCTGTGAAAAGAAATGGAGACAGCCTGAATGCAAATTAAATCCCCCTCATTCCTGCAAATATTGTCTTAGCCATTAGTGCGGGCTTGACTAGAAAGGAGTGGTCCCACTCATTGTCGCTCGGCCAGGGAGAAGTCAGGGGAAGAATTCTATTCAGTGGCCGTCTTGGGGGCTCGGTGCACTTGGGCGCTTGTTTGGTACCATTCAAACGCCACAGACCGTGGCAACAAAGAGAGCTTTCAGCGTACCTCACTGTAAAAGCATGTGAAAAAGAAGAAAGGAGGGTTGGAGAGGAGGGGAGAGAAAGGAGGTTGGTGGGGGTGAAGTGAAGGGGGGGGGGTGCAGTACTGGAAAAAGTTTAGGTGTAAGGTCCTGAGTGGAAGTGGGCCTGTGAGGTTTTTTTTTTTTAATCGTCCGGTTTGTTTTTCAAGGTGGAATTTCCAAAGCGCTTCGTGCAGCTTGCAAGATTTGCTGAGGAGCTGTGGAACTTACACACAAACATATACGCGCACACACACACACACACACACACACACACACACACACACACACACACACACACACACACACACACACACAGCTTTCGAGCGTTGCTCTTGGCCTGTCATTAAGCCGCACGCATGAGAGAAAAAAAGAGCCATTTCAGCACAAAACCATACCTGTCTGGTCTCCTGTAAAGCTCTTTGTGTGTATTAATATGCATTTACAGACGTTTCTTACAGCCAGGCTCTGCTTTGTGCATCATCTCTTAGTTGCTGTTTTGCTCTCGAACTTCCTCATCAGGCAGCTCTGAAGTGTACCACTGACCCGACGTGGCTTTCATACACACAGAAGACAGGTCTTTTTTTTTTTAAGGCCCCCCCACCCCTTTATTGTCAAATTCCAGAACCTTATGCTGTATCCATCGGCTCTTAAACCAAACACGACTGTTCACGAACAGATTATTTTTGTTTGGATCCCACATGAGAGAGTTCAATATACGGTGCAACGCTCACTGAGCCAGCGAGGCTGCACTCTGCCACGGGCCGAGAGATCTCATGAAGCTCACACGCAGGAGTGAAGAAGTCGGTAAAGAAATGCCGCGCAGGTTTTGTGTTTGTGTGCATAGGTGGAGCCGGGGCGTGTGCAGAGAAAAGCAGAATAGCCCTTGGCATCCCAGGTTTGTTTTGACTGGTGCGTTTGCAGCTGCTGCACGCGGGCGAGGAAGGGCCCGGCCGAAGTAAAACAACCAAATTCTTACTTTTCTTCCTCGTCTTCTCTTTCACTCGTTCTCCTCTCCTGTCTCTTCGGAGGGATGGCTCCCGGCCAGCCAGCTGTATAATCAAGCCCTTCGTTTCTACTTTATTGACAGATGCTACTTCCAGCCTTGGTTGGGGCAACACGGTTTGTTTTTTCGAACCTCTGGGAAAGATTGAATTCCATGGCAGGGTGATGTATGCTTCGGAAGGCTTTGTTAATGTTGGACTACAGCTGCACGGTAGAAGTGCTGGAATGCTTTCCTCCGTTTTGTCAGGAAGGAAAAACCTCGAAACTTGGACTAAGTGAGAGAAACAGTATAGAAACTAATGCAACCACAATCCCTCATGTATATTCCAAGTTAGTTTTGATTTGGTTTTATTCATATATTGCCAATTCACTGTCAAGTAATCTGCAAGTTCTCACGGGATTTTTGCCAATGCTCATTTTCAAAGTCTGCCCCCCTCTCGCTATTATATTAATATCCATATTAATGGCTTTTGTCACTCCTATTATTTTCTTTAGGAGGACGATTATGCTGTAATGTTTGCAGCTACAGTTCCCATAATTTGGGGGCTCTAAACAGGAATTATGATGTTGCAAAGCCTATTTATTTACATTTTAGTCAAATAGGCACCATTTAGTGTGCCAACTTAGCTTTTAGCAGTTCCTGTTTGCAGGGTACCCATGGATGTAATTATCACTGCATTACTTTGATGGAGAAGAAAACTTAAAAATGTGATGATTTTGAAGTGAGAAGTTTTTTAAAATTTCGAAAACAGATTTATGGACATTTATTCACAATGGCCATTGGCAGTAATTACATACATGAAAAGTATTTAGTCACGAGTTATGACTCGGAGAATCGGGTTGAAGTACCCCGATTCCTTCCTTACATCAACGTGTCTCGGCCACTGCTGCAGCTCCAGCAGCTGATCATGTTGGTGAACCGGGTGCCACGTCAGCAGGACAAACTACAGTAACTAACTTCCCGTAGCTTTCAGAACACCTGTCCCCTTCACTTCAAGCTGAATCTTTGCCTCACATCCCTGCATAGATTTATTTGTTAATGTGCACCATCCTACATGTGCAAAATGTACGAGTGATGGCAAAAAAAGCCATCACTTCTCATTCCAATTTTTTTCTTCTGCTCTGTAATGTCATCTTCTTTGTAAAACAGCACCCTGAGAAGTTCCCATGTGCCGTCTGGTGATGCGAAAGCAACCATGAAGGTTTAGATTTGGCTAATGCGCGTCAGGCCGAGAAATCGGCCTCGTTCACACAAACAGAGGAAGGCAGAGGGTGCCGAAGATGGCGGGTTGGCGTCGGTGACGGATGGAGAGGCCGACTTCTTTATTGTGAAGACGGTATCTTCTATCTCTTCCTGCCAGCCTGTCGGTTCCCTCTTCCAATCGTTGCCTCTGTGTCGTTTCGGGCGGTACCAGGTTTCACCTCATGAAGACTGATGCACGGCACACACAGTGACAGGAGCAGTCGCACACGGACGAAACCAATGCATTCATGTTTCCATATGCACGAATGCTATCACAGGCGCAGGTTTGTCACCTCACATAACGTGTTTATCCCCCAGTTACTCAATGACATGGTGTCAGTAGTGTTAACTGTCCTGGGAAAAAGACATATTTATTATTATAAGTAAATTATACCTGGACTCTATAGCTCCATAAACATTTTCTGAATCATATTATGTAATATATTTGTCTCGACATGCCTATTTGTGGTTTCAAGTAAGAAAAACAGTTTTGTCTTACTGCATTTGCAGCTGTTCATTAACCCACTGAATTAAATAATTTAAATCTTTATATATAGAAGTTAAAACATGAACAGTTTGAGGTTTTTAATTATCAGTGATGATTTGCAATACCAATTCCAGCGCAGAGAGGAAATGTCTTAAAGGGTCATTTCCTGTTAATTACAACTTGGGTCTCATTTTCATAGTTGTGGTTATCATTCCTTTAGTTAATTAATGACATCTGGATATGCAAGGAAATTGCAAAAAAAACAAAAAAACAAAAACCACCCAAAGGTTGTAAAAGTCACTCAGACAAGTTTGAAAGAAACCCACAGGTTAGACAAACCGGTAACACTTTATAACAACTACATGCTATGAAGCATTATTAAAGTATGAGTAAACACTTAATTCATCATTTGTAAAGCATTGTTCCTACATTAACACCTATTAGTATACAATTTATAGCAACAGTTATAAATGTTTTATTCTTGATTAATAAGATCGTCTATTATGTGTTTCATGATTGTGTTTTTATACTTTATAAATGATGGATTCCCCATTTGTAAATGAAGTATTACATTAAAAAACAATTATTAAGGAGTTGTAGATGATTAATAACATAATTTATAAAGTGTTAGTAAATGATTAAGATCCTTTTTAAATGTACATTAGTCACGCATTTATATATATATATATATATATATATATATATATATATATATATATATATATATAATGATTTAGATATGCACTAATAGTTAGGGACTATGTTAATATGGATTAATTGCTTATTAATAATGCAATTCATTATTAATTCAGGTAGTTTCTAGTAGTTAGTTAGGTACTTCGTGTGACCTCATGTAAAGTGAGGACTATCAATGCTTCACTAAGCATTTATAAATGACATTGAAAGGCCAACAGTGCCTCAAAACCCACAAAAGTATCAGTTAACAGAAAAGGCAAATAGACACAACACAAAGTGATCAACAACATATCAATATTTATTACAAGATGCAAACAGTGTAATCGTAAATACATATCCCCCAGCCATTCATGCATGTAAAAAAAACAAAACAAACAGATTCTAGGGATAGAATGGAAAAGAATCCATGACACTTTGGAATAAAAATGACAGCATGGATTCTTTTGGAATGTTGAGAATCTATGAATACAGGATCCAAGTTTGGTTCAGACACAAATTTCACAGCGACAATGGAAAGTGCAGAGAGTAAGATAAGACAGAGATGACAGAGGAGAAAACATACTGAGGTCCAGCAGAAGATTCAGCAGGACGCCATGGAGGTTAAACCTTCATTTAACTTTTACCTTAGTTCTATGGAACGACAAATAAGGTATGAGCTGGAGGACAGTGAGGCGAGACTCATCGAAAGTACATCTGAAAGGAGAGTCCACCTGGAAATCCAAGAGGAATCGCTGGCTTACACAGTAATCCAAGAACACAGAGAGGACAACGACCAGTGGAACCGTGACAAAGAGCGCACGCAGAGGGAGATCTGCAGCCTGAAAACCCGGATGGATGAGGCTCAAGCTCAGGTCCACTCTTCACAGAGGTACACCGAGACTCTGACATCCCAGCTGAGAGATATCAGCACAGAAGTCCAGAACAGAAACAGGAGAACAACAAGCTCATGGCTGCTCTGAAGGAGGCCGATCAGGAAATGCAGATCGAACGTCTCCAGTGGCAGGACAAGTCCTCTCGCCTGGCAGAGCTGGAAAAGTCCCAGGCCTCCTATCTAGCACAGCTGGGGCTGCAGGAGAAAGAGAAGAACACGCTGGTGGATTCAATGGCAGCAGGACAAATCCTACATGCTGGAGGACACTGAGAAATCCAGAGCCTCCTATACGGTCCAGCTTGGCGAGCAGAAACAGGAGAACAACACCCTGGTGGCTGCTCTGAAGACGACTCAGCAGCAGTTGGACAGTCGTCTCATCCAGTGGCAGGAGGAGAAGACATTCCTCCTTCAGGCCACAGAAGACCTCAAACTGCTGCTGCGGGAAAAGGAGCAGGAGTTGGAGAAGACAGAGAGCTCCATGAAGTCGCAGCTTGATGATCTGGAGAGCCAGATTAGCAAAAAGAAGAAGAAGAAGTGGTTCAGAAAATTCTTCTGAAGAATGGCTCCAGAATGTAATTTTATGTATTTCTACGTGTGTAGCGTGAAGTGGCTACAACTTGCATTTCGTTGTGCAACTCTGAAATTAAATGAACCTTGTAAACTTGCAAATAATTAGTTTGATGAATAATTCAGGGGACAAGTACTGATGAGTTTTCATATGCTCCCTATAGTCTTTAAATATTGGGCCAGTTTTTCTAATCAGGTTGGCTCAACTGGTTTTGTATGTTGGTTCAAATATGAAACATAATAAATATACGTGGCTTAAGAACTTTAGTTAAAGCAGATAACACTTTATAATAACTACACACTATGAAGCATTAGTTAAGTATGAGTAAACACTTAATTCATCATTCATTAAGCATTGTGCCTACATTAACACTCATTAGTATGCAATTCACAACAGTTATAAATGTTTTATTCTTGATTAATAAGCTTGTCTATTATGTGTTTCATGATTGTGTTTTCATACTTTATAAATGATGGATTCCCCATTTGTAAATTAAGTATTGTATATATTACAAACCAATTTTTAAGGAGTTGTAGATGATTAATAAGTTAATTTATAAAGTGTAAGTAAATGATTAAGAACTTATTTAGATGTACATTATTCATGCATTTATATATAAATAATGATTTAGATATGCACTAATGGTTAGGGACTATGTTAATATATGCTTTATAAACGCGTATTAATACTGCAATTCATGATAAATTCAGGTAGATACTAATTCAGGTAGTCACTAGTCAAGTAAAGTATTTTGTGTGACCTCATCTAAAGTGTGGACCATCTATGCCTTACAAAGCATTTATTAAATATTTTGTGTGATGTTATCAGATCTCATTTATTACTTTAATGAGTACAATTCTATCACAACCGAAATTATTTCCAGAACTACCCAAACAACCCCCACGTTATGGTAAACCAGAGGCCCTGCACACTCGTGGCCAGTCTGGTTTTGAAATTGCAACCGACGTTAGTGAGAAAAACGTAACGAGGTGCAAGATTCCAGAAAAAGAGCTTGTTGACATCTGTGTTTTTCCACTTAGAACGAAACTCTGCCAAAACACAGGAGCACCTCGAAGCCACATCCCCTATCCACAGCTACTGTGGCTTTGTGTTTAAAAAAAATACATATACTGCTCCGTAAATGCTAGCGAACACTTGGTTTGTGTGCTTATTTCTAAATATGTCTTTGGCACAGGTGTGTGGGGGGGAGACAGCCACACCTGGTCATATAACCTGGACTATTTATCATCTCCCCTCTCTCTCTCTCTGTCTCTCTCTCTCTCTCTCTCTCTCTCTCTCTCTCTATCTCTCTCTCTCTCTCTGTCTCTCTTTCCGGCACGCTTGCCTGCCGGCCTCGACTACTTCCCCCTCCAGCAATGGCAGGATTATGTCTGACATGTTTAAGGAAGTGGTTTTGGCAGGCGTTATAGAGAAGGCAGGCAATCAGACACACACACACACACACACACACACACACACACACACACACACACACACACACACGCAGGTGCACGCACATTCCTGATGCCAGCCTTGACTCAGTAACCTTGTATAGCGGGGCAGGTTTCGACGATGTGTCTGTCTGTCATGCCGGAGCTGAAATTAATCTGCGTGTAAAGAGAACGGGGAGATGAGGCGGGAAGGCTTTAGCATTAACTCTGTTATCATCACAGATGTCAGGCGGGATGACAGGGGAGGGCCAATGCTGTTGGTAAACCGATCGCCGCCGCTTGATTCCAAGCGGGGGAATTAGCCTCGCTACGTCTAATAGAAGTGTTTGGACAGGTGAGCTATTTATTTACACTGCTGCTGCTCCTGAGAGTGATGATGGAGTTTTTTCTATTCTTTTTTTTTTTGTTCTGTATGGAGAAGGCCTTCGCTCGTCTCCTCCGGAGCTGCATTTTGTCTGCCAAGAACATGACAAATGACACTTTGGAGGAAGAGGAGAGTAAACACACTCCAGCTCTGGCTTTGCGCGGCCCCCGACCAGACCGGCTCCGTCTTGCGTTTCGAGACGGCGGAGCCAAATTCCTGGAAAATGACTTAATTGCGGGGTAGATTTCCAAATGATGATTCGAAGGCAAAATGACAGACAGAACAAAAAAGAAGAAAAGAAGAAGAAGCTAGGGCAGGGCGGGAGTCTCAGGTGACTGCCTGATTTTCTGTACAGGTGAAATCACTGAGGCTGAGGTAAAGAACAAAAACAGAGGGGATAGAGGAAATAGAGGGGAAGCAGGGATACCATCACAGGTTCTCCCAGCAAGAACTCAGACGATAATTGCAGACAAACGTGTCCAAAACGAGGGTAGCTGTCTACATCCGACATCCTGTGCCTTCAGCTTGGTTTTTATCGCAGAGACGGAGAACAAATGGCAGGAACTGGAGCGCCAGGACACGCTGAGGGGCTCCTTGTACCTGCTTTTAAGTCGACATGCCAGAACATGTCAGCTCCTCCGTCACCCCCTGGAGGTTTGCTTTTCATACTGTTGATTCAGACAGGACGCGCTCTATCTACCCACAACCCCACTATCCATCAAGTTTTATATGAAGTCACAGGCTGTAAATCAGTGGTCTAAAAGGAGGAGATGGAGAGAAAAGGGGAGACATTCAAAGAAGTTCAGAGCCTCTTTGAAAATCTTGCATCGTCACTAACAGGTGTTTTGATTCACCGTGTTTGTGTTTAATTGGGGGCATTTCTCTTGATTCACATGAAAGGGGAGGTGAATTGATATTTTTGAGGCTGAGAGTTGCTCAGTTTGGGCGATGAGAAGACACAGTCAATGTTTTCCTCTGAAAGATGCGTTCCCACCCCACTGTGAGAAAACGCGCTAAACGTTCCCTTGTGGTATTTCAGGAGTTCATTGAATATTTGGTCTCATAAAGTCTCAGGGAAGAATTAGCATGGCGCTTAAGTTACCTCATTTAGATGTCTTTCAGGGGTGTTGTCATTTTAAGCCACGCTAGCAGCAGACTGCTGACAACTGCGGGATTCATTTTCATGACATTTTCTACCGACGGGTCCCCAGAGGATGGATCCCAATAACTTTTGTCCCTTTAGCACTTACAAGTACAGCCCCACCACGAGGTTGATCTTGAGAACTATTGGACGGATTGCCATGACATTTGCAACAGATATTTAAGTTCCCCAGAGGATACATCGTAATGACTTGCTGGTGATGCTCTGACTGTTCATTAGAGGTGAGACCAAGTCATTGTTTTCTAAGTCACAAGTCTCAAGTCTTTGTTCTCAAGTCTTGAGTCGAGTAAACTAACTTGCGCTCAGTAGTTAGTGCTTCATGGTTCTCTCTTGCGACTTGATTAGAGGCTGTCGGTTTGGTTCAAACAAAGTGAATGTGGGTAATTAAGTGTTGACTTGTTGCGAATGAAAAACGCTAACGTTGATTCAGGAAATGAAGGGAAAAAAAACATACTTTTTAGTCTTGGGCTTGGGGGAAGGTATCAAGTATTTTTTTTAAGTCAAAAGGCTCAAGTCCAATTGAAGTTATGAGTCATTGGTGGTAAAGTCGAAGTCGGATTGCAAGTCTTTGGTGATTTTGTCTAAAGTCATAGAATTTGTGACTCAAGTTTGACTCAAGTCCAAGCCCATCTACAATATAATCTTCAAAGTATAATGACTCAAATGCTGAGGAAAAAAGAGTTTAGGGTATGTCCAAACATGTAAAAGTGTATGGCGCTAAGATCAAACAAATTTCTCATAGAAACATATGAACCAAACTCACCAGTCCTCTATGATCAGCCTTCCCTGATTGCCCAGTTGTCCTATTTTGCTTTTTAAAATGTTACTCTCTTTAGTTATACCAACAGCACGCCATATAAAATAAAAACTAATTGCGTGCTCTCAAAGCGAGCTATGTTGTAATGGGGTGATCTTTTTCTATTTTATGGCTGTTATTCTTGGCATTGTCTTCTATTTTTGATTTATCATCTAATGGTAATAGATTGTGGTTCTGGTAAATACCGCAGCTGTCCGCTCAGAAGCGCGTGTCCTCTGGACTGCTCACCAGCAATGCTAAAATAAGTCTCGGTTTGTTATGCTTGTTTGAACAGAAGCTGTGGCCTCTTCATTTAGTGGTTTCCAGCAGAGCTCCTGTTTTTTTCCCCCCTCTAAATATAACCCTGAACACCACTACCTCACCCTACTCTGCTTGTGCCATTGTACTAACTGACCAACCCAAACACATGCATTTTTACATTTTAATTTACTAGGGGGCAAAAAAAAAAGGCCTTGGAAACTTCTACAGGACATTAGTAATTGACAGATTTTAATTTCTTAAAGCCAGACGCCACTGAGCAAGTGGTGCAATTCATCATCGAAACCCACTTCTGCCAGCTTTTCCTCGCAAATGTGGGAATTGTTCAGTGTGTCAGCAATGTGTCACTAGCTCCACTGCTGAAGTCATTAACACTGGGGAGACCTCTAGAAAGGCCTGAAACAACACACACTGCTTCATTCCAGCAAAGTACAACACATGGCGGGATGGAGAGTGAGGACATGTTGAAATCAACAAACAGCCGTACATGAAAATGTATTTCACGAGTTCAAAAGTTGTGGTAAAAAAGAAGTGAAGAGCTAACTAATACCTTCAGCTGTCAGCCTGATAATGTAGTGCTCCGAAGACGGTGCTACTTTAATGACCGGAGGCGTGGACAGATTACATGCACACACACACACACAAAAAAGCTGTCAAAACTGTGCCAGAGCGAGCGCATCAGCAGCACCTCATCTGTTTTCCACTAACATGCTGAAAAGAGAAATCACAAGTCTGCGTGTCTATTGGAGCAGATTGAACTTGGCGGATGTGTGTTAAACGGGCCGGGCCCCTGGAGTACTGAATAATGACTCCCAGTCGCCCCTCGCTCGGTGTTGGAGTGCGGCTCAAGGGGAAGTCTGAATGGAAAAAAAAAAAAAATCTTCTGTCCAAACAACGGTCTGCTGCTGTCTCCGCCGTGCGCCCTGAGCGTCTGTCATCAGCCGTCCACATTGTTTTTGGACAATTGGCACTAATTTGCCATCTGGTTGAGGGAGCCTTTGTTGCGCGGGAAGGGGAGCATTGTGTAGCTATCAATGGCGAGTCCACTTAGGGAGCCACCGGTGGACAGAGACAAATGAGGAGACAATGCTCTTTATCTCGGCTCCGCTCTGGTTCACTCTACTGCCATGACTGCTTATCGGACTTTTTTTTTTTTTTTTTACAAAAGTAGATCATGTAAATGTTATGTTAAACCACACTTACATGAAAGAATTTACAAAACATTGCATTAGCTTCAATCGGTTATGTACGGCGGCCCTGGGAGCTCAATGCATCGCAGCTACAGGAAACACATGCATATAGACAAAACACAATCAAATGAAAAGAACATCTTCACAATTTGCCGATGCATATGCAGATTAACAAGAAATGCATTGCAGATGGAGAAAACAACCTGATACAGAAATGTGCTGCAAAAACCAGACACTACAAGAAAATACAAGTTGCACAGAAGTTGCAAAATAAAGTTTCCATAAGTTGTTGCCGTTATTTGTGGCTCACACCTTGACTTCCTGTGTATGACCATAGATATTTGCTATAGCATAAATAACACACACACCATGTACAGCAATCCTTTGCACAATCAGAATGAAAAAATCTCAGTCATGTGCTTGTTCTGTATTTGGATGTGTTGTCTTTATTTGTTTTTTTTGCATTTGGTTGTGTTTTGGTTGTCTCTTTCTGCATGTTTTATATCATACATATTTATGATGTGTTTTCTTAAGTTGCAAAGCACTTGAGCTCTCAGGGCCACCGTAGGTTATTGGTTGTTGGACATGTCAGATAAGCAAAAAAACAGTTTCTCTGGCTGAAATGAAAAATGTTCAAACTCTTGGGCTCAAATAGCCCCACATCACAAATACTGCGGGTTAAAACTCTCTCCGTTGCAGAATGCCCCAAGAGGTTAAGAAGACCACGAAAGTAGCTTCTTAGAGTAACAGCCACTTCTCTCCATGCCTCAACTTTTCTATTTTTCTGCCCTCCTCCCCCGCCTCTACCCTCCTCCCTCTCTCTCTCTCTCGCTCTCTCTCCCTCTCTCTGTTCCGTCCTCCGGGGAAAATGCACAGTGATGTCACCGCAGCTGAAAGAGTAACAAAGCACTGGTGCCTCTGTTGTTTTTCCAGTTTGTTTCCTTCTCTGTGTCTCCTTGGGCCCCCTCCCAACACCCTCGCACCCCCTCTCTGCCCTCTCCATCTCCCCCTGTTTTTTGTTGTGTATTACCACCACCACCACCACCACCCTCTTCACTACAAATCCATTTTGCAGCCCGGCCTGGAGAAGATGAGAAGTGGTGCTTTCTGTCCACAAATCAATAGGCCTTACCCACCTTTGAGTCAGGCTGCAGAGGCAGCACCATCACTGAATTAAGCTGTACAGTATATGTGCAGTGGAGAGGGAGAGAGAAAAGAGAGAGAGAGGGGGGGGGGGGGGGGGGGGGGCCCAGGGGTGCTAGCCAACCTGTCTAATGCATTATTGAGGAGTGCATCTCAGCCATCAGTTGCAGGTAGAAGGCTGAAATAGTCTTATTAGCTGCTGCAGACTGTGGAAAACACAGCTGACCGCAGCTGAAATCCCGCATCTGTGAGGCAGAGACTGATGTTACTTTATGTGGGGATGCTCAGGGATTTGTCTGAATCTGGAAAAGTTGACTGACATTGAAATATTGCTTCAGAGTTATTTTTAAAGAGACAAATCATCGGATTCTCTCATCAAGCTGTAATATTGTGAAAAGTCGTGAGGTAGCACATCTTTGTTTTACTGTCTTTGACTAAGAGGAGATTTTTTTGGCTGTTTTTGACATTCAAGAGAAGTTCTATGGAGAAATCCAAATTATTTTGTCAAAACAATAACTTCATTATCTTGCTGTATATGGATCCATGTTTTATGAAACCCCTTAAGAGTGCACAAGCAGATTGAAATCTGTATCTACTTAATTCGTAATGTGTTGGAGGTTGTTTAGACTCCGTAAGCACGGGTCCTTTTCATTGAATTTTCAATAAACATCTCGCCCTGAGGTTGCGCTCTTGGAAAAAGAATCTCTTCAGGCCCTGTCAGCGCGGAGATCCAACAGCATACTTAAATATTCTCAACCAAAAACCCAGAAAGCAAGTTTAATTTGGAAAGTTAATTCGCACCCCAGTGGGTCTGTAAACGGTATGAAAAACCAATGAGCATTGACATGCCATTAAAATTGCATGTCCCCAACAGAAGCATGTGATCCAGTCATATATCAGTGAAAATATGGTAGCTATCGGCTAAAGGTCTGACATGTAACCTATTCATGTAAATGTTTGAAATTTGTCATTGCATTATGATTGAAATTGAAACAATGCTATGTGGTAAAATATGAGTGTGAAAATTAAAAGTCAGAAACATTACTGCGTTTGTCATTTTCTCTTCTGTGTTTTAGTGATAGTGAACAAACCACAGCAAAGCTTTGACAAATACAGCCGTAGTTAATATTAATTAACTAAGGCTTATCAAAAAGCAAACTTGAATGATCCAAACAATGTCAGCATCGCTTGTAAAATAATCTCATGCAGAGTGTGTGTGTGTGTGTGTGTGTGTGTGTTTGTGTGTGTGTGTGTGTGTGTGTGGGGGGGGGGTGGTGCTTGGCAAATCAGACCGGTTTGAACAATCCTGTCAATTTGGTTTAATTGGTTTGTGGAGTGTGCTGGGGCGTGTGACAGCGTTCAGCAAATGGCATTTTCATAGATCTGATTCCTGACATTCCTCCATAGATAATGAACAGAGCTGCATCTGTTGGTACGGAAAGGTCTCTTTTGTCAAAGCGGGATATGGTCTCTCCTTGTTAAAATATGAATGTGCAACTTTGATCAGCAATAAAGGCGCAGGTGTTGCGCTGTCTTCCCCGTCTGTGTTGAGTAGCAATGCGGCACAGTGAACGCTCCAAACGTACGAGCGCTGCGTCTGTCCGATGAGCGCCTCGGTGAAACCTCAGTAATGTTGGGCTGATAACACTTACAGGAGAAATCTGTTTTTCTCTAATTAGGAAGAGCGAAAAGGGAACTTTAACTGGGGCAAAGAGAAACCAGGCCAAACCCTATTATATTTAATACCTGATGCTGTGAGACAGCACTGTAATTGCACCAGCTAGCTAGCTAGCCTCAGGACATTCTGCGCAGATCCACCTATCCTCCGATCGCCTGGCTGGGTTTGGAAAGAGAAGCTACACAATGTCGCTTAATTACAACTCGCACAACTAACTTAATTAATATCTCCTCCGCCTCGCATACTTGAAAATCTGATGATCCAGATCCATGAAAGTAAAACATGTGACACGTTGAGAATAGGCCTACAACTATCCATTTAAGCAGAGTAAACGGTAAGGGTGTAACGATACACGTATTCGTATTGAACCGTTCGGTACGGGGCTCACGGTTCTGTTCGCATTACGTAATTGTTGGAGCCACTGCGCTCAAACATGGGAACCCACCCAACGTAACGTGATGTCCTTCCCTGATTCGCCACGCTCCTATCACGTTCGCGGATGTTCACAACCAACAACAGTCTTGATTACTCATCGACTACCACGTTAATTCAACATGAACAACTGATGACAGGTGTTGTTGATCGTGTTGTCTTTACTAGCAGCTGTTGTTCAGTTAAAGTCTGCATTATTACGGAGGAAGCAGCTGTTAATGCAGCGATTAGTGAGCGGCGTGACCAGCGGCGTTATCAGACCCACCGAGCGGCCAACTGAAGTAACGGTTAGCGGCTTTAGAGAGGACGGACACAAAACGGAGGACTTTCCTTTGCTTATTAATGTTTATTTTGTTCTGTACAACTATGTACAACAAGTTAACACACATAAACTATAAAGGAACTAAACATGGATTGCTCTCCAGTAGCACATAGACTTCAGCAGAGTTACGAGTGAGAACAGAAACAACGACACTGAGGGAACGAGTGAGAGACGTGTGTTGACCACATTTATGGATCATAATCTATTACATTTTTATGTGTAAGTGTTGATTTTAATGTAAATATGAGGTGAGAGATCAGAGCAAGACCCGCAGTGCTGTAACTAAGTCTGAAAAATAAAACTTCTAAAGCTTTCCAGGAAATGTGTCTGCTTGAGTTTATAGAGGAAGATCTTACGTATCAAACACGACCTTTCATTATTAAAGACTACTTGAGAGTCTCACCAGCGAGGATTTGGCATTTCTGCTTTTTTGCTGTACTGAAAACGTACCGAAACGTACCGAACCGTGGCCCCACTGTATCGTATTGAACCGAACCGAGAATTTTGTGAACCGTTCCACCCCTAGTAAACGGTAAAGAAATTCCCGACCAGGGGGATGGATTGGAATTGTTCCCAGTGATTATACTCTGATGAAAACATATTTTTGAGTACCATATTTAATTTCTGCCAATAAAGCCCCTTGAATCCTACACACTGTTCTTTTAAATAACATTCTATTGAAAATGAATTCAAATGGAAATGTTTGGAACATGGTGAACTTCAGTTAACCTAACATAAGGGGCGCACGTAGTTTGGAACCACTGATGTAAATCATACAACTGTAATTCAAGGAGAATATTCACGGGCTGCAGCTTGACTGAACGTTGACAGCCTATGCTGACAAGTTGGACTGCATTGCTGCTCGCATTTGTTTGGTCGTCACCGCCACAGACGTGTCACATCCAATTACCCAAAAAGTAAACTTGAGTGATAAGCATCTGGACCAACCGCCATTTTACAACTATACAAACATAATATCATGTGAATTGATTCATTGGCCCGTAAGACAATCTCTTATTCACATGCTCAGATGCAGCCAGAGAGGTCTCTCTCTCACTCGCACACACACACACACACACACACACACACACACACACACACACACACACACACACACACACACACACACAAACACACACACACAAATAGACCTGCTGCTGCTCCACTGAACTGTGCATCCCCTAACAGAGCCTCAGTGGTATTGAGGACTCCTTCGAAACACTCCTGTATTTTTAACAGCAGCTCATAGTGACATAACTAGACACAAAGGAGCTATTGTTGGCATCCAGTGATACTGAAACTGCCTATTTCATTCCTTCTATACATGCTGGACTCGCCACAATATCAAGGCAGATTACTATCAATAGCGTCAGTGTATTATATGCTCAGTCAGTGGCCTCACATGAAACGTTAGATTCTGTGTAACATGCTAAAGCCGGTGTCAGAGACCAGCAGATGACACTGGTGAACTGTATCCTTACCCTCCATTTCAATCCAGCCAGTAGTTCACAATATGGCGCTGGATCGTCTCACATTCCTTTGCGCTTCTATAATACTGCAGGTAACATACAGGCAGCGCGGGCCACGCCCTGACACTGAACCCGGAGTGACCTGATAACTGCCTGCCAGGTCAGGGGAGTGTGTTGTCCAGGAAATGGATAGTTGTCCTCTGCACTTCTGACCCACGGCACTGTTTGCAAACCCCTATTTACGCAACAACTGACACGCTCAGTTGCATGTCCTTGAAAAGTGAAGTGATGGAGGAAAACTGCCATGAATCTATTGCAATTCACAAAAAAATATCTCTTGATGGGAATACAATGCAGGTGGATAAATGTCTTGAAGTACATTAAAATTACTTCATTTCTGAATTTTGTTCGACCATTTGCAAGACACAATAGCTAGTTCCCTACCATTTTGTTTTCAGTCTGATATTTCTAAGCTAAATTGTCAATACGATAATTTTAGATGTCTTCTTTCATTCGATTTTTTTAGGCCATCGCTGACAATGGTACCTAGCCAGTTTAAAATAAAAGCCTCTTTAATAAAGCAGGGCAAGCACATTGAAGAGTCACGATAAAGCACGCAACCTCTGCATCATAACTTCTTCCAGGACAGCCGATAACAGTGATATATGGCAAAGTTAAGGTCCAACATCCTCATTCTATGTAGCAGCCAGAGTCAGGAGGCAATGTGATTTAAGGAACAGAATGTGTGGACCTTTCCCTCTCTGCATGGTGGTCTCCAGCTTGAACACTAAGCAGGCCTGTGGAGGTCCAATCCCAAAAAAGGGGCCCATTCAATCAATCTAAGACGCCCAAATATAAATAAACCTGTATGATGGCAGCGGTGGGTGGCTGGGTAGTGCTCTCGGGGTGGGGAACCACGAGCCTCGGGGAAATAGAGCAAGAAAAAGCAAGCAAACCGTGACCCGAAGTGATTTGTACCTCTGGAGTAACTTCATTGGGACCCTCGGGGTGCCATACAATGCAGCGTATATTGGATTTGTTTACACCTCACTTGGCCTCAAAGGCCACCACAACGGGTGGTAGTAGAGGGAGGGTCAAAGACGGGGATCATGGCTCCATTTGCAGATTGAGGGCGCAGAGGGAGAGCTCTGCCTCTTTTTTTTTTTTGAGCGCAGACACGAGGTCAGCGGACTCAGGTCTCGATTCTCTATGCTCTAGTTGGGGGGGGGGGGCTAATAACTGTTTTGGGATCAGATGAAGACGAGCACCCGTCTCGAGGCAGACAGGACACACGCAGAGGCTGCAGACACGACTTGACTTGTGGATCACATTAATCCCATCGGTGCAGCTTAAGTCTTAAATTGATGTCAGTCTCCCTAACCACAGTCTTTGTGAAACATGGAGTAGACACAGGCAGATAGGGAGGTGGTGGTTAGGAAAATGACAGAATGTGTGGTGATATGTTATTATGTGATGAGTCGCAACAAAACACTACCAATAGCCTCTTCTTTTATTATAATTCTTGGGGATATAAAAACTGGAAACCTTGCTATGAATTCAAAATGTTTAGGCACACCAGCTGACCAGCAGTGTGCAGACTAATGACTGAACTGTCTGACAATGTTGGTACTGTATAGCCGTGGACCCGAGGACGTTGTGTAGATCCCTGTGTGAAGCTCACATAGCCAGGGAAACAGGGAGCTGCCTGCCAGCAGAAATACAGCTGCAGGGCTTAAGGAGCCAGAGGCCCGGCTGTATGAATGCATCAAGTAGATGTTAATTGGCGGCCCCGCTTTCTGCCACTAGTTGAACTCCTCCCCCTTTCCCTCCCTCCCTCCCGCTCTCCCTCTTTTTAAGAACAAATGCCACATTCCTGCCATCAGTTATCTGCTCTGCTGACAGCCCCAGTGGCCCGTGGAGGACTCCCCCCCTGCAACCTGTCCACTCCTGGACAGGAGGCCTGTTTACACAGTGCTGATTGGGAGCGCCCTGCACTGCCCTTGTGACCTCATCCCCCCCCCCCCCCCCGCTCTTTCTCTCCTCTCCGTCTTTCTTTTCTACATTCCTATTCTCTCTTGGCCTCTCTCTCGCTCTCTCTGCTCCCCCTCTTAGTGGTTCTTGCGCCCTCACAACCCACCCTTTCCGTGGTCCTCTAAAGCACCCGCAGTGGGACGGGGGGCGGTGCTGCTCTGCAGAAGCCCAGGCAGCAGCGGAGATGTAAATCAGTCATGGTTTTTACAGGCCTTCCCTTAAGTGAGCCCGAGGGTTATGGTGGGTCTCAGCGGTGGCTGGCCCAGATTTGCAGCTTATTCACAGGGAAGAAGTGACTTTTGTTCTGCTTATAGACACCCTGTTTCAATACTCCAAGTTGCCCTGATTAAAAGGCATTCAGGACCGGACTAGTGTTGCATTTCATTAAAATGAAAAACAAGATAGCAGAGGAAACTGGATGGGAGGGAACTCTCTCAGGAGCGTGATGACAGTTGCGGTACATGTGAGGCTTGATTGGACATTTGGTGATTTAAGAATGATATAGCTGATATATGAAACATTCTGAGTTTTGAATGTGAAAACACTGGGCCAGTGTTTTGGTAAGTCATAGATTATTTGAGATATTTAGCAGTTCTGAACAGTCCGCTAAGAATTTCATCTGCTCTGTCAGACATCAGTCACAGTAATCAACACTTGTCAACATCAGTTGGCTTAAAGAACAGGAACACCAACAGGCCAGCAATAAACACTTCGCTTGTGATGTCATTTTTGAGGTTGTACTTTATGGCTCTGTTGCACTATATTGCATCGTTTGCAAGGATTACCAGTGTATTTTGGGATTACTGCTGTTTCAATTTATGATAATTCTATATGATTCTATTGCTAGCAGCACTGTGGGGCTGGACTTGGACAGCTGTTCCGAGCTAAAGGCTAACGGTAGCATGCTAACATGCTCACAATAAGCATGCTTATGTTTAGCAGGTTAAACGTTTACCATGTTGATCTTCTTAGTTCAGGGTGTTGCTAACATTTGCAAAGGCTGATGATAATGTTTTGTTTAAATATTAGACCAAAGTATTGTACAAATGAAAATGTTTACATTATGATAGTGCTAATTGGAAAGTTAAGGGATCACCTTCATTCATTTTGCAGGAAAAAAAAAACATTTACAGCATTGAAATGCCTTCTGTATCTGGCTATGTGGTCTGGATGAGGACAAGCATAGCCTATGTTAATGCGGTTGTAAATGCACACAGAAAGCATTGCGATCGACCTCCTCCTGCTAGTGCTAGCATCAGCCAGCAAGCATTTTGTGCATCTGTATAGAATTGTGTGACAATCCATAAATGTTGACTTGCTGGTGGCACAAGAGAAAGAGACAGGATCATTAAAAGTAGGCTTCATCCTCTGCAGAAGATGAATGTCTTTACAAAAATGTCATGGCAATACATTCAATAGTTGTTGAGGTATTTCAGATTGGATCAAAGTGGTGGACCAACAGACTGACGCTGCCATCCTCAGAACAACAGCATGGCTCATACAACCAGTCCGTCAGACATCAAGACAAACATAAACACATTAATCCATGTTTCAGACATTTGATCATATAAATGATCACGAGTAATATGTGCACAATTAAATGTTCAAATAGCCACACAACATGTACGTGCTAACGAAGAGTGCATTGCACCAACCGAATGTCTGCTCTATTTACAATGCCATAAATCATCTGTGTTTGCCCTGCTGTGAAACAAGACTTCAAGTGAACTGTTAAAGACTTTGAGAGCGAGGGCGTGCCAGAGTTAAGCAGGGAAAGAAAAAAAAAAAAAAAGAGGCAGAGCGAGAAGGGAGGGTAAAAACGGCAGATAAGGAGTGGAAGGGGTAGGGAATGGGAGGGAGAGGAGCAAAGAGACAAAACTGTACATCGGCGTGGTTTGTGTCGAGGGGCCAGGCGCACGCCTCTGAAGACTGGGGCCCCCCGAGCTTCCAGCTGTGTGAAGGGTTTCTCTGGAGCTTGTCATCACTTTGGGAGGAGGCTGCACGCTGGCGGCTAATATCCTCCAACAGCAACCACCCTGCAACCAGCAGACACTACACCGCACTGAGGAGGTGGAGAGAGAGTCTCAGCCGCCTTCAGTTGTTTATTTACAACCCTATTTTTTAATTCTTAATGAATTTGAGAAACTTATTTTCATATAAGTCAAGTGAAAATGTGTTTGGTACCAAATTCTTTGAAGGAAGGATAACACCAGACAAATGAGACAAAACTTTGCAGAAGGTTGTTTGCCAAAGTGCTCCATGCTTCCAGCACTGTTGTGTTGTTCGATAGTGGCCACTACAGTTATCTAATGGCAACTGATAAAAATACAGTAAGCAAAACTTAGCTCAGTTGTGTTTCTACAACCTGCCGTTATGTTATGTTATATGTTTGTGTTCAGCTAAGATATAATTGGCACTGCAACAGGTTCTGATAGAATGTCTTTTTACTGGGGCCCAGTTCCAGAAGATTATCAGTTCTAATTTAGTGCTGATTCATATATTTTAGACCAGTGTGATTTTGCTGTTTTATTACCTAATTTATCTTTTACAAAAAAACTGGTGCTTGAACGCGTGATAGTTTTTACACACCCCTGTGCTTACCTGAGCAGGTGGTACGTTCCAGTTTAAATCAGACAACAGCAGCAGTCACTCCTTTGCAGTGGAAGAGAGGGTGGCAGTTTGGTGAGATTTTAAAATTTTGGTTTGTTGATTTTATTTTTACCTTCCTGAAGTTTGAGTTCTGTCGCAGTATCATTTTGGGAAAAACTCACACATTTTTAAAGTGCCAAAACGTATGTTCCCCATTACATGCGGCAACTCAATGATTACTAGTTGACTACATGTCATACGATTTAAATGCTAGTGGCCTGTCGTCGCTCCACACATTGATCAAAAGAGTTGACATGAAGCACTGCAACCAAAGAAGAACATATACATTTGTTTACATCCCCCTCTCTTAGGCCAGTAATCCACAAATTGGGATGTTCCTTTTACAATTATCACTACAGTTAATCCGGTCTTTACCCTGTTAGTTTGTTCCACGGCATAAATGGAATTAAATGTGTATCGGAGAGTGTGGGGAGGCAAAGCAACAGACACAAGACTATAACCTGTGGGGGATGCTGTTGAGTAAACCTTGTCCACTGTGTGTGTGACCAATTGCTTTATCACTGACACATGTATCAAGTCTGTATGTAGTGTATGACCACCACAAACATGCCAATTTGTCCTACAAATTAGTGTCATTAACTATTTTAAGACCTTCCTTTAATTTCACATAGTTTGACAACCTGCTGATAAATCTACAACCATGAATGCAATCGAAATGATGTGACCCTCCTGGCTGCAATTTCACTTCTATACAGATAAAATAAGACTTCACTGCTTAATACCAGATTAAATGACTTGTTGAGCAGCAAGGGTGTATTCGTTTGCGTTGTTGAGGAATATGGTCGCTCATGGCATACTGGAGGTTGAGTGGGTACACAACAGGGAGGAATGGGGGGGGGGGGGGGTGACCTCAGAAGCAGTGACCCAGAGTGAGTCCCATGTCCCCCTGGTAGCCCTGCCCCACTCTGCCCCAAATTCCTAAGCAACCTTCGGACAGCCTCCCTCTGCAGACAAACAGCAGGGTCCACGTTCCATTTTGTGAGCTTCTTGGAAAACTCTTTTATCTTGTTTAGCGCACACTGGCCCATGTTGGCACAGGACCAACACATTCATGCAGTCACACACGCACACGGGAATACGAGCACGAATGCAAACACACGGATTGAGGTTTAGGTTACTGATTCACAAAGTGTTTTCTAAAGCTCTCATTTACCCTATTGGTCTGTCATTAAATGCACTTGAATGAGATCAGAGCAATTATAATTTACAGTGCTTGGTGGTAAAAGGGAAAAGACGAGAAAAGAAAGCAGTCGGTGGAATAAAGCAGACAGTGCCTTCATGTGGTTGTGCTTTTGAAAGCCCTGTGAACCAAAGGGGTGTGTGTCTTGTTCTGTGCCGAGTTGAATCAGCATTACCTCCAGGGCTAAAATGTCTATCTTGTATGCAGTTTTCCCACTGGTCATGGAATTCCTG
The DNA here is from genome assembly GCF_023349555.1 of Cebidichthys violaceus. Classification (NCBI taxonomy): domain Eukaryota; kingdom Metazoa; phylum Chordata; class Actinopteri; order Perciformes; family Stichaeidae; genus Cebidichthys; species Cebidichthys violaceus. Next base: position 4,627,788 of record NW_027176318.1, on the reverse strand, counting down.
GAATATTCTGGAATTTAGGGAGGCCTGTGCGGACAAGAGATGACAGAAAATTTGATAAAATTTGACAAATTGCTTGGGAGAGTCAAGGGAATCTTAAACATTTATTGTATAGTGGGACTAATCAAGAAGAAAAATCCTTTTGGTCACAGAAGTGTTGCAACTACAGTGGGAAAAGTCCTGTGTGAAGAGACATACTTGTGTGTCACAGTAAAATCATTAAATCAGGCATGATAAATATGGATGTTTCATATTAGAGCCTTGATTTGGATTAACACCCCAAAATAACTATTTATCTTCCATTTAAATTGGGAAAGTTTTGAAATATCTAGCTTCTCAGAGTCCAGGTAGTCCTTTTTTTTTGGGGGGGGGGGGGGGGGGGGGGGGGGTTAGTTTGCTGAGGTCATCACATTTGAGGGGCAAGTAGAGTCATGTGTCATCTGCATAAAAGTAAAAAAATTATATTGAAACAACAAAAGCAGGACCAAAGGTAGCATATGAATATAAAATAAAATAGGGCGAAGAACGGACCCTTGTGGCATTCCATAGCTCAAAACTGCATCAGGCAAGTCATTGCAACACTCCCAACTGGTCAAATTTAGGCGCTTGGTCAGTTACCGTACACTTGAAATTATGACGCTCTAGGTACCTCTCTAAAGTCAGTTGTGTGGCTTGTCAGTTTTCGCTCGTTACATGCATGCGTGTCTTTTCAAAATAAACTTCAGTTTTCAGAGGAAACTTACATACGCGTAGCTCCGGAAGTTGAGCAAACAAAACTACAGCAAAATAAGTCAACTGCCTCCTGGTGGAAAGTCTTGTTTGTTTGCCCCATCCAACCTCCTTTCCTTCCTGTCCTACGCAGACTCTCTCGCTCCATAAACTCAGCTGCTCCGACCGTCTAATAATTTGACGAGTTGGGAGTGCCAACAGGTTGATCATAACCATCACAGCAAATTTGATTAAAACAATATGAACCAACAAAGCCGCAGAACCAGATAGACCAAGCTGCTGTTGTAACATGTCAGTGAGGATCATTTCATCCACTGTATTGAAAGCTAAGCTAAGATCTAACAAAACCCAAACTTGAGTAATGTTAAAGTAATGGATTCTGCTGTCAGAACCACAGAGATAATCCTGATTGACAGTATTTGTGTGTGTGTGTTACTGCTGACTATTTCAAACAAAATCAAACAGACATGCTTTACACGATAACACCACAAGTTGTACCAAAATTGAATGGTAGCAATTCGTCCTGGAGCACAGAGCACAACAATGATGTCATGGTGTGAAATGCTGTGGGGGGGGGGGGGGTAGGCGTGTGATTGGGGATGAGGGCTCTGACTTTACCCCGTTGTTGTCTGGCTAATGTTTAGAGGTCAGAGGGAGATAAAGGCCTGACTGACAGTAAGGACAGGCCTGGTGTTGGAAGGGTCAAGGGTCAGGCCTTCGCTGAAACACCCCGATTTATGGCTCCTCGGACTGCTGGGTCAGGAACAGGGCATTGTTTCGGGATGTGATCATTTCCATAACAGTGTGTGTGTGTGTGTGTGTGTGTCCATGTGAGGGAGAAAGAAGCTCTCAGAGCAGCTACAGAGTTTGTGTAATCCTTAGGGAGATCTGGATGGCTCTGTGTGTGAGAGAGAAAGAGGTGTGTGTGTGTGTGTGTGTGTGTGTGTGTGTGTGTGTGTGCTTGAGACAGAGACGTGGTGTCTGGAAATAGCAGCGCAGAGGCTTGGCTCTGCTGTTTGCCTTCCAGTTTGATTTGACATCCTAATTGCCAGATGGAGGAACAAAATACTCTGAGGTTCCCCCAAATTGAAGTCGATGTTGAACCAAGCGGGCAATGTTTAGCGGCCTGGGCTATCTGTGGAGGGCCTACATTACTGTCGCTCTTCCCTCTCTATGCTTCAGTTTCTGTATTTCTTCTTCCTTTTTCTTGTGTCTCCTCCTGAAGGAGGAAATATGGAGACAGAAAAAGAGAGAGAGATTGACTGGAGGGTGCCGGCACCAGAGAAAAGTAGGGGTAGAAAGAGAGTTAAAGATAGAGGGAGAGAGAAAGGACGAGCAGCAGAGACAAATTGGAAGATCCACTGCTTTTTTATGCACCCCTCCAGTGAAACTCCCCAGCCAGGCCGAGCACGCACACACATACACAGACGCGCACTTCTTCCTCTCTATCCATCCCCTTCTCTACCCCTCCCTCGCTTTCTGTCTCTATACACCCTCTAGCAGCGGCAAGGCAGGTAGCCTGACAGGCAAACTGAAGCCTGGCAGACTGGAATAATTACATGCGGCTGTCTGCGTGGGAGCATGACAGCTCTACCTTCAATTAAGCCCGCAGAATGCATTTTCATCACCCGCCGAGAGCTCCCGGCCTTGCCTCGCCCACCAGCCTGCCAGCCAGCGTGCCCGTCGTCCAGCACGGGCGGGGCACGGAGCTGCAGGAAGGGGGGGGGGGGGTGAAAGGGGGGCAGCAGTGAGGGACACACAAAACCGTTGTCGAGACTGCATCAGCCTCCTTCAGATTATGGCTATTAATGAGCGCCAAATGCGTAAACGTTAGAGCCTTCTTCCGCACCAGTCAGAAAGTATATGTGTGCGTGTGTGGTGTGTGTGGTGGGATCAAAGTGGATGGAAGCTCCACGTGGAGTAACAAACCAAAATACTGACAATTAACCCTCTGAACCCAGCTTGACGCTGCCCGTACCCGACTCCTGCACCCCCCCCCCCCCCCACTGCATCCACAACTGAGCCATCAAAGGGTGACAACGCGCTCCTGATGCTGATGAGCGGTAACAACAGAGGCAAAACGTTGAGACAGGAGTCGGCGCTCGCTGGTAGTGGATACACACTTGACATGCGCCGTGGCTGTATCACGAATATGCAGCTTCAATCACGTTTGCTCAAGTAAGAAATAAAGTAATGAGAAATATAGCCCGCCTGCAATGAAGTGCATTAGTAGTTGACGTCCCCCTCTCTACCTGTCACTTCAAATTTTTTCTTTTTAAAGTGTAAGGGGTTAATTATGAATCTGACCCCTACGTTCCAGCCATAGCTGCGGACAGACGCGCAGATCCTGGGGAGTTTTTACCTCCACAAAAGACACAGGAACGGAACATCGCTTACATTTAGCAAATCTTAATTTACATTTAGAGTGATTACCCCCCCCCCCCCCCCCCCCCCCCCCACCACACACACACACACACACACACACACACACACACACACACACACCTCAAAGCAGTTGTAAGAAGTCTCCTTTACTTGCCCCTGCGAGAAACACTACTTCAAAATTTAAATGGCGCAGGTAATCCAAAACCACAAGAAAACCGCCATTTTAGATACACTGCAGTCATCAAGGTCACCGGATGTTGTTTGAAAGTACAGAAAATACTTTTTTCTGATTCCTGAAGTCGACAACGCCAGTGGGTGGGAACATGAAACGAGGACAGAACGCGACAGAAAACAACTAAACAATCGGGAGCGTCGGTTCCTCTGGCTTATGTCAGCCCTGGATTAGGATGTATGAGCCTGGCCTGCTCCACCGCGCCACTTGAGATGAGCACCGGGAGTATGGATTGGGCAGCAAGGTCAAGAAGGTGTGAATTAATGGTACAGATAATCAGTGGGCTTACAGAGGCAGCCCTTCACAGGCTCCCTCCCCTGCTGTGTAACCCCAGCAGCCCCTGGCGTACTCCAGGCTCCCATGGCAGCAGGGGTAAACATGTGTGTAAATACTACTTTTTTTTTTTTTGCTTTGCACTCACACACTCATGAACGCACACCGTGCACACACACACACACACACACACACACACACACACACACACACACACACACACACACACACACAAAGGACAGATAAAAACTGTAGGCCTGTGCACGCAGCTCACATATACACACACACACACGCGCACCAAAGCACACACGCATAATGGAAGAATTTGAGAGGACTGACAAAAATGCCCCGGGTAAAATGAATTGAATCCAATGAGATGTATTGGGAGGATGGATATGTAAAGGGCTGCGGCTGACAGCTGCTATTGCTCCCTCGGTGGCTGGTGCCAAATGACAGGCCTGCAGAGAAAGGTGCGTTTGATAATACAACCACGACAATCCGCCAGATCTTCGTTCCCTTCGGTCTATTTATATTCCGTTTTTGCTAACCTCGAGTCAAAAGCATCTTGGGCTGTTTTACAAGCTTGCATGTGAAATGCACTTTGTTTCCTTTTGCGGGCTGCAAGTTATTGTCTTAAAAATAGCGTCGACTTTTGGCACTTTTTTCAAGTACCAGGCAGACGCGCAGAAATACACAAATCTTACTTCCTTTCTCTTCCCTTTTCGCTGCCGTTCCCCCCCACCTCTCCCACATGCCTCAGATAAATATTCAGGCAGTAGTGGGGCTAACATGTTGCATTGGGCTCCTTGAGTAGAGAGGACAATGACTAGGTCCACAGTGCCCCTATTAAAGCAGCAGCCTCCAGGCCAGCGGATTAGCCTGAATAGGCTGTGCTCCCCAGGTACTGGATTTGGTTTACATTAGCCAGCTTTGCCCTTGGCTGCCACTGCTAACTCCTGTTCAGGTCACTTAGCTCTGACTCACCAGGCACTTTTTTTTATTTTCTCTTTTTGCTAGCATAATTAGAAAGAAGAGCTTAATTGACATTACTTTGTGCCACAAATATGTTTGCTGCTGTTTTCGAGGAGGCACTTGCTGTGCAATTGTCTGGGCGGATGCTCGGAGGGGGAGAAGTGCAAGAGAAAGAAGAAAATGTTTCACTTTCCAACAATCTTGTGTGCGTGACAGCGAGGGGGGCATGTAGCTCAGGGCAATGGGACCACTTTAAATTTTAAACACAATTTCAGCTTTGCCTCATTTCAATGCAGTGCGGCTGGAGGTGGAATCAGAATGCATAAAATTGACTGCATGAAAAGATAATGTATAATAAATGTATTCCTGGTTGGGCGCCGGTGGATCGAATCATTGATTAGCACTGAGCCCGCCGCTGCTAAACATCCTTGTTTCATACATATTTCATTACAGCTCTGACAGTGGCTGGGTCTGCTATCGCGGGACGGTGACAGATGTCCATTAGTTGGACCGGTGGAAGGGAGGTCCTGGTAACCTGTACCACCCCAGATCTGGTGTCCCCATCTGTCTGGCTTTGCGGTGGCCGCGTGGCCCTTCTTCCAGATTATGCTTCCTGTCCGGGATGTCAAGCCTGACTGAGAAACGCCAATTCTTTTTGTTACAGCTGCCTGGCGAGGTCAGCTGCAGCCATGAGTTCTCCAGACTGCTCTGCAGGGCATGGGCTTCAAAATAAGGGACTTATTTCAAAGAATAGACTCTAGAAGACGGTGTTTGATCAAAGACACAGACCTAAAGTGAGCCGAAAAAGAAACGTAAAGAATCCACAAAGGTTGAAGTTCACTTGGTTCTGTTTGACCTGAAGAAATGAATCACAAAATGAGCTTTGCGGTTGAGGCCCTTATCGGTGGTATTCCCCGTGGGGAAGCACTTCCCATGGTGGTCCTGACACTGAGGGCAGCAGGCGGATAACAACATTGCCCGCAAACACAAATATCCTGAAATCATAGACCCCCGAGGGACCTCATAATGTCTGCTAGAGGACCCCACTGACATTCTACCGCACCGTGTTTACCATCTGCCAAACACAAAAACTGTCAAATGTGCAGAATTTTAAACATTCTGTTCTTTCTCACAATTGCACAGGACGGCCTGTGTGAATGTACGGATCCCATTTGAGATGCATGCCGGCCTCTTTTCTACTTGGACGTGAACATAGTTTTTGCTTCCTGTTTTGAACCCTGCGCCTCCAAACAGGAAATTGGATCAACCAATCAGCCTGCTTGTTGAGATTTGGGTGGTGTGAGCGAAGACTTCCCCATGAGCCTCTGCAACTTATGATTACCCATTCCGTCCTTCTGTTCGTGGATCCACAGAGACGATAGTGTGCGGAACTATTATTTCAGCGTCAGTTCAAACGCTTCTATTCAAATGCAGGGATTGAAGGGTTCGCCTACTGCCAGTTTGGCTGTCTACTGATATGTCTCTTTCAAAGGCATATGCAAAGATAAGAAGTGATTCAGGGAATAATGTAGGTCTAAGAAGTGTGGGAATAACGGTCACTGCATGCCAGAAAACAAAACTACACTGCAATTCACCCAGACAGACAACTCCTGAAACTTTTTGTAAACTTTACATCCGCTTATATCGCCACCCATCATCCTCATCATATGAGGTAATTTCCAGCCTTTTCCATGGAATATGTTTCACGTCGGGAAAACAATGTTGTATGTGTAATGATCTTCTTAGCATTCCCAGTTCAAAGAGATGCTTTAGACACATGTATTTTCTCTTCAAGCGTCTGGGGCTTTTTTTTCAGCGTGAATGCAATTTGTCAGGTGAAGAAGAGGAAAAAATGAGGCCAGCATATGGGGCCCCCTGAGTGTGTATGTGTGCGAGTATGAGAGAGAGAGAGAGAGCGAGAGAGAGAGAGTGAGTTTTTCCCTCTCTCTTTATTTTGGGGAACTAGAGCGTCGTCTCAGCGCTTCGCTATTCCCTACTAATCAGGTGCTGCCAACCTGCCAGCCAAGGCGGGACGCGAGGCCTTTCAAAACACTCTGCTAATTAACAAGCCCCCAATGCATCCCTTCCGCTTTTACAGCGCTAGCACATCTGCCATAGAAACTCCGGAGAAGAAAAACTACATTATCGTCAGCCTGAGTGGATCCCTTCACTTTGCACACAGCCTGAATAGATGTGTGTGTGTGTGTGTGTGTGTTGTGTTATGTGTATGTGCGTCAATCGCAAAGGTGCGCACAAAGTTCTTCACACGAGCTCCCAATCTTCTTTTTTTTTCTTGAAAGTGTTGGCTTTGCATTGGTGCACTTGCTTGTGTAGACATTGGCAAGGCGTCCTGCATCTATCAGGCAGCTGAAAAGCATGAATAGCGTTCCCACCGTCTTAATGACTGTTTACATGTCCCCAGTGCAGATTAAAAGATATTTCTGGTGTCGCCTGGGGTCTTGCTGCAACACATCTTTGACAACCCTCTTGCATGATTAACTTCAAAAGTGTTTTTGTTTCCGTCGCTCTCTTTAAGCATTGATTTGAGGTGCTGGGAGAGATAAAAGAATCAAAAACTAAGAGTACTGATGTTATAGAATCAGTTGGATCGGACGCTTAGCGGACTTTATCCCCCCCCCCCCAGTTTCCTTTGTGCAAAGTCAGTGTAATGTCCGATTGAGCTCATGAGTGAATAGAGCCGGTCATTGTCCTGAGAAATCACGGCAAGCGAGCGGGCGTGCCGATGCCGTTTATATCATGCGGCTGGCGAGAAACGGGAAGAATACAAACATCCGAGGAAGAAGAAGAAGAAAGGTCCTTCACATGAAGACGCCAAAGGAAATGTCCAACTGGACGGACTACAAATTCGGGAACTTCCGTTGTTGCGGGCCAACGCTGATCTTGTCGCACACATTCGAGAAACGGCAAGAGAGTCTGCCGTAAATGATCAAATTACAAACCGGCTACGTGACGGCGGTCTAATCCGTGTCACGTCCTGCCTCCTGCATGCTCCGCCCAGGCGCCACCCCTAGCCTGAGCCAGAAACGTGTGAATGGGCAATTACGGACAATGTCCAGAGTTCATTTAAGAAAAAGGTTTTTGTGACGAAATGGTCAGCATGTAATCCCAAGCCCTTTTCATAATGCAAATGCTGACTTTAAATCAAAACTTGGTTAAACTCATGCTCACACAGGTAGAATGGACTTTTCTTGTTAAATCAACACTTCTCATGTTAACTGTGGGTAGAAAAGCCCTTTTAACATGGAGCGTAATTTACACATGACGCTGGTCTTTGAAAATCCCCGGAAAATTAGACAAAGCAGCCACAGTGACCATGTTTACATTGGAAAGGTCTGCCAGGGCTCTACAGGATCCATACATTCAGTCTTTCTGGAGTTATGACTCTATCCAGGCCTGGAATTCCATCTCCCTTTACATTTGCCAACCAAAAGCCCATGCTCTCTTTCTGCCTCTGACGGAGCCTCATGTTAATTTACTGCTACCGTCCCCACCCCCCCCACCTCATGAAATCATCAATGAGCAGCTCCAAAGTCCTGAAAATGAGTAAAGGGTACACTTTTTTTTTGGAGGTGAAATGTCTCATGTTCAGAAAAGTGAAGTTTCTGAAGCCGAAGTACAACTTTACATTGGACTGTTTGCAGTATAATGCTGACCTTTTTGATAGTTTTTGGGGACTAATTACAAAGTCACTATTTACTTGGCCCTAGGAGTTTACTGAATGAATAAATAAAGCAGAGGTAATAAAATATTCAAAGCATTTGTACTTGGTTCTTTCCTTGCAAAATAATAAAAAGTTAAATTTCCTTGAAATTGCATGGTTTCTTAATTTATATGTGTGCTGAATACTATAATTTACTGAACATGTTTAGATCTTTGAGAGAAATCCACACAAAAAATACAATATTGCTTGTAATATTTTTTTTAATACATATGTTACCAATGATTTTATCTGATGCTGAGCTGTTCTTTATACTTTTGCACTCCACGGGAAGGTCAGGGTCAACTGCTGGCAGAATTTAGTGTGTTTGGGTCATGGTCATTTCCTCTGTATGTTTTCTTGGAATTTGGGGTTTTCGGCAACTTTCGCAATAAATAATTTCTAGTATCTCGGCCACGCCCCTTTTCATGCTGCCCTTACTCCTGTGTTCTTTCCTAAGAGTTTACGTAACCCCATTCTTTTCTTGTTTTGTTGCATAGCATACATTTTAATTCACTCTACACCTTTTTTACTAAGAAGCATCTGCTGCTTGTTTTCACAGCTTACCCACCTTTGTATTTTCTTTCGTGTGGCCTCCAACTTACATCACCATCTCATTAGCCCCACTAGAGTTACATAACACTTTGCTAACTACAGCTCTGCAATATGTTGGTAAATGATGCCAAGAAACACAGCTTGCTTGCTGATTTGAACTCAGAGAAAGTTGTGTGTGAATGCAGTCAAAAGATCCATACAGCAATCGCAACCACAGCAGGAACAGCGACAGAGAGTGTGGCAAGTGTGTTTTTAGTTGAAACCTGGGCCTAAGTATTGTCGACACAAATGTATTTTTTTGGGGAGGGGAGGAAGACTTGTTATTCTCCCCATCTACAACGAGGAGGCCCTGGCAGAAAAATGCCAATCAGGAGGTAAGTCTGAATCCCATCATCCCTTTCCTGCCTAGAACACCTTCACTTTCCATTTGCTTCAATATGCAAACCAAGCTGTTTAGGGATGAGGAGAGAGGCGGCTAATGAGCTGCCTGCATCAAGCCTGCAGAAAAAGAAAGACCCCTCTCTGTAGCTCAGGAGAACACCTCCTCTGGGCATGCTCGGAAACGGCAGAAAAACACAACAACAACAACAACAACAACTGTACAGCCACGGCAAAACAAATTGATGTGATTAACCAGCGGGAATGACAGTTATTGTGTGAGGGGCTGGGTGCAGAGCAAGCAGATTTGGAGTGCGAGAGACTACGCGCAGGCGGAGAGTGTGCAGCTGCAGATGACTTGCGATGTGGAAAAGTTTACACGGTGAGATGTCAGCTGTTGACGAGATGTGCTTGACCTCCGAGTGACATAACATTTTTCTCTCTCCACTCCTCCTTCCATCTCCCCGTCGGTTAGTTTCTAATATTTCCTGTGCAGTGCGACACAGTCGGTGCTTCACAAAGCTGGAGGAGAAATGACAGTAGGGCTGGTTGGCTCATGCACCCGGGAGATTGGCTGGCATCCTGTACTGTAAATCAATCTCTGTGAGAATAATGATCCATTACAGGGTTTAACTGTCTCTGTTGATTGTTCATCTGCCAGAAAATACTATATGGATTATACCGTGTCCTGAAGACATTGTGAGATGAGGGGGGGGGGGGGGGGGGGGGGCAATATTCTTGAATTCCAGAGGTAAAAGTTGACTAAAACTTTATTCAAGGTCACCTAAGAAAAGTTATCTCTGCGTTAAAATAGCTCTACATTCAATGTTATCCCTGCAGGAACTCGAGTTTGACGAAGGGAGGCACGGGTCATTGCAAAGACAATTGAACAGTAAATTGAGTCCCTCTTGTGTAAAACGAGCAAAATCTCCAAATGCTTTACAGTATGTGAATGTCAATGTACCGTGGTCCAGCTAAATCCGCCATACCAATGCAGTGAACTTTTGCACTTGCCCAAGGCCGGCCAGTGATTTTTTTTTTTTTTTTTTGCCTCGCCGCAAACCATCACAAACAAAACACGAGAGCCAGTCTCGTTTCACATAATTGCTCAGCCAGAAAATGTCCATTACGCTCTTGTTTTCTTTGGCGCACGGAGTAGAACTTTAAACCATGAAAGAAAAGCAGTGTGGGAAGTTCAAATGGTATTGTCATTAACGCCTCAACACAGTGATCATTCACAAGGGGCTTGCACGTACGGACAATGCGGGCCTTTCTCGCTGTGGCGCAGATGGCATCATAAAAAGAAGGGGAAAAAAAGAGGCCTTCTCTGCAAACAGCAAAAGCAAACACACAAACAGTGGTGACCCTCCGAGTCCCCAATCCATCTTTTCTCCTGTTGGGCGCTTGTTGTCCCAGTAAGATCAAGGCGTTCTCTGCTGAACTGATGATTTCATGCTGTTATGCACGCTCATTTCGGGGCAACTCTTGAAATGTAAATGGAAACTTTTTGAAATGTTATATTTCATCCAGCTTTTGTTTTGACTTAATACTAGTGTAGATTTTCGGGGCTTTTACCATCGGGGTTTCCCAAAGCTTTAATGTACAGGAATTTATTGCTGCTCATCAATCTTTGTCAGTGCAACACAACCCTATTAGGTCAAGTTTCAGGCAAATTTACATGCACTTTTTTTAGCCTCCTTGTACCTATTCTTCTCTATTCTATTCTAGTCAGTGGAATTTGTTTGCACTACCAATCCCCACAGTGTTTGGTGAATACACAGTACAGCGTGAGCCTGTGGCTCCATTTGGTTAACGGCAAATTGGCTAACCTTTTTGAAATGGCTAGTGCTAGACCTCATCTCTCCTCCAAGACCGTCGGGTATCTCGTAGATTGCCCTTCAGAAACCCAGATGTTCCGTCTCCTGAGTAATGCAGCCTTCCTTGGGCCCAATCCCTGGATGCTGGCACTGCCACCGCACAAATATTTCCAAACGGAGCTGCAGCACTTCTGTGTGCAGCTGTGCCTCAACATTTGTCAAATCTTGTCATCAAGTGGCGGAAACAAGGCTGAAGAATTTGCTTGTGATTGCACTGCGCACCAGCAGGGATTCGCACACACTTGTGCACGAAGCGACACCAGCAGATAGACGGACACAAACAGCATGATGCATTTGTGGAGTGAAAGATTCAGTATTCTACTGAGAGCTCAGGCTGCAACTTATGGTCTGTCTCACATATTCTAAGACATGTTCATGCAAAGAGCAGTTGGAGCAGAACTTTAGTTCATTAATCACTTTTCTTTCAGTTGGCTTTGTTTCAGCAGGTGAGCGCAGTGCCATTTGAACTCTGATGATGCCAAGTTAAACAGGACAAAACCACGGATACGTCTCACTCTAAATAGGTGACTGTTGCCAAAAGATTTTTAATGATTTTCTTGAGCAGATAATTACAGCCAAGAAGAGGGACCCGAGGGACCTAACATGCGGTTTGTTCATTTACAAGCAACTACAGGAAGCAGCCCTTAGATGCAAGACATGTAGAAGCTTGTATTGGATGTTTCTCAGCCATACTAGCAGGGTGGTTCTTGGGATGACGGATGTCATCCATAGGTCAGTCCACCATTTTGGTCCAGACTGAAAAATCTCAACAACTATTGATTTGCTATGATGTATTTATGGTACCCAGAGGATGAATCTTAAAGATTTTAATGATTCCCTGACTTTTCAGCTATAGCCATCACTGGGTTGACATTTATGTTTTTAAGTGATGTCTCCGCAACTACTAAATGGATTGCCATGGACTTTGGTACACACATTCATGGTGCCCAGAGGATGCATCTTAATAACTTTGGTGATCCCCTGAGTTCTCTTGGGGCACCACCGGCAGGTCAGCGTTTAACTTGGATAAATTGCAACAACTGTGTGATACTTTTTATTGGGTACCATCCAAGGTTATTATCGTTAACGAAAACTAACGAAAAAACGAAAACTAGGTGTGAATTTTTTTTTCCTTAACTGAAATAAAAATGAAAACGAGGCTTTATAAAAAACGATAACTAATTGAAACTGTATTGTGTCTTAAAAATATAATAGAACTATAGAGAAAATGTCTTTAGTTTTCGTTTTTGTCAATGTATTTCATAGATGTCAATTTATTTCATACATAGCCTAAGTCTATCTTCCGCTGTACCACTTTTAGTACAAGTCGGGGGAGCCGGCGGGACTCCGGCCAGCGCGGCCGGGAACGTCTGCGACCGTCGGACAACGCGTACGCGAGTTTGATATTTTTTTCCTATGTGGACCTCCTGCCGCTGGAAGTTAGACTTTGCAAATACTTCACCAGGGACGTGCGGTCAGGGGAGGCAGAGCCTCACCTGTCATCATGAAAAGTAAAAAACAAATAATGCTAAAATAAAATAAATATTAATATGTATCTACTGATCTGTGCTATAAATTTAATTTCTGTATGATTCAAATCATTTCAAGCATTTTTATAATCAAAATCGCTGAATTAGCGCATGTCCTGTTCAAACAGAGAGGAGACATGTGAGGTGAGGCAGCGACGAGCTGTTCCTCACTTCAAACTGTGAATCCCTCACTATCTGGTTTGAGCGCGTGTCTTTAGCTTTCTCATTGTTTGTCACCACTGTAATATTTGTAGACACTTTTGTTATATGTCCTTTCTTTACATAGAATAGGTAATGTATTTCACGTATGTGTTGAGCATATTTCGTGTTCCTGATCCTACATTAAACCGCAGTGAAAAAGCACAGCGGGGCAAACAGTACTCACTGAAGGGGAGAGCCCACGGGTCGGGTTCATGCTTGTTCTGTCGTTGCTCTTCTTCTACACTTCTCTTCTTCTTCTTATATTTTGCTTTGACCACAAACATGTAAGATCTAAGCTTAAACATGTCTCAAAAAACAAGGACATATGACCAAATCAACAGCAATTCAACGTCGGACAGGTAAAGTAACCTTTTATGTGTTTGTTGTTCTCTTTATACATCCGGGGTTGTTACACAGATTGTCGCGTTATCTCACGATTTTCGCAGGTGGCGCCCGCGAGCGCTCCGCTTCTGAAACGCTCCCGGTGGAATCAAATATGTACCTTACCTATGTGTGTGTGTAAAGAATGCTGATATGAAATATGAAAAACAACCAGTAGCCAATGTGCAGGCTGCCAATTGAATGGTGATTTAAGCTTCTCTATTGGGTTCATATATTTGTAAATCTGACTTACGTAGTGTCAGTGCCTCACCAGTCATGAACCTCACCGCACGTCACTGTACTCCACCGCTCTCTGTATCCTCTGTGTGGCGCTACAGAACACGCCCAAACATGCGTTATGTTGCTCTATATCAAGTGCAAACCACAGTGTAAAAGTCATGTAAATCGGATGCTGTTTGTCAGAAAACGCAGATTTACTTGGTCTGTTGCATTCTGTTGCATAGTAAAGACTAAAACTAATACTGAAACTAATAAAAACTAAACTCAAACTAAGCATTTTCAAAAAAATAAAAACTAAACTAGCAAACCCGCTTTTAAAACTAATTAAAACTAAACTGAAATTGAAAAGAAAAAGTCAAAATGAAATAAAAATAAAAACTGGTGAAAAATGCAAAACTATAATAACCTTGGTACCATCAATAGGTCAAAATATTAATATTTCCAATACTTTGGTTAATGACCAAAAAGCTGCAAATCTAGTTCCATTAGTGCACTTGTATTTTGGCATTTGGAATCTAAATTAACCAAATATGAAAAAAAGCAACAAGCTAAAGCTCCTCCAACACGAGTCGGACTATGGAATTATAGGTACGATTCCCCTCAACACTGACATGAGCTGTCAGTAAAGGAGCTGATTTGTTAAGTGTTTGCTAGTGACTTAATAGAGGCTAATTGTGTGGGTTTATGGCTTTATGATCTTCACACTGTTCAAACTGACCCAGGAGAGCTTAGCTGACCCCATCATCTACACTCTCTCTCACTCACTCACACAAATGCGCATCGTCTTCAACCTCCTCACCCCCCCCCCCCCCACCCCCCCCCCACCCCACCCCTCCGCAAACCTCCCTTTGCCAAAAAAGGTTTTCCAGCAGTGACCTGCTTAGTCTTTCCCTCTTTCCTAAGAAAATTTCCAAACATGGTTCCAGACGCTTGCACTGAGGTCAAGCGCATTAGTTTATAAAATGAGCGCATTATTTCCTGTTAATCAAGTTATTATTTTCTCCCTTCCACTTTTAATATCTGGCTGCTTTCGGCCCAGTGGTGAATATGTCAACAATTTTAATTTGAACTTTTCAACTCACTGATTTAAAATGGCGATGTTTGCCCAGTCTAGAGTACTGCGACTGACCTCTTAGGAACATTTCAATTTATTTGGCCTTCCCCTGTAATTTATTTTTTCACTTATTAATGAGAATGGAGTTTGGGAACTGTATTACTGTTGGAGCGGGCGGCAGGAGATTGCAGAATGCCAGCTCTGCATGTAATGGGTAATGTTATTTCATGGGTTATCTCGAGGGGAAAACACCGGGTCAAACTGAATGGATTAATATTTGGAGGTTGAATTATCAGACATAGGAGATTACATGAACTCCCCAATCATTAGCTATCCTCATTTGTTTTTAAGAGCAAAGTAATGAATCCAAGCAAACCGAGACACAATGACATGGCTGCCTGTGAATCCCTGGGTGTCGCTTATGGATTTTCCTCATATTCCTCCCATCTATTTTCATTCTATAATCTCAGAGAAAATTGAATGTTTTTTTCTACCCCTACCATTGGTTGGGATAAGGATCCAGCATGATGTTGACTTCTTTTTGACTTCGAAGTTTCATGAATGATTAAAAATGCTGGGCCTAGACCTGCTCATAAATAAACAGCAGGCAACAGGACTGAACAGGCTTCTCTTGGACAGGGAGAACTGACAGATTAGCTTCCAAATCATACTATTCAGTGCTAGCTAATCCACTGTACGCCATTTTTATGCAGAAGCAGCCTGGTCAGAAATCATGCATATGCACTATGGGGGTGGAGTGGATGTGTAAAAGCAGATGAAAAAGCCCTCATGATGAGTCGAGCATGCCCTTGTAATACACACAACCAACTTCCTGCTCTTATTTTTGCCCAAACTGTGAACATGGAGGGAATATAAATTAGTCTGCGTGCTTAAAACCATGCCATGTAACACTTTTCCAATAAATGAAATGTCATCTGTATGTGCAGTTGACAGAAAACCAGAACCACAACAACAAAATGCCCCCAGTTCTCTCATTACCTTGGGGCTATATTATGATTTTAAGTCTTCAGTCAGTCCCTTGGTGGGTTTAAGGGTCAGTGCAGCCATATGTGGTTCTTTTTTTTTCAGCTGTTCTCCTCCAAATGAGAGCCAAGGTGCCACAGGACGACCCTCCATCTCAATCTTGCAGCATAATGAATAGTCTGAGGCCAACTGCCCGGCACATGCTGAACTTTTGGCTTCATAATCACATCTCGGCCAATTTACTCCCCCGCTGGTACTCCGTTCACCCCCCCCGAGGTCAAGGGCTTGGAAGCAGTTTGCCACTTCAAACCAAATCACTAATGGCTAGAAATAGCCGGGATGTTTTCCATAAGAGTTGCAGGTCGGCTAATTGTATGCATTTCCGTCTGTTTGGCCAGAACAGCTGAGAGTGACCGTGCGCTGCATTTCATGTGTGCTCGTTAGCATCTGTATGCATAAGGGAATAAGCAGGGCTGATTATCTCTCTATTTTTTTCTGGAGTCAAAGCAATAATATATTACATTGAGCAAGATGAAATGAAATGCATCACGCTGTGAAGTAATCAAAATAGAAATAGTCTCTTGCTTATCACGCTTGAATGATATGCAATCAACGCTGCAAATTGAAATATATCTTACCACGGGTATAATGAGAGCAGCCCTCGGCTGAATATTTCTGAGGTGTTCCATCAAAAAGGAAATCATCTTTTGTGGCGTTATCGCTGGTTGGAGATGAAAGAGAGAGGGGTATGTGCTGATTTGCTAATTGTTGCGTTTATCTAACCGGTTGATGAAGCTGTTAGTTCATTACAAGCTCCATGTGAAAATGATGACGTCTCAGTCCGGCACAGCTCAGGTGTGATGAGTCTTGAGGCTGGGTTTTCAAACGTCTCCTTTTGTCACTGGGCGACATCTCTCTCTTTCTTTTCCTGATTTACCGTAACACTATAACCAGATTTGTGACACAAATTGGGATATTATGACAATGACCACAAGGGTTAAATGTTGTGTTCGCCAAACACTGACTGGTTACCCCTACCCTACCCCCCCCTTCCCTGTTTCTCACCCTTTTCTCTTTTCAGCCCATTATGTCGTGGCCCCAAACCTGCTAAACACATTTCTAAATGACAGTTACTGCGTCTCCCTTCAAAGAAACCTTGAGTTGTGGATTTTCCTTGCCTAATGTGGCATCTTTGGCTGTGCAATAGAGTGTGGGGGGGGGGAAGGTGGGGCCCCCGAAGGACAATGGCGGTTTGTCTGGGGGATGGCAGGGAAGGGGGTCAAGAATCAGAATGTGGAGGACATTAGCAGTCAGCAGATTGATACAGGACCATTGATTCCCGGCTTCTTTTTTCCTTCCTCCTGGACATGATCTGCATTGCAAATGGCAGTTCTGTCGCATTGGCCTTTTCTGGAGTCAGAAAAGATTGGGGGGGGGGATTTGGGGGTTCCCACAACACACAGGCCCCTCTACACTCCATAACCTCACACCCCTCCCTGAAAAAAACAACTCCTCCTCCCAGAGTCCTCGCCCTTGTCCCGGGATCCCACCACAGCTGCCTCCCCAGTCTCCCAGGACTTCTCCTCACTACTGAGGAAAGCACAACAGGCTCATTGTTCTGCAGAGAGGAGGCTTGGACAACTCTGCTGCTCCTAGGTGTATTGTCTCCTCTAACAAGCCCCATAAGGTCTAAAAGGGGAGTGCTCCAACCGAGTGGGGAAAGTTAGTCCTCTGCTTTTAAAGGCCAAGTAATGAGGCTGCTCCTTTTGGCCTCTGCATAGTGCAACATGCTATCAGTGTTAAAGACGAGCTCCACACATAGTTATTAATTATGTACTTAAATGTAAACGCATGTTGACATAATCTTAAAACAGCGCTGGCTCATTGAAAATGAGAGATTTATTCTATTCCTCTTCGGTGCCAGTGAACACAGCAAAGATAACACATTTTTTAGGTGACCAAAATGTTACAGTTAACTTTCATGAGCTGAAAACACACTCTGAAAAGGTTAAAGTTGTTAGACAAAAACATGGAGAACTCCCTGACTGGACAACGTTGCGGTAGTGACAATCACAAGGTAGCCCCGCCCTAAAGCACATCCTGCTTTACGTTCTATTTTACTATAAATGGGACCATAATTTACTAAATGCCCATCATGCATGAGAATGCGTGCAAGAGGGTTCCAGCAGAATTTGAGGGTGTTATTACTCATCAACAGCCCACTAAAGATTATTCTTCCGCCAAAAGTTTTATGCAAAGCAGCAGCAATTAAGATCATCTTCCAACTCTGTTTTCCCGCACAGCTTTTTTGGAAGGACACAATTAAGTGGCTGGGTAGTCAATGCGAATTTTGCAGGCAAAGCGTACAAAGACGAGTTTCACAGAGTGATCTGGACAGGCAGACTGACAAAGAAAATGTAAGGCAAAAAATAATAAATGCAGGGAGTGCCCACCGCGAGTGTTCCAGCTAATAATGTCCCATCGCCTCACAGAGACAGCGGAAGTGGTATGCTAATGGTTCTTCACACACACTGAGCGTGTCCTCCAATTATAGGCTCTCATGTTGCTACCGGCCACCTCTGCACAATTAGCCCCCTCCGCGTCCGACCGTTGAGCCATGTTAGCGTGGTCTGGAGGCAAGTTAGCATTGCAAATGAAACGAGAAGCGACGTTTCCAGGGGTGTCATTACAAATTAGTGTTGCATGATGGGCACAAATTGCCATCCCTGCTCAAACTCGCATCTCCAATAAGTGCTGGCTTATTCCCCAGGAAACGCTATTTATCCCAGTGTAAATGTGCAGTGAATCTGCTCTCGACAGGGACCGACCTGTGCATGACAAGTGAGTCCCTCGGAGTTACAGACAGAAATCCGAGAGTGGAGCTCGGGTCCCAAATCAGTCCTGTATGCAGTTATGATTCATCACCTTTGGTTGTCTTTATAAACTGATACATTTAAAAAAAAAATCCTCCTTCTCAGCCAAGACACTGTCTAATATCTGCGTCTGGCCTCCCAGCTGTGAAATGTGAGCTCTCTGCGATGGGTTTCAGCCCTCAGATGACTTGCACAGCCATAATGTGTTTCGAATAACTGGATGAGTTCACAGTATCCAGGCGTCAGTCACAATCTTGCTCATATCTTGCATCAATACCCCGCTACGTCTGCGAGTGTGTGAAATTAACTCTGATCCTGGGAGGAACCATTTTCATTTCTTTTCACCTTTCATGTCAGGATAATCACGATTTAGCTGCTCATTCTTACATCGTATACATACATTTGTAAATAGTTTGTCCATGTTGATATGTTAACTTGGTATGTGCATACATTGAAATACTGTATTCATGCCAAAATCTAAAATGTTTCAATTTTACCGTGACCTTTTCATACAACTAGGGGGAATATTTTGGTCTATGTTCCACCCAAATGGCTTTGTATAATCTAATAATCAATACCCTGACGTGTAGTAAAGAATGTAAACTGATTGCCTTGTTTTGAATGTTGGCTCCAGGGATTAAATATATTAAAATAATTTCCAAATATTCAAAACATAGATCTGCATCTTCACTGGGCCTGTGAATCTACATAGCCATGAAGCATGTCGCAATTGTAAATTGGTATTATTTGTTGAACTTTTCCATAGCCACATGATAGATACGGGGGAGCGTTTCTATGTCCCCAGGGTTCAATGTTCCACAGCAAATTCCTTGTAACGTGACACATTAAAGCGACCTTATGTTCTCGGAAAATGTTTCTTCCTCGAGGTCAAATGTTCAGTGTATGTTTCCCTGCTTCAGCGATGTTGAAATCACCCACCTACTGATGTTATACTTGAAACCTACACCCTATAATTTTAGACAGTTTTCGTGACTTTCGACATTGATATCGTCAAAGTGGCAGATCGGATTATAAAACCATTCAAACGGCATTTGAAATTTCAATCTCCCATTGTTATTTCGTAATTTGAAAAGATCGCCCTTACCAATCTCTTATAAGCCCTGGGAAGAAAGGAGTGACCAAAGATGGGGGGGAAAACTTTTTTGAAAGTTTTGAATTGTCACCTGCTCTACATTAGTACAACACCAATGTTGAATCTATTTTAATTCAATAGCTAAATATACCATATGGGTTTGACTATGCCTTCAAGTCTTTATCTGCTCTACCAATGATGCATGGCTTTGTGATTGTGGACCGTGGCTTAGCATTTAGCCAGTCTCTGGCTGCGAGACACTGTTCCACAGTCTCTGCTGTTTGCCGTCCTAATCAGCTGCATTGTCTCGAAGACGACCCGGCTCTGACCTCGGGCCCGCCGACTTCAAGGCCGCTGCAACGTTTGGCGAGGCTGTGTTTGTGGCAAACACTGATCTAAATTCATTAACCCTCCCACAAACACTTTCCCAAGGTTTGTTCCTTGGCCCAGTTCAGCATCTGAAGGAGCGCTAGACATGCGGTCTCGCAGCAGTCCATGTAAATCCTTGTGGTTATACGTAATTGGAGAAGGAGAGTGGGAAAATCAATAGGTCTAAGAAGCACAGCTGAGAGGTGCTTGAGGGCTCACCTTGATTAAGTAAGAGCTGGAAAAACTGTCATGAACCTGAGGTGAGCGTTTGACCTTTCATGTGTTCTAGGAGCTCAACATTAGCAAACAGACAAGTGAAAAAGAACCTGGCAATATGATGTTTGTCATGAAATCAATACATATTCTCGTTTGTTTCGACAGTTTATTTCTCTGAAAGTGTACAGCAGCATACAGGCCGGCGCTATTAGACGTTGCTTGGGTCCATTTGTGATTTGAACACTCCTAAAAAAACATCTGGTATCAGCATTCATAGGCAGGGCTATGACATACTACAGCGCACCAAGGAGATATTTTTCTCCCAGCAATGCCTGCCCTCAAATATCAGTCATCCGGCAATAAAAACGCCCACATAGAGGCCAGGAGCTAAAAGACAGTTTCCACAAATATTAGGTATGTCCTGTTTTTTTGGCCCAGATCCAAACCCCAGTCGTTTCCAAATACGTATATTTACCTACATTTTGATTAACTATGTAGAAGACACATTGCAAATATAGCTGTAGCCTACGTAATCGGACACACCTTATTTTTCACGAGCTCTGCAAGGTCCTGGTTTGAAATTATGAAGTTTATAAGCTTAGTCAAAATACAGCTCCTGAGATTGACATGACGCGATCAGTGAGAGAAAAGACTTATCACTCTGTTGAAGTTCGATTGGTGAAAGTGACGGTCGCCGGCAGGCCAACGATGAGAAGCTGCTAGCTAGTTATGCTAGCTATGTTTTGCACACTTCTCTTTGCAAAATGCTTGGACTCGCTGAGGTCCGACGCTAATTATCAATAGCATTTAAAGTCCGTGTGCTCACGGGTCAAATCATATTTGACCCACATTTTCACTAACTAGCTTTGGGTGAAACACTCGCAGCTGTCGTAAAGGTGAGCCGCGTTGCAACACCAGCAGGTTAAGCTGGACAAAACTCAGTAGTGTGCAGGAATTAGACGGCTTCATTTTAGCTAACACCGATTCTTTAAAACATGCCCAGATTGACCCAAGGCATCTCTAACGAACAGTTTTAATCTACTGTGCACACAGACTTTAGATTTCACCAGTTTACTTAGTCTATAGATTAAAACGGCTTTGACATAATCCTCCTGTATGTCCTTAAAGTTTACCATGCACATCACATGGTTCAAACATTTTCTCTTCATGAAGCAGCTGTATAATGTCCTGAGTCAAAACATAGTGCCATGCATAATAAACCTGCATATCTCAGATGGATCCTGAAGTACAAGCGAGGGAACTTGTGGCTCTGGGTGACTTTTGGGACTAAACAAGTGCGAGGTAGAATGAGAATGCAAAAGGGGGAGCGGCAGAGTGAGATACAGATATCGGGGTGGGGGCTGACTGGAGCAGACAAACCACACAGAATAAGCATGAGGGTGGCGACATGCGCGGATGACACGGCTGGGGGAGAAAGAAAAGGCGAGATGCGGGGAGACATAGTTAGTAGTGGCATGCGTGGCGTCTAAGCCCGGAGTCACATTATGCCAGCTCACTGGGGCACCACCAAAAGGCCTCGTCTCCCAGTCCTCTGGGACTGATATCTGGGGGGAGGCTGGAGAAGCGCCGTTCTCCCCTTTAAGGCCTGTCAGAGGCTTTGACGGCAGCCGTAAATTTAATCCTCGGACCTGCTGGGATGCAGGGGAGCCGAGCGGTGGGAAAGCCTTTCCTACTTCAAGGACCCCGGCTGGCTTTGGGATAGCCTGCCAAAAAAGGCTTTAAACCTGATGACAAATTCATTTCGGGCTGCTGCACCCCCCTCAAGTCCACCACAGAAACGGGGGTAAATGATACCTCTGCAAACAAATTTTAGAAATAATTATGCAGACATTTCAAGGAGGGGAGTATCTGAGGTTATTTACTTTGACTGGAGACAGAACTGCAGAAAACATCTGAATGCTTTGCCCTTTTTCTCCCTCATTAGATAAACAGTAAATATATTCCTCTACTTATACTATTTTGCCATAAGGGGTGTTTTTTTCTCTTCTTTTTCTGCCATGTCACCAAGCCGCCACTCGAGTGTGTGGCCTGTGGCGCTGTGGGAGTCCGTCTAGCTGGAGAGGCATTTTGATATGAGATGAAGTATGTGGAGACAGTCTCTGCGATGGCAGAGAGGCAAAGGAAACCGATTTTTACAGCCATGCGAAGAGAGGATTGCAATAGCAGCAGCAGCAGGGTGGCCCGAGGCCTTCGGGGAGTGGGTTTTATTAATATGTTTGTATCCGAGTTTTCCCCTCCTCTTAATGTTGGGGCCATGCTAATCGCTTGGTGCTCTGACATCTGGAAGCCTCCCAGTGGAGGGCAAAAATCGCGGGGAGTTTTTCATGCCAAGATTTCGGGAATATTTGAAGTGGTCACGCCTGATCTATAGAGATGAAAACCATTAAAGCGGAGGAGGGAGGATTTCTCTCTCCCGCCGTGACACGGTGAGCTTGTCAGAAGTGTGTCATGCCATCTTTGGTCAAAAAGAAGACGCCGGGCCTCGGTCAGATCAGTCCCTTCCGATTTTCATCTCCCCCGATGAATTCGACACGTGGTTTAATTTGGTGACTTGCCCCGTCATTACCTGTGAAATCCTTAAATAACTTATTTTGGTTCATGTTTGTGTCGGCAGACCAGCTGCATTAGAATGTAATCTGAATAATATATGTATTCTCTGTTGCATTCTTTATAAGACTTTGGCACTCGGTCCTTCCTTCTGAGCTTTCAATCACTGAGCCCCAAGGGGTTGTGGATATCTGCTCTTTGAAGGAGAGGAGAGTCACAATATGGGAAAAATCTGCCTCCAAACACAATGTGTTCCAAATGTGTTCCACTGAGTACAGGTGACCATGGATTGAAAGAAGGCAAAATGTATTTAAGGTGTATAATGTAAAAGATCCTGCTCCTATAGTCAATAGGTAAATCTTACATTTGAACAAGATGTCTCTGATGGAAACAGTGGAATGTCTTGCATAAGGAGAAGGAATGTGCTCAGAGGTGATATTCCCGAGTCCTGGAGCCTGCCTTCCTCTCGGTGGGATCAGGAAGCTTCAGGACAGGAGATAGGCAGCCGCCTCCAGTCTGACGGGGCCAGCAGTCCCCTCTCCATCCAGATCACATTCCACTACCAGCAGGAAGCTAACACTACCCTACAGCAACTGATAATGCATCATATGGACAACTCTGTACAGGCTTGTCGAACTATTTCCTTGAATTGACACAAAATGAACGCCTTCCTTCACAAGACAACATGTTGGCATTGCATTAATCAGGGATTTAGAATAATGATATCATTTGCATAGCACTTTTACATTAAAGAGCCCAAAGTGCTTTCTATTGTCTGGAGACGGCATCAAATTATGAAATTATATTTTATTTATAACAAGTGACAAGCTCCACGCCCAACCATGGAGCATCGTCCTTTCACCTCCTCAAAACAAATTGTTGTGTAAAAATATAATAATGAGACCGAATATAACAATTGATGTATCCGCTGCAAAGCGTGAAAATTCAATGGACCTCAAAACAGAACTTTTCCGAATGCTCATCTTAACATTCTATTACTTTTCTTTTCTTATATTGGGCTCATGTGCTACGTCAGATTCAGCAAAACGCTCCTAACTTCAGATAACTGTCAAAATGACCAGGATATACATGAGGAATTCCAACTGTTCATTAATGAGTGCGTGTTGATGACAATCGTAAATTTAGCATAATTAATGCCCCATTAATACCATATAAGGCTACGCGTCCTCTCCCGTGTGTCCTATATTAAAGACGTGCCTTCAGAGACCCTTAAAGGAAAGTCTGTCATTCTTAACGGCGTCAGCAGCAGAATTCAGAAATAAAGAGGAAATGTGTCTGTATGAAAAACATCTCGCAACAGCAAGGCAATCGATTACTGCAACGGGAGAGGGTCAAATCATTTAAGATGTTCATATTCATATTCTAGTGTTATACAATAGCATCAATAGCCAATTTGAATGATAGTTGGTATCATTAAGCTATATGAATACATTTAGAGGTAGAACATAATTGGAATTGCAGAGTCAAACTTGCTTCTAAACAATGAAATATCAAATTCATTTTCCACTAATGGATTATTTAAAAGGACTCTAAATAAGTAAGACTGCTTCAACAGGTCTGGACCACTTGTAATTAGTGTTTGTACCAAAGAGAACATTTTTAAATGAGAAAATGTAACAAATTAGAAAACTGCGAGAAAATCACTCATACAAGCCAATTAAGAACCAATCTGTTCATATAAGTGGATTTTGCATTAGGGTCACTCTGAGTACTGAGGAAAGTTTTCACTGATTGATGCACCATGTATGAAGGCATAGGTCCTGAGGACATTCCATACAGACATGCTCTCAGACATAGCTGGGGGGGGGGTGCTCAGGGTGCTTCAGCACCTCACCCCACCCACGTGCATGCAAAATGCACACGTATGCTCAGACGTTGCTCGCTGCATGCCCCTTCACAAGATGAAACATTGCCTCTGCATCTGTTGCACTACTTGCAAATGTACGGCGTTTCAAGCGAAGGAATGTTACAAAGTAAACAGCAGCCAAAGAAAGAAGCTTCCACACTGACGACGGATGCAGCCGGCTCAATTTTCCTCATCATGTCAATTTTCATAACGTATTTATTGTATCTTTCGACTCCCTAAACCTGCAACTATATACTGTAGGCTGATGTTTCAGTCGTCATTTGGTTGAAGGTACTGGGCAGATCTATTTTAATCAAATATATTCTGAAAAAAAAAAATTCAAAATGATTTATTTATTTTTTACTTTAAATTATGTTTTCAAACCACAAAAATGTAAGTAATTTACAAAATGGCTACAGCATGTTAAAAATAATATTTAGTCCAGGGAGTCAGTTGTTTGAAATGGTTTAGGTTCAATTTCCTGTCCCCCTTCAGTAGACCACAGAAAGCACATCCTGTGGGAAGCAGAGCAGAGTAATGTCAGAGTTAACATCTCTAACAGTCCCTACATGCTGAGACACGGCCTGCATGTAATCTTACAGGGACCTAAAAGACATGGCATCTGTTCATCTCACACGCTCGATGCAGCAGAAAGAGAAAGGTGGTTAAATCCACTTATGTTTATACTTAAAGTGCAAAATCCTATTCCTCTGTGCTCATTGTTGACGTTCAACCAGGAAGTCTTCAGTTGATTTCATCTTTCTGTCTTCTGCTCTAGCGGGACAGGGCAAAAGAGAACAAAAGGTTAAGTGTCTGTGACTCCTAAGTATGACTTAAATATTTCCTCTAGTTGCTTTTGTTAAAAGTGTGCAAACTGTCTGCACCTTGGAGGGTGTTGTCTTATCTTTTTCCAACGTAAGGAATGGATTAAACTGAAGACACAATCATTAGCATGTTAGACTAGGCTCTTTATCTACACTAGTGTTACTTTCAAAGCCAAGGAGCATAACAACCACATAGTTTGTGGGAAAGTGGCCCCATTAGCATTAGCACATTCACTGTGTAGTATTTTCCCCACGGCGTGATGCGGTCCCAGACGCTATCAGAGTTTAGGGAAATGTTAGCAGCTCGGTCTTGCTCTTTGTTGGTGAGGATGCTGACTTTTTACCAAAGATCTGTAGCTTTAGCCGCATTCTTTAAGTGATCTCATGTATGAAGACATTAAGTGTTTAATTAAGGGTTGTTATTCCATTACCAGACAAACCATAATAGATTGTTAGCCTGTAGCACATTCACAATTCATATTCATGGCTTTGAAATCTGAAGGTTACACTTTTTGCAAAACAATGCAGGTACAAGCTATTGTCAAATTAAAAAAAATGGTCACGCACCAGTTTTATCTTAATACTGTGTTCATTTTATGCATCAAACTTATTTTGACACTTAATTTCCCGGTAAACTCAATTGCAATTGATCAGAACATACCTGGGCTTCCCCGCACTGCCCTGACACTTCAAACAGCAGCATCCCAGTTTGAAAAGGTGTTACTTTTTATTCCTCCTGCATCAAACACATCCTCGATCAAACGTCAAACTCTTCAAACAAGGTGTCATCTGCAGCTGTCCGGTCCGGTTTGATGTGAGGAGGTGTAATGATACAAAGGATGTGCTGAAGCTATACAAGCTTGAACCCGCTTGCTCGCCACCTTCTCTGATATCTCAGTATACATCTAGTGGAAAACCAAATGAAACCTGACAGTGTACACCCGCCCTGCTCTGTCTTTCGTGACTACTTTGTGTTTCCATTCGAATCCAAAGCTACAATTAATTGCCTGCCAGTGTTATAGCTGGGAATCAATACTTTAGATTGTTATTTTAGCATTCACAGATGCAGACACACTTGCTATTTGACTGCCGTTCCTGTGGGCCAGAGAGAAGGAAACCACTAATACAGCTCCAGCATGGTCGCAAATCAAAACCAACTCTCTAATGGCCAACCTGTTTACACAGGAAATCAATCCATTTGAACTATGTACAATTTGCTACACCACTTTACTTTGTGGGCTGCTGTTATTTTTTTAAACAAAAATGGACACAAGCCTCTCTGGTTACACCGCAGGGCCCAGGCGGTTGAAAGCCGGCAGCCTCACGCATGTCCGAGAGGCACAAACCCAGCTCGAGTCCAATTTGCTGCAGGTCTCCCAGAGGAGAGCAGCGGTGTTGATTTTGGCACTCGCTGCCAGTCCCTACCAACAAATCCTGCCTTTTTTTTCACAGACATGTTGGCTCAGGAACTCACTGGAGAACTGGGGAAGAAGAAGAAGAAGAAGAAGGGGGGGGGGGAACAGCCCCGGGGCTGGAGGACGATATTGTATGCATGTGCACTCAAGCACAAGGTTTGTGGCCAGCTGCTTAAGGATTTTTCTGGGGAGTCAAGATTATCCACAGAGTCAATAGAGTGAGGGAGGGAGAGAGGGAGAGTCTTGTCTGCGTATGCCAGAGCGACTCAATTCTACTGGGGGAACAGAGAGACCCTGTCAGCTCTGTATTTTTTTGTATTCTAGACCTGGTAGTCAAGAGAGCGGCTCCATGTTTCTCAACATTCATACCAAAGATCTGTGATTAGAAGGGTTTGCATGGGCTTCCAATGGAGTTGCCAAAGTGCTTTTCAAATCTACCTGAGATTCGGCAGTTCTAGTCCGCAGAAATGCATGGCAGGCCTCACATTTTATGTAAGAATCCTGTTAAAAACTCGCTGCTCAGCTCACGATAACTCTCATCCCTCATTTTCACAAGGATGTCTTATGGGATGTTATTATCTTTATACCTCTTAGAATGACGATAAAGTGCGAGTGAGGCGCGAACACACAGTAAGCGAGCGCGTAGATCAGGAACAACACCCCCTCCTCCTGTGGGTTTGAAATGGAGCGGGATAAGAGCTGTTGCCAAGGTCACAGCTCCGCATTTGCACAGCCATGGTTGTCAAAGGCTGAAAGGGCTCAAGCCCTTGAAACACCTTCTGGCTAGCTCCCCCATTCTGCATGTGGTGAAACTGCTGAAGGCAAAAGAGACGGAGAGAACGAGCGGCTTGGTGGATGTGTGAGGGACAAGGGCAACAAGAAGGGAGTCTGCATTTCACTGATACCGAACCCTACCACACAGTCACACTCTGAATAATTGTGAGGGACGGGCCGTGGGCACCTCTGCGCCAGAATGTAGGCCAGAATAATACCCCTCCTCGGGGCCTTCTCTGGCAGCCCTGCGCTGAGGCCCTGGCGGTAGTGCCATGCAAAGCCAGTTAGGAAAGCCAGTTACCTACAGTAGTTATAAACCGCAGTTAATTTAGAAACTTTAACCCAGAGCTCCACCTTTCCTTTTTTTTTTTTTTTTTTTTCTCAAAAGGGACGAGACATTCCAAATGTCTCAATTGAAGCCTCGCTAGCTGAATAGCCTTTTTGGGGGTGCCGCATTGTGGATAGACAGCCTTTTCAGGCAGCTTTTTAAGGGTTTTGTCAGACAGGAATTTAGATTGGAGTTTTACATGACCTTTCCCAGGGGTCAGCGGTTGGATCGGCTGGAGCTTTTGTTGGCACACCTGGGTGATGACGCCTTGACAGAGCTACAAGCTCTCATTTCAGGTTTTGTGAGGGGTTTGATAGAGGCTGCCCCCCCCCATCCAGAGAATGGGAAGAATAGCAAAGTCTTGGAGCTTCACCAAGCGATTGTATCAGACCTCTCAAGAATAATACTGTATTTTAGGCAAAAACAAAATTGATATCAAAGAAACAAAATCTGATTTAATTAAAGCTTGATGAATAGTGTTTGATTCATCTAAGTACAAGATGAAAGCTTGTGCGTGAAATCAGCTTTTCCTCACATAATCAGTTTTTTGTATCGCGTATGCTACATGGCTTTAACTTGGAAATTATTTTCTGTCATTTACAGCAATAAGTGATGTAACTAAATTACCATTTGCTGACAAAAGTTGCGCTTTTGTCCTCTTACTTCATCCGAGCATGGCAACCCAATAAGCACACAGCGCTGCAGCTCTGGCTGAAGCTGCCGCCAACATGAGCACAGAGCACCGAGTGCTTTTGATGGAGATTTGTAAGAGATCAGTGACAATACCTTTTACTTTTCATAGCTGGCTGAAAGCAGTATGAAAAACATTGGTATGAAGGTTTGGCATGTTTTATTTATTCATGACAACCTTGCTGTTTTTGCATTAGAATATTTGCTGGACTAATAGACAACTGAACCACTCACAGTGGACTATTTGTTTTGGTGATTTTGGTTTTTAAATTAATGAATGAAACCTTCAGACAGAATAAAGAAATGTGCTAAAATAACCAGCTCCCAAGATGGAATAGTGCAAGGTCGGGACTGTAAACTGAGTTATTTATTGAAAGTTTCAGAGTACACACTAAATTCAACTTTCTTCATAACAGAAAATATTAAAGGACAAGTAAGACAACTATGGCTGATGTTATGAGTTTGACATTAATGTTATCACGATGGTAGGACATTATGGCAAATATATTTACTTTGTCATGCAGTGACTTTAATGAGAAGACCGACCACTCTCATGTCTGCCACCAGGCAGTTAGCTTAGTTAGCATAAAAACTGGAAGCAAGGGGAAACAGCTAGCTTGGCTCTTTTCGATGGTAACAAAATTCCCCTTCCAGCACTTCTAACAATCACCAAAAGAAACGGAGCGCATTTAAGTCCCGCCAACAACGGAGTGGAAAACATTTCATTGCTCTCCATTGACTTTGCATTGTGTGATGGTGCTTCTTTGTCACTTCCGGCTGCTAGCAAACAGCAACGAATTGTCTAAAAGCTTTCTAAGACGCACTGCCAACAGGGTAAATTACCCAGAACTAAGTTTATATAAGCTGCCGACCTGAAAAAATAAGACGAGCATGAGCAGTAAGCATGGGAAAACTGTGGGATCCTAACACTCTGGCATACTTAGGCACACTAAGTACAGTATGTTCCGTGAACAACGATCGTTTTCTCCAAAACTCAGTTTTAGGCCAACAATATTTCGAAAAAATTAAGCTAAAGCATTTTGACATATTGCAAGAATTGTGTTACAGTGGAATGTGAATAAAACGGAAAGCTATGAGGTATTATGTTTGCAAGTGCTTTAGGGTTAGCTAAAATTAGCTTGCTAACAGCTTTTTTACTTTACCCTTTATTATTTTAGTTATCAACTGCACCCCTGCTACACATAGAGTGCTAGAATAATTGTTAAATATACAAAAATCTGATGTTTTTAGCTAGCTATAGGCATTTTGTTAGCATTTCAGCCCTTGGTTGTTTATTATGGCGCTGATTGTCTTCTCCTCCGGTGGACGTGGTTTCTCTATTAACACATTGCATCTCATTTGGTCAGTTGGTACAAAATCCCTCCGAATCCTTGGTATCACTGTGTCCCTTTTTAACAACTACAGTCTAAAATAAGCGGACCTGTGTTACTTAAGTGTAATTCACTGTCAAATTAAGACTTTTGGCATTGCTGTTATTGCGTGGATTATATTTCCAGTAAACTAACACTCACAGTAGTTAATGCAAATGCAAAATAATAAAGTAATCATGCACTTAATCATTCTAAAAGGACACCGAAGGAGCTATGTTTGAGGAGCATAGTGCATTTTTATGTACAGATGTCAATCTACAGTGGTGGACATATAAAAAAAGACAAGAAAAGTATGAGAAGTCATATCCCCGCTCACAGCGGTCACTCATCGTCTGCCTCTTGTACAGTTCGGTATAGTTTGTTTCTTTTCTTTAGCGGGTGAAAACTACAAATTTACTGTATGTTCCGTATCTAATCTTAGGCGATCAGACACCAAACTCAGTGCAGATGTTACCTGCACAAACAAACACAGCTGAGCGAGAGAGACTGCTCTCAACCACTAAGTGTTGTATCCCTGCAAGGAAATCTGGGAAATCTGAAAATAGCCCAGAGGCTCCGCGTGTTATTGTAGGGCTCGAGGTGGATGATGCAGAAACCATTGGGAAGCCACAGTGGGATGGTATTGGACCAGGCTTTGTTTGGATAAATACGTTCCGAGATTACTTGGTTTGCCAAAGTACAGCCGCTTGTTTTTCGCTTGTTCAAACACTGGGGCTGCTTTTCTTTGAAACTGCCCAGGAACGGGAAAAAAAGGGGAGAAAAACCAAACTCGGCTTCGACATATGTCCACCTTTGAGAGCGATATGTTGCCTTTAGTCGTGGCATTTTGCATGTGAGAGTGAAAAAACAAAACGGGACAAAGACCAGCAGAGAAATAGAATAAACTTGAAGCAGTCAAGTCATGACACTTTCCTTTTATGATGCACAATCTGTGGCAGCTTTGTGGAGCATGTGCACGAAAGAGAGAGTCGACACAAGTTTAGTGCATGCCTCAGCTAAACGATTTGTGGCGACAACCCTTCAATATGGTCTGCTTTTTGAATTCGGAAGTTATTATGAAAACGTACCTGCGAGCTTCCGACGGCAGCAGACTGACGGGGCCTTCAAAGGACTCACCCCCATCGCCTCTCTCTGAGCGCTGTGATCATAAAGGAGACTTTCTGGGGCTTTTCATGAAGACAGAGTTCAGCGGGGTCAGCTCCAGAGCGTCACGTCCATATCGCTCAGGCTCTCTGAACACCTGGCACCTGCTTTTCTCCTCTCCGAGCGGAAGCCAGGTCTGAAAGGGAGATAAAGTGCTGATTGTCCCTTTCCTGCCTCTTTTTTTAAACGGAAGTCGGGGGCATTGAAGTGAAACCACTTGCCTTTCAAGATGCCTCCCTGTATACTCTTCCCTGCCGGGGAGTCTCCCCACTAGCCTCCCGCTGATTAATCAAAGTGCTCCATCATCAAACATTGATGCTCACACGATTCGCCGGCACCTCAGCGGAGCGTATAATGCCTAGATATCATCGTGCCCTCGCGATGGTAATTGAAGGGCAATTACGCATGCCATGTAAAAATACGGGCTCTACGGGCAACCAATGTGCAAGACATAAAGCAACTTGCTGCTTATGTTCCAGATCTCTATGTACGGCAGCCAGCCACACATTCAAAAAAAAAAGAAGCTTCCGAGACCCACATCTGATCAAGCTGCTCTCAGATGTGATGAAATGCATATTGAATACCTTTGTATGTGCCTGCATGAGACCCTCCTGCTTGTTCAGTGCAGGACTTCAACTCCTTTGATTAGCAAGAATATTGGATAGTACTGCAAGTACCCCAGTTAAGATTTTTACCTTCCTGTGTCATGTATTTGACCCATTCTCGCTCCCAATGCATCAAGTACTGCAACTTGGTCGCAGCCCCTCGGCTTCTTGACACCAATGCACGGACGCAGTCTTTAGTGTCTGTATGCAACATAACAGGCTTTCATCTAACTCCAATGTGAGCCCACCTGCCTCCTTATTACACACTCAGAGCACCTGATGGAGTATAAAATGTGAGTGTGAGTCAACACAGGGAGACGGGAGGGGTGATGGATGGGTGAAACAAACACATAATTTTAACAACAAGGCCATTGTTCATGTCCTGTGTGAAATTTTGTCACTCGCTAGTGCCGTGTGTCAGTGAAGTTAACATTAATTTAATATTTTTTTCTAAACTTAGCTAAGTGGTTTTGTTGCCTAAACCTTTGCACCAGGTGCTCCAACTAAGAGGAGCAAAGATATTCAGTTTAATAATTATTCAGCCCAGATAGAGCAGAAAAGTCAGCGCACTCATGTATCTGCTCCCTCTGTTTGTCTCTTGACATCAGCTTGATATCTGCAGACTGCTGTCTAGCTAGCGTTAGCAGTAAAGTAACTTTTTTGTGCACTTTGTCACCACTCGTTTTGATGATGTAGACATTTTACACATGCAAAAAAACAAAAATGTTTCATTCATTGATTTAATACATTGCCATTCCTAACTTCCAGTGTGCTCGTCTCTTCAGCATAAGTCATCTCCCTGAAGGCGGAGATTTCCAGAGCCCTTGCTGGTGGCTGTTTTGGTGTCATGCTTGAGTACAATGACACTAGAACATTGGTTTCGGGCCTTAAAAATAACTTGTCTGTGGTAGGTTCTTGGGGACATGTTCCTGTAATTTAGCTGGGAGCTCTCCATGCTATACACTCTGCAGTGCTGTTTAGAAAGCAAAGTGTGTGGCCGCGGTGTTGTGTCTCACCTAACCAGCACTACCCTGATGAAACCCAAGCAGGAAAAAAAACTCTTTATACTCTGTACTCAGAGGAGGGGAAAAAAAGAGCAGCTAGGGGAAAAAAAACAGATGAGAGAAAAGTTGGCCTCCAGTTAATACTCCCCAATTTCAATTGATACTTATCCAAATGCTGACACCAACTGCTGACATAATGTTCTACTTCATTTCCTGTTTTGCATTGCACTTTAAAAAAAAAAATGCTGACGCTCTACAGTTTGAATCACCTGAGAAAGCGCCTGCCTTTGCACTTGAGAGAATCTACACATTGTCTCCTGCTGATCCTCCTTCTACAGTTGACTCTGCTAACACTGCACTCTTTTAAGTTGAAATGTCTTTTAGCACGTCCAACACACAGGGCACCGCCGTGAACACATGATGATTTATCACGGGAGTGCGCCGACAGCTTCAAATGGGAAAATCTGTTGAAAGACTTGATTTTTTTTTTTTTTTTTTTTTTGGAACGCCCTCTCATGCTTTAAAAACAAATGGAAACCAAGCGAGAACTGGACAAATTGAGGACAGCTGAATGAACACTTTATTTTTTCCTCCCTCTCTGTAAATCTGTGTGATAATTGAATTGTGGCTTGTGGGTGCTGCAACCTATGCTGCTCTAATGTCTAAGGGAGGAGTAGAGCTGGGTGGTCAAGATGTCAGGTACGAGCTTTGGCTGTGGAATTAAAGAGTAAATGCAACAGGCCAAGCCCCCCTCAAAAAAAATTGGGGGAAAAAAAGAAAAGAAAACACCGGCCCCTATGAATTGTATGAGCTCCCCTGTAGTTGAATTATAGATCTGCTTCAGTGTGTTTGCCTGGATGATTGACAGTAGGGGGAGGCACATCTTCAGACCCCATGCCCTCGCCATGAAAGTGAAATGAAATCTCAAAATGCACCGCAAGAGCTCTGCAACTCTCAGCATCTCTGTTTCTGACTCAATGCCAGCGATAGGCAATGAAATCTCCTTATTTGACCATAGTGGCTTGGTGCAGTAAAAATCGTATTCCCTTATGAACTGCAGCACTCATGGGAAAAGGTCCTGACTGTACTCCTTGCCTGTCATTCACATTTTTTGTGTGTGCATGTTTTCCTGTGCCATACTGTTTTTTATTTTCTTTATTTTTTATTACGCTGTTAAATCCACCCGAGGCCAAGTAAATACATTCACAGACTCTTCATGATGCAACAGACTTGGAGGTGTTTTTTTTTAGCTATGGCAACTATAGTACGGTTAATGCTATTGCAAATTGACTACACTTAAGGTTACCCAAATAAAACACTTGGTTTGGCATGACCCCTTCACAATAAAAGCCAGTTTTAGTATTTGCACAAACTCAGCAGGAAACAATGAGGCTGATGTCAATTTAGAGATCAAATTATGAACTCTAACACCGGATTACACGCATGCGCTTTCTCCTCGTGGCAAGTTGAATCCACACCGGTGTGGCGGACTCCGCCACTGACAATCCAAAAAATTACGACAATGCTTAAAAACTGCGACATACTTTCTTTTGGACGAGCAGATATAACTTATTTTGGTTTTCTGTATTTCCTCCAAGTTAGTTCCAATATAATCAATAAGAAATGCTTTCAAAGAAGGAACATTTTTGCTTCAGGAAAAGTGTTCTTGTTTGACTTGACCTATGCCATGCAAACCATGAAGCAGAAAATAATACATTTTCAGTGTATTGCTGAGTAAATATGTCATCAAACGCAGAAAGAATCTTATTCGTAGGATGAATCCTGTGTCTTGACTGCCACGCTCCTGAGTTTCTTATGCTTAGTATTCATACTCCAACAGCTGTGTGGAACCTCATAAGGAGTATTCATCATTAAAGTTCAGTCAATCCAAGTGCCTGACTCCCTCCCTCACTCAGCGCATCACACTTCCTGCAGGGCGTACAGTATTTAATTTAGTCCAATCTTTATAAATCAGCAAAACCATTCTTCTTCTTAATGGAGAGGAAATGTGCATGGCATGTCAACTAGTGGTTAACCTCGCCGGAAGTGTTCACACTGCTAATCTTGGAGGAGCATCTGAGCTTTTTAATAGGAAAAGCCAATTAAAAATCAGTTAACATCTTTCAATCCGACCATATACCTTTTCCCTTTTTAAAAAAAAGAAAAGAAAAGAGACACCTGAATACCCACACTGTTCCCAGCAGTAAGCGAGAGACCCATGACTGTGCCTAATCCGCAAATTATATAACGCACGGGCCATTTCCCTATGTAATTTGACAGGAAACAAAAGGACAGTTATTTAAAGGGGAGCAGTTATTCTGCACAGGGGCACGGTGGCTACCGGAGAACAGCCTCTCTCTCTCTCTCTCTCTCTCTCTCTCTCTTTCTCTCTCTCTCTCTCTCTCAGCACCATGAAATGAAAATTTACATTTGCTCAGTGGTGCTGCGGTGCTCGGTGGTAGACAGCTGTATTTTTAATGAGAGCGGGGAAATTTAATTACCTCTGTTTTAGCGGGCAAGACTTCTGCGGTGCAATGACGAGGGATATGCGGTGCAGGGAAGAGGTGGCAGATGATTTCTCCACTCACATCTCAGCAGTCACCGAGTCTAGCGGAGCTCGCTGGCACCGGGGCTGCAATTAATCCAAATTTATTCCGCCACTGTATAAGGCTGATCTGAAGGAGGCAGTGGAAATAGTCAAGGTGGTGAGTCTCCCAAAGAGAAAGAGAGGAAAACAAATAAATACACTTTTTAAAAAAAACGCAATCTCCAGAGACTTTGCTGACATGTACCACTCACATTCTAATGTGATTACTAATGTTGCGAATTTCCCCCCAAGGCCTTGTTTTTTCATCACGTCAGCAAACTTCTTCAAGGCCACATCTGACATCTTTGTGCTTATTTCAGCTGCAGGATCCGAGCCTCCACAAGAGGTGGGATGACAACAGAGTATCTGACGCAGTTATCAGCCCAACAAAACACTTCAACGCGAGCCAGATAAACCCCTTTTTCATTCGTCGCTCTTTGAGCTCCTATAAGTGCACTCTCGCATTCCAATCAATGAGCAGCAGCGCTGTATTTCAGCGCTCAGTCACACGCCATCAAAAAAAAAAAAATAGCTCAATTGGAGAGACTGAGAGATTATCGCCGTCTTCATTTCAGCATGAGATGAATCAATTGGCAGAAGAATCAATTTGAGCGGTATCTGGTATCTCCAACCAGCCCCCCCCCCCCACACACACACACACACACACACACACACACACACTGTGGCATGAAGTTTTTATTTTATCATCATGGGCAATAATCAGCAACAGTGGAGTTTCTGAGCTGGTTTGGAGACTTAATTCTATCTGAGGCGAGATAAAGGAGGTTGTTTTGACCATCATGCCAAATTGAATATTCACAAAGATATAATTGAAATGCTGATAGCCATCAGAGGAAATGATAATGAGTCAAGGTCAAGGCAGACGCATATATTTTCTCTTGCTTGAAACACCAAGAAGGTCGTATTCAAAATGCTTAACATTTTCACTGTAATTATGCATATCCTGATAGTTTGAGAAGCAAACCCAGTACGTAATGAATGAAGGAATGGTCTATGGCTGTTGGTAATTCAATATTGATGGTGTTTATTTGCAATTTTTTTACTCAACATTCACAGAAGTATGAAGCAAAGAGTTGCTTATTTACATCCAGCAGTCATGGAGCAACTTTAGCACTATAGTCCAATATTCAATATTTGCAGATTAGACGAATATATTGACAACAGTCTGAGTACATTCCAGGTTGTTTTTTTTAAAATCATTTTTGTTGCACACACCTGCGGGAATATATCGCAATTGCTGGTTGATGGTGGCGGTTGGGAAATTTCAACATATTGTCCAACAATAGTCCCCACTTACCATCACATGACGAAAAATATCTGGC
The DNA here is from genome assembly GCF_023349555.1 of Cebidichthys violaceus. Taxonomy (NCBI): domain Eukaryota; kingdom Metazoa; phylum Chordata; class Actinopteri; order Perciformes; family Stichaeidae; genus Cebidichthys; species Cebidichthys violaceus. The sequence continues at coordinate 4,591,193 of NW_027176318.1, read as the reverse complement.
TCTTTAACTGCTGAATACTCCGCTCTGTTCAAAGGCCAGTGGCTAACAAAGTTAAGGATTAGCCGCTGTTTGGCACAGCTTTGTCACTGAAAGCTGAGGCTGAAAATATCAGGTTGATGAGAGCGGTGAGACTGAACTTTGGCCGTAGCTTTAGTTTAAAAATACTAAAATGCTCCACAGAGGGAGATCAAAGAGGGACCCCTTTCACGCACACTTTTACATCCATTATTACAGAAAATATTGATTGAATCAGCTTTAAAACTCATGCTATTGCTATTGAGAATATTTACATTGCCATATTATTATTTAAAAAATAAAATTGTTAAATAAATTATATATATATATATATATATATATATATATATATATATATATATATATAAAGACATTTAATACATTATTAGCAATGATATTTTTACATTATTCTGTATAGTTAAGGAACTTTGTATCAACATTTTCAATAAAATACAGTTGCATTAATAAATCTTGCTGTTTTTGCTATGAGGGGAGCACCCCAACAAGCAACACTATTGAACACTTCTTTAGATCATTCTATAAAGTTACTAACACAAATTGTTGCCTATTATCACATCCAGTACACATTAGCTTTCACTTGGGGAGGTGGTTCTGTCAAAAGAAGACATATCAAAGATTCACTCTCCTTTTAGCTCTGCTTTGGTCTCCTCCAACTCCTGTGTGAAACATCTGGCGTTAATGGCATACACTGGGCTCATGTGGAGCCGTTTGACTCTCTGACTTAACGTTGTTTCTATAATTTCTGTGCAGTATAGAATGTCACACTTCCTGGACTGGTAAAAATGTTGACTTTTCCTATAGTATATATAGTATATAAACTATTTTGCAGGAGACAAGTATGGTAATACAATATGCAGCAGTGTTGATACCTGACCGTGAAAAACTCTACAGCTCTTGTGAAAAACCATATGTGGTCATACATAACACAGTAGGATCCATTTTTTATCTAGGAAATTGATGGAAGTTAACAACAATACCGCAGCTGCCAGGGGATACTGCTAGTATAGAATTCTTGATACTCAATTATTTTAATCCAGAGGTTCATTTTTTATTAAATTAGCTGGGTCTGGTAGTTCATAATTTAGGTCCCAGAAAGTAAAAATTCCGCTACGGAGCAATTAAGGGGATGTTCAGCAACGGAGCCCAAATTCACCTCCAGCTAATGTTTATAATATTCAAATACTGCCACGGATTCCATTCCTCTATATCATTACGAATCTTTGCTGCACTACTTGAGTCAAACATAAGAATAGTTGGAGGCGATACGCTCCTTGGGGTTTAGTGGAAATTAAAGTTTTAGAAATTGGTTCATGCCAATCAATGTGGTGAATACGGAGGGGGGAGACGAGGAAAAGGGAGAGATGCAGGAAGAGAAAATAATGAGGCCAATAGTGCAGGAGGGATAAACCGCCACAATGATCGGAGTGACAGTGACGGAGTGGAGGAGGGCGAGACAGCCGGGGAAACCCAAACCCGTTGAGTTCATCTTAAGCTGAACGTACCCAAACTCCTCTGCAGCACTTGTCTCCTTACAAACCGTCCAATCCGCCCCAAAGTGTCTCCTCGCTCCATCATCCTTCACCACTCTATCCCGCCCTTCCCTCGCACGCTCACCACCACGATATTTTCCTTTCTTTCCGCCTTCCTCTTCTCCATACAGCCCTCCTCACTCCCAACCCTCCCTCCTTCACTGTTTGGATTTGGGCAGACTTGAACTTCCCCCCTCTGTCCCCCCAACCAGCTATGAATCACATGGAGGCCAGGGACCCAGTGGCTGCCAGGGCCTCCTGATGACTCCCAGCCCGTCCATAACAAGTGGCTGACAGCTCTATTTACATAAGACCAGCAGGCAGCGCAGAGGAACCAGCCCAGTCTAAGTTACACACACACGCACACACACGCACACACGCACACGCACACACACACACACACACCCACACTGTGCAAAAGGCAGATATGTCATAATAACACTTGTGGCGAGGGCACGAATGAACGCCTCGCTCCGAATAAATACATTGGATGCACAGTCAATAGGTTTTATGGCCCCGGGGCGAAGATCCAAGCATTTGTTTTTTGGAGTTTTTCCACATGAGTGCAGAGGGTGGTGGGACCCAGGGGATGGGGGGTGGTTGTGGTGGTGGAGGGGGAAGGCTTTTAGACCTCTACATCCGCCCCAGTCATACATCTCTCATCACCAGATACCAAGGAGAGCGGAGTGAAGTATAGCCCTGTTGATTGATGTTTAGCTGTTATATTAGGGCTAATGCGCCTCTTTGACCTTTCATCTGGACATGAGCGCTCACCTCTTTGGCTCTAATAATACATCTTTGGCTGCATTTCAAATATGGAGAATTAAGATTTCACGGCTACTTATAAAAAAAAGCACGATAAATTGGGAGAAAAAGGGGAATCTGTATTAGATACCAAATTCTAGCTTCAACTCGAAGTGGCTGTTTATTATTAGGCAGGCTTTCCCATCTCATGTGAGGACACCAGTTTTGCAGGTGTGTTGCTGCTTATTTACCCCGATGGGTTGCTGAGGGGGGGAGGATGGAGAGCGCATGCTATGTCTCCCAGACTGACAGCTGGGGAGAATGTTTATGAAATAAACATGGGCCTGATGCAATGCTCAGAACCCTGCTCTGCAGTGGCCTTGGAAGCCTCCTGTATCTCCCCACCCCCCCTTCCTCTTTTTCTTTCATTCTTTCCATCTTTCTGCAATACATAAACACACATACACCCTGACGCGCGCACACACACACACACACACACACACACACACACACACACACACACACACACACACACACACACGTTCCCCAGAGCTGTGGATACAAAGGTGCTCATGGGCCTAATGGGGTCAAACAGACTGTAAATCAATGGTAAAGCCTTCTCTCCAGAGCCTACTGATGAAGGACAGGCTCCACACCAGCGGCTACAGCATATAACATGTGTATCAAGTTACGCTGTCACTGAAATTACTGTGGAGGAATTTTAAAGTACAAATGTTAGACGCGATGATGATAAATGTCGCAGAGGGTGCCCCGACGCACTGCTTATCAGTGCTGAAGATGAGTATGATGGATTGAGTTCACGGCCTCTTTCAAAACTCACGGTACTTTCCTGAACTTTTATGACACATACACACGCTCAGCTCCACCTAAGTGTCCACTGGTCCAAATCCTGGAGATGAACTTTTTGTATTTTTGAAGCTTTAGAAAACATTTTTTTAAAGCCAATAAAGCCACATAACCAGGAATGGACAGGTCAGATCTCACATCTCAGAAATATGGTGGAGACCGGCTAATGTTTAAATTGCGATTCATTACTTAGAGGTTAATATGACTGACATACGCTTTCTAAAATATGTTCAACAACCATCCATGGCCACACAAGAGATGATCTTTGTTCAATTACAAAAAAAAGCTGATTCTTATTGTCAGTAGCACTTGCTCTCGGAGACAGCATGCGTTAATAAATCATAACGGTAGACGTTTGGCATTGTGCTAGTCGGCTGACTTGAAGTGCTGTTGAAAGGCTAATGATGTCTCCGTATGTTTTACCAGCAGCCTGCAAATTATTATGTTTCTGGAAAGTCAATACTCAGTCGAAATAGGTTTGCTGAGAGAAATATCAGTTTTTTTGGGTGTAATGAAAGCTCGAGCCGTGTGTACATTATACATATGAACGCATTGACAGCAATAAAAAAAAGCTTTCACAACAGAGTCGAGCGCGGACGTTTCAATGGCCAATCAATAGGCCTTGGTTTGTTTTAATCATGGCCTTGAGACGTTTCTCATTACAAATCAAGTGGTATTGAGGGAATAAATCACCTTAATATGCATTTAATGCCTAGAAGCGAAGTCTGAGCTATCCCACACAGGGCTCAACGCTTCACAAGCGTCCAAAACTCTGACTAATGTCCTGAGCGGCTCAGGCGGTTGCTAGGAATAACAGGCCCCAGTCACTGCGGAGTTTTTGGCCTCTGTGTGCCGTTATTCCCGCAAACGACCGGATAGAAAAGTCACTTGCTGGAGTAACTGCCCTTCCTGGAAGGGAGGCTGTTTTGAAAGAGACAGTTCGGTTGTTTGCTCGTATTGCAAGGAACAAAGAGCACCAGCATCCTGCTTGAGAGCTCACTTGTGCATGTGTGTGTGATTGGTGGCGAGGGGTTTCTTTATAGCGGTGGATCCATGATGGACGGTGGCCCTCGTCCTGGCTCCAGTATCCTGTTTCTCCATAAGCAAAAGTTCAGCTGGTTAAAGTGATAGTTTGAATGCTTTACAGAGGCAGTTAACAAGACTAATGGAGCTTTATTTTGCTTTCAGTCCCCATAAGCATACAGTGAGAATGAGCTGGCAATCTGAAACATGTGCACAGTAACAGATGTGACCTCAGTCTGTATTGTATTCACTTGTCTTAATTCTTTAAGTAACAGTCAGAATAAGTTATGTCACTACCTGACTCATATCCTGAAACTCAGCTATGAATGCTATTTCCTCAGTAACATCCGTAATGTTTGCTTCAGTAATTCAGTTTGTGCCAAACTTCCGTAATTAAATATTTGAAGCTTCAGTTATACAAATGTTTCTCTGGAGATGGAAATATTCCAATTTTACTGGGTGGAGACAAACAATGTTTTGGAATTGCTCGCTAAGTAAGAGTGAATGGCAAATAGCAGATTGTCTTTACTAATCTTTTGAGAAAGTTCAGCATGCCACGGGGGCTGTTGATCTTGTTCCCAAAAGCAATCAATGTGGTCTGTATGAATCCATCCCCAATGCATCCACTCTGGTTTGGATCAGCCTCCAAACAGGACCAGAACAGGCTGCAGTGTAGTTAGGTCTGCAGAAAAGATGATTGGCTCCAACCTGGGCTGAAAAATCAGTCATACCCTACAACAACATCCACATGATGAAACTTATAACGTGTATGTTTGGGCACTCAGAATCATAATTTATATCATTAACAATTTGTATTATATCCTGACCAGTATCCACGAATCAAAATTCTTTCTAGGTGGCTTCTTCTAGTGCTGCGATACAATTTGCAATAATCCACCACACCTGAATGAAAACAACCAGTCAGAGCCAAGGTCAATCACTATATGAACACAACTTTGAGAGGAAGTTTCAGCTGCAGTAACTGAGACGTGGCGTTTTTTTAATATATAACTCAAACTCTTTCCCTAGTCTGCAAAATTGCGTTTGTGACCTAAACCAAACCACATGGGACTCAGAACGTTATCTGAATTCTTAGGAGATATCCTCCGGAAAATGTATCTTTGGCACTCTGTGTAAGTATATTGACAAATTCCTTATTTGGTTACACTTGGCTAATAAAGTTTATTCTGACTATAATATGTGCCCATATCATAATAAGAGCCAACGCACGTTTGGGGAGAACTGATGTCGTTCAGACTTTCGGCACTTTTTATTGACAGTTTAACTCAATAGAAGTTTATATGGGATATAGTCACCATCATCATCATCTGTACTTCCAGACCTCGGTGCTGATATGTGTCTACACCAAGACAGCTCTGTTCTGCAACACTGCACTACCCAGAGACACTATCACGACTTCCCTAGTCTCACCTGAGAAATAGGAACATTTGACGAGTGTGATCACAGCATGTCAATCGGGGACTATTTCCTGTCTTGATGTTATCTTAACGCGCACGACTCGCCCCTCCGACAATCGTCAACATTTATTCCACCTTTACTGCAGCTAATGGGTTTGGTGGGCTCATTCTTTCATTGAGTTGAGTGAAGCTGCAGAGTTGAGTAAGTGCTTTTCAATGTCAAACTGCAACTCCAGTCAGTAGATTTCACAGCGATCAGTGGAAAATGAAGCAGCTATCATCTTCTGTAGATCCAAACTCACATGGACAGAATCCTGCAGGTCATGACAATGTACTCCACTGTACTCTACAGCTGTAATGATCTGCTGCAGTAGTTCACTTTGCAGGGTATTGCATCATGATCAGCGATAGCATGAATCATGACAGACAGCCAGAGGGGCACTTAGCTCCTGCATTCTCAGCTTCATGTCATTTCACTTCATCGCAATAAGGCTCCAGCCACGAATGTAAAAGGACCAACACATAGCTGTCATGACCTCAAAACTCATTTCTCATCGGTGAAACATTTTTTCTCCTATTTCAGTGTACCTCCTAAAAAAGTAATGTGCAGAGTTTAAACTCCATGAAGATGATGTGCTTGCTGCAAATATGAGGCGCTTGGTTGTGAGGCTTATACAAATATTTAATGCAGTAATTGTGCTAAGCTAAGCTTGCTAATATGTTTTAACTGATTATTATTATCGAATTAAAGTTACAGTTATAACAACTATATGTCTTTATATGACCTCCCCCACGAGCCCATACTCCTTATATATATCGACTATATATATATATGTTAGTGCTGGGCAACGAATTTTTATTTAGATTTTTTTGCGATTAATCATATCATTTTAATGTGTAAAATTCAATAACAAATTAAAAAGTAGTGTATTGCGCACTTTTATTTTAAAAGTACTGCTATATCAACAAAAGTGCAATAACATTTGGTTTGCAAACACTTTAAACAAATATGGGTTTTTTTAACAGCAGTATTCCCTTTAAACAGTAGTTAAAATACAGTTATAATAGACATACTGATAACTGATAATAGATATTCAGCCAGTGTTCACAACTTGATTTTCATGTGTGTAATAGATGCAATTTGAAATATACACCTTGAATACTGTAAACCTATCTACGTCATGTTATTTTCTTCTTTTTTTATGATTGTTAAATTCTCAGTAGCGATAACTAAATGATATGCTTATTATACATATTCCAAACAAAAACACTTTAAAACCTCTACAAAAATAATTTAAATGAATCATTTCTTTTTTGCTTTTTTTGGTATTTTGGTCAGACACACATGCAACGCTGAGTACCGTGTAATATGTGTGGTATTTGTTATAAATGTACGTTGGTACATAACAATTTGCGCATAACAATAAGAAGCTGTACCTGGAGGGACTTAGGACCCAGTGGAATGAAGGTGAAGGAAACAGGAAGAGACGGAAGAGACGCCACACAAACAACTGTTCACCGCTTGCTGCCAGGTGTTATGGTTTAACCAATGCGTCTGTTGTTGTCTAGTTATGGCAGCTGTTGCAAATTGCATTCGGCTGAAGGTTGCCAGTTAACAGGGTCCCTGGTTAAACCGTAACACCGGTTCTTGTGTTAGAAATGTCCGCATAATAATTTTTCAAAAACTGCGTTAACGCGTGATAAAATAATTGTCGCCGTTAATTTGCGATATTAACGCGTTAACTTGCCCAGCACTAATGTGTATATATATATATATATATATATATATATATATATATATACATATATATACGTATATATATATATATATATATATATATATATATATATACATATATATACGTATATATATATATATATATATATACGTATATATATACGTATATATATATATACACGTATATATATGTATATATATACATATATATACGTATATATATACGTATATATATGTGTATATATATATATATATATATATATATATATATATATACACACACACACACAATTACTTAACTCATGTGATAGGGTTGAAAGCTCCAGAAAACCTACTTAAAGGACCTTGACCTGAGATTGTTTGATCAACTACTGCGACTGTTTCAAAGGTCAAAAATATACTTTGAAACTGCCACTTAAATATGAAGCTACAGCCAGAACACAGTTAGCTTAGCATAAAGAATGGGAACAGGTGGAAACATCCCAGTTAAGTTCAGCCGTTGAGAGCCGCTCAGAGACGCCACTGAGCAACTTTCATGGGAGTGAGAGGGGCCCCGTCTAGTTCTATATATACATCCAAGGGCTAAGGTAGTTAACTTGCAAACTTGCTGCTGGTTGTGGCTTCATATTGAATGGACAAATATAAGAGTGGTACTGATCTTCTCAGTCTCAACAAGAAAGTGAAAAAGAGCGAAATGTGATACGATCGAAAGCTAAGAACAGCTTCGAAATAGATCTGGAGGTGCGATTGTTCGCCACCACTGAAAGTGTTAACGGTAGATTAAATTAAATTTAGAAATGTACAATTTAGTATGACACCTCTGGGACGTGCCTGAACTGCACAATGGCACATGCATTTTCACTCTTATGGAGTTTTTACGTTTTTTGACTAAAGCCTGGTCCAATTAAGAGTGCTTGCATGTACAGCACGCAGATCTGAAAGTGGCTCGGGGGCCTCTAATGCTGCAGGACACGGGGGAGGTGGGGGCGTCTCACCCTGGCCCAACTCCAATTACACTGCCTCTAAACTTCTTAGTGTAAAATTTCCATAATTCTCCCACAGGCCCAATGAAGAGTGCAAAGCAATATTTCTGGCAGGAGTAAAAGAACCAACACAAGGGAATCTCCCTTTAAGAAAACCTGAGGGGGCAAAGCAGTAAATTTCAGCTACTTTTACGGTGGTGTTTTCAAGATCTGAGGAAATTGAATACAGCGCTGATATAGCCTGGACGCTTATTAAGACCAGCCTTTTGTAATAGGAGAGAGGCTTGTTCTACAGCAGGTAGACTCGCCAAGAAAGGGTGATTTCACTGAAGCGGCTACACCAGACCGAGTGGTGAGACAGAAGGATTACTCACAACCTGAAACATGATGTGGACAGAAGAATAGCCGTGCTCCTATCCAAGTCTTTCCAGCCAGGCTTTTTCTCCTGGCTGTAAATGTTTATGAATCCTCTAATTTGACCGTTCTATGTGTAATTCATGGCTGATTTCTGCTCAAAGCTAACAATGACGCTACTGCTGTCACAAACTGGAAATGTTTACTTAGAAAACAATATTTGGGAACGCTCAAGTTAATCTAACAGAGCTTTCTTGTCTTGTACAAGCATTAAAAGTTATACTGTTCAATAAAGAGTAATTGGGGTCAGACAAAGCTAGGTTGTATTTACCTGACAAAGTGACATGGCTAATAAAAATAAAAACACCTTTCTGTGTATTTTTCCAGCAGGCCAAAGTAAACAGTTTCAAACTACTATCGGTTGCACAAGTACAACTCTGTTTTCTAAATGGTTTGCTGGGAAACATTTGTAGTGCTGTTCAATTTCAAGCAACATAACTGCCAAAAATAACTGTTAATCTAGATATTACTGTGATATTGTTCATGAAAAGATGGAATACGTATTTCAGAGTTGGTATTAGTCTTGTTGTTTAGAATTACAGGGAGCTATCCATAAGTTATATGTTAACTTAACCAACGTTATTAAGTTATTTAGTCTGAAATTATGCTAATAATGTTTTTCTAATTTGAGGTTCACCGTTTAGTTTTGTCTCTGGAGACGTACAAGTCTTGGATGGAGGGCAGGCTTGCACCAATGATTTTCTCTGCAGACCTGACAGTCCGTTGAAGTCTGTTCCTGTCCTGTTTGGTGGACGATCCAAACCAGGCAGTGATAGAAGTGCAGTGAACAGACTGGATGATAGCTGAGTAGAACTCAGTCAGCAGCTACCGATGCAGGATGAACTTCCCGAGCTGGCGGAGGAAGTACATCCTCTGCTGGGCCTTTTTCGTGATGGTGTCGATGTTGGAGGTCCACTTCAGGTCCTGGGAGATAGTGGATCCCAAAACCTAAAGGTCTCCACAGCAGTAACGCAAGTGTTTACTCGGTTTGAACTCAATCACAGCTGGCGCAGACGGTTGCTGATCATGAATATCATCCGGAATGGAGTTAGATTTCAATCAAACCCTTTTCTGTTTCTATAATAGCGACAGCAAATCTGTGCCATAGAACTGCACCTAAGGAACTCTTTCATGTAGGTTTTAGGTTTTTAAGCAACACTGACCTGCCTTTTAGCGTACCAGTCTCAGCTTGGTGTGTTTGGTTTGGTAAAGGAGGTGACGTGATGTCAATGGGCACAGGAGACGGGGTTGACGAGGTGGAAGATTATGGTTGGCACCACTCGCCTCTGGCCTGGAGGCTCTCTGGGACGCAGCTGGGAGCTCGGCTCAGGTGGAATGAGGTCATAGCAGTCATGTGAGATGTGGGTAGGTGGGGACGGAGACGCAGAGCAGCTCCACAGGTTATTGTCCCATGGCTGCTTCTCTTTGTGGACTTGTGTGTGTGTGTGTGTGTGTGTGTGTGTGTGTGTGTGTGTGTGCGTGTGTGTGTGTGTGTGTGTGTGTGTGTGCATGCTGTAATGTCTGCTAAAGACATTAAGGACCTGGGCCCGTATTTATCAAACTGTTAAAAGGTCTGTACTTAAATGCTGCACTTTTACTCCTATTCACAAACCTAATGCCACAGGTCACTTTAAATTGATTGAGAGATGCTGGATGAGAAAGCGACCGATGTACGCAGTTTGCAGGACTAGCAGAGTGATTGTATAGTATGAGACATTTTAACGATTTCTGAGGAGAATTAGTGTTTATGGCAGATGTTAACCTTTACTATCCAGTTCACCTGTGTTGGCAGACAGCCTGTGGTCTGTGTAATAATCATGTAGAACCAGAAATACCCCAAATTATTTCTGGTCTAATCTCTTCAAAAGGTTGCATATCCCATTATCACTTATTTTTCTATGTAGCCAATGTGTGATGTCTGTATGTAAAATAGTGGCATTTACTTGTGTTACAGACTCACAATATTTGCTTATTCCCAGAACACTTCCTTCCTTAAAATAATCCTCACACAGACTTGACTATAACCTTGTGTAATTTACATAATCCTTTCTCGTATGGGCACGTGATGCTGTCTATTTGACCCCCTCCTCCACGGAACAAGGTGAGGATGAGCAATATTCGGGTACAGAAAAAACACACAAAACACAAAATATTAGGATTTCTTTTTTAAATTTATATTTTGTTTTCCAGAACATTGAATGAACGGATGACATTCATACGTGTTTGCAATCACTTTCCATGCATCTTTATTATCAGCACTGGTTCATCTTATTTCCTATTATTTCCTTTATATATTTATAAAATGTGTTTATATGTTGTTATAATGAACATATTTAGGATTCCACACAAATAAAAGACTGATAACATTTTTTATAAGATTTAATAAAATGTATGAAGAATAAATGACAGGAAAGATTCACCTACCAAAATTAGAACTTGTGCACAACAGTGCATTGTACTTTTGAGTCGCCTACCTGTTTCCTTAAATATATGACTGGATAGAAACCAAGAAAAAACATTAACGAATTCCAAATTAATATACTTTGAAAAATTGTTGCATGCAAGTGTCACACATTGACATACTATTATGTGCCTATGTTATTATAACTGTTATTATTCTGCAGTGTCTAGCATAGTGATGATCATATTCCTGCTTACAAATGTATTTTCCAGAGCGCATTGTTTAAAATCCGATTCTCTGGAAAAAGACACGACTTATTAAAAGCTGTGAAAGAGGTTAATTTGCATGGAAAATAAATCAAATGAGTGTTTTCATTTTGAAAGAATAATTAGCAACCAGACCAGATCAAATGAGTCGTCAAGATGAACAATAGTTTCAGTGCAGGTTTTCATACTACAAAAGACTGCGGTTGTGAGCCACTATTTTACAATCGGGTTAAAGTAACAGTCTGGTTGTACTTTATCGCTACAGCCGTCTTGGGAGTCTGTCGAAGGAGGTGAGCTGTGCACGTCCTCCTGAATGCTCCATAATGCATCCTACAGGCCCAAACATTAACCACCCAGCACACGTTGCACAACCCCAAAGGAAATGTACAGCTTGAGATAAGAGTCTGAACAAACATTCCAGTTTTTCTTTGCTCGTGTGTCGGTTTATTTTGAGCACTTAGTGTGTAGGGTCAGAGAGAGCCACCCCATGGCAAAGGATGTTGTGTCTCTGGCTCCTTCCCAGGCTTGTTTCTGCTTACATAAAGTGTCACAACAGGCAGGAAATGATGACAAAGTGATGTGGATGTAACCAGCGATCCCACTTAAAGCGCAACATGCTGCCTTCCCAGCAGGAGCACTTATTCTCTTCCTGCACTTGGATGGAAAAAAATGAAAAACATTCACGGATTTTGAGACCCTTTCTTTACGTACAATAATCCTTTAGGCCTGAAAACAGACCCTCATTTTGCTTGACAAAACACCTGAAATGGTTCTTTCCTCGCCTGATATCCCTTTACAGGAAGAGATCAGGTACTTTCCCTCAAAAGCCCAAGGGGGAAAACATGAGAAAGCTTTTTGCTGATCACTCTCTTCATATATTGTTACATTTTCAACGGAAACTGTTAAGTGAGAAAAGCAAAGCTGAGTGATTGATGTTAGTTTCCAGGTGATATTCTCATAACTATTTTTTTTGTTCAAAGACGGTGAGATTCTTTGAAAAAGAGGAAGAAAAAAAAAGGAACATTCAGCCGAACTCTTGATTAGCCTTTATTTAAATCCTGATAAGCACTAGGATCAAGCGTCAGTATCGTCAGCTGGGAAGTGTACTGGAATAAGAGAAAAAAAAAAGTCTGAAACAGTATCTGAGACACACCTGCTCTTAGCAGGTCAGCTGGCCTGTGAAAATCAAGCGTCTTTTCATTGGCAGTGTTAAGGAAGTCACACCGTGCCTTGTGCAAACCTCACAATAAAAGGGAGTGAGAACAGAAGGCCGGATTTGCTCTTTTGACCCTGTTGTGTTTTCACTCCTTTAGGTTTGCAACACTCCGAGCGCCGTGACTGTTTTCATCAAAGGAACACTTGCCTCCTTTGGAGACTCGCCCTTCCGTGGGAAGATTCGCGGCGAGACAGAACCGCAACACGATCCGCTACGCATCCATTGATTACAATTTGTACACAAGGATCATAGAGTTTGCATATGTGAAAGGTATTTGTCTTGTTTGCGCAATAAACCTAATAAGGAAAATTAACCTATACATATAATTCTTTAAAATATTTTTCAAATTATATATAGTTTTTAAATGTATTTATCTTTGGGCAAGGTATTTTTTTATTGGCCGCGCTAGCTACAAGATGGATTGCCATGAAATTGATTTCATATATTTATTTATTCATTGTGTCTTATTGGTTTTGGTGATCCTTGACTTTCCCTCCAGCGCCACCATGAGGTTGACATTGGAAGTTTTGTCTCAATTGGCTTGCCATTAAAATGATGTTTAGACATTAAAGGTGTTAAACACAGAATTAAGAGCACATCTATTGCCCTCTCAACAGCTCTCCACATGGCGACGGCTGAGCCGGCTGCTAGCAGCGCTAACGGTATTTACCTGCTACCCTTCTGCGAAGACGCAATATTCCCGACTTACTCCACTGTACTTTTACATAGCAAATGGTGGTTTGATGTTATGTTAATGCTCTGAATATAATATAGAGATCATTTATTGTCCCACTCAAGATGAAATTAAAAATGTTAGTGATTAACTTTTCATCTTGTGCTATCATCAGGTGAAAAATGTTTTATCTCTAATGACACTCCCATCAGCATTAGCTGTACTTTGTGTTTAGTGCCAATTAGCAAATGTTAGCATGCAAACCTAAAATTGTGATCACGGCACACATGATACCTCTAAACATCAGCATGTTAGCATCGTCAGCGTGTTGACGTTAGCAAGTTAAAATGTCAACGTTTCCGACAGACTCTTTAGGGTGTGGAGCAAATTACTTGTCCAGATAGATGATTTAATCAACAATCTATTCACACCCAGTTTGGGAAACTTTGAAATAATCTTGCTCAAGCGAGTCAGCCACAGTGCAGTAACACAATACATCATTACATTCAACATAAAACCTGCGGAAGGTGATGAACTATCCGATAAGGCAATCAAGCCCAAATTGCACTGTGGCATGGGATCACGCTGTCGAAAACAGGCCCAGACCAGCATACATCTCATCATCCAGCCCAGCCGCAAGCCACACATAGATGATAATGAGTCTCTGTCAGTGGCATCCAGCAGTATTGAACCAGATCCTGTGTGTCTGGGGAACAGCCGAGGCAGAGGCACATCCCCTGTACCTCTAAGCCCTGTCACCAGCTTGTATTCAGCTTTTGCCTGATTAAAACTGATGGGGTGACATGATTGTGACCTGTATGGATTTCTGATGCTTCCAGCCACACTGCCCGACTACATGTGTCTTCTGCCTTTGACAAACCCACCTGGGAGCCCTCCAAACCGAGCTGCAGAATGCATAATTCAAGAAGCAGCGAGCAATCAATACCAAAAACAGTAACGAAATGGGAGGGAGCGAGACAGAGAGAGACGGAGACGGGGAGAGGAAGAGAGAGGAGAAGGCATCTAAACTTCCCCGGCTATGTCCATCAGCAGCAGTCATAAGCATTAACTTCTAATCCTGGTGTGAGTTTCCTGTCTCTACATGAAACTTTGGCAAAGCTCAATAATCCCCTTCAGGAGTTAAATCCCTGCAGAGCATCATCGATCTTTAGGGGTTAATATGTTATCATCCTGCCATCGCTATGTTCGACACCTGATTCCCGGGCATGAATAATATGGTAATAAAAAGTTAGTTTTCAATGCAACACCTTCCACAAGTTAACATTCTAGGAGCCTGTGTTGTGCTTCTCAGCTGCATCGAATGAAATAAAATCAGAACAGACATTATGCAGCTTAATTACCATTTTAGTGATTAAAGTTATGTTTTAAACATGATGTTTTGATTCCAAACTGGCCTGCAAAATAGAGCACGTCACAAAATCCACTTGAAACGGGTTTTTTTTTTTTTTTTTCGTGCAGCGTGAGATAGTTGTGTGTTTAACTTTAGTGATTGACGTCTCCTTCTCCCTAACAAATTCCTTTCCATTCTGGCACTTCCTCTCTGTCACTCTCACTCGACGCTACAGACAGACTGTGGTTTTCTAAAGATTAAGGGGGCATTTCTAGCATATCCCCCCAAAACAAATGTAGTAATTGGGTGCCAAACCACTCAAGGACAATGGGGAGAAAGTAGACAAGGGTCTGTGGTTAGCGTAATGAGACATAATCACTTGTGTTATTACTTCTGGCAGACAGACTGCAGTCCACACGGGATGAAACACTGCACATACTCCTTAACCCCACATGGAGCAGCCCAAGCACCTTGAAACAATGGAGGTTTTATGAGTCCGATTTGAACCCATTATTGCTTCTACGCAAACGGTGAACTATGCTGATTGCGTGATAGCTGGAGCTGCTGTCTAAGGTGGATTTGAGATATTTAGTGCTTTCATGAATGACCATTAAATGTTTCCAATCTTTAATTGCTTTACATTATGCCACTGGTGACCTGGTTTGGCAGGGCAAACAAGTTCCCTGAAGTCTATTTTATTATATGATTGAGCTTAAGACCGTTGGAAATCAAGAGGATTGATGTGTCTTTACTGTCATTATACTGTCCAAATACATCCGCTGGAGAAAAAAGATGTACTGGAGTTCCTCTGTGCCTGTGTCACAGTCGGTCTGAGATCCCCCGAACTAGTTTACTGAGAGCATCAAGTGTGTCCGTGAGAGATGAGCCCTGACATCCTGCAGCTGGGCAGGGACTGGCTGCCTCATGTCCACACCTGGCTACAGTAACTCACTCCACAGGACTGAGCTACAGTACAGTATGGTTGTATGCTTTCATAACAAATATGAGAGTAACATTACGGTTACTGTTTTGTCTGTGGAATGACTCCTTCAGGGTGCGGTAGCTTGAAGCTAAAGGTTTGATTAGGCAGATACAAAAGTGACTAAATACACCTTTTAAGTTTAAGTTTTATTTACATGGTGTGTGTTCCTAGCTGGCTAGCTAGCATTAGCAACACATGAACCTACATTCAGGAAGTACTGGGTTTGTTCAGAGTTGGAGGGTATGTACAGTCTTTAATGCCAGGACAGGACCTCAGGAGTATTGTGTGCAGTCACTGGGGCTAAGCTAATGTGAGCCCAAACCTGTAAGGCTGGCTGCTTGTCAAACCATGTTTCATCAACTGTTTCTACATGTGTTAAATACTGAAAATTTGACAGTTTAGAGTAGTATAAAATGGCTATAATATCCTTCAGGAGTTTGTTTGAGACAAAACACAGAGCTAAAAGTCAGTAGTACAGTCAGTAGAGTTAGTTGCAAACATAATGTTACAAGTTATGTGACTAATTCATTTGCCTGTTAAGTAGGCTAATAAGTAATGTACGTTACTTAAACTGTCAGCTCTGGAAAAACAGCAGTATTGTTTAGAGTATGCAAAACATTGTGCATAGTATGACTTTGTTGCAGTTTTAGCAGCTATTGCGATTAGTTATGCTAATTTCAGTGCAAAAAAACCCCCCAAAACAATATAAAAGCTGCTAAAAACAGTCAAACAGACTGGTTAATCCATCTCTGTTAATCTTTTCTTTACTGGGGTCCAATTAATTTCCCTTTCATTTCTCGGCTCATTATTGCACTCTCTGTGTTCATCAGTTTGTATCTCACTTCTAATGACCTGAGCGGGAAGGCAGAAACAGCCTCAGTGTTGCTGGACTTTGGCCAAAGCAAAGCCCACTAAATGGACCTTCATTAAAGGACAGTGTAAGCACTCCTGCAGATGGTGCAATGGGAAACATATAGACTGCTATATTCTTGATGTTTAATGAACTTGGCACTTTTTGAGCAGGGTAAATGGAGTATGAACATGTGTATGAATATATGTGGAAACAAAATTTGGGAGTGGGAAAGACTGGCCTCCCCCCCCCATTGAACGCAAATGCATGGAATGTTGGGGTAGTTGGAATAATACAGTGACAGTGCAGATAAAGGGCTTTTAGGAGTGAATAGGTTGAATCAAGAAGGCTGCCTGAATGACTTGCCTCTGACTCTGCCAGTGATTGACACTCTAAATACAGTCATGGCGGGGGAGCTGGAGCTCCAGCTTAGGGGAAGCTTCTGCCTGGGATTTTCCTGCTCCCTTGTTTTTAATTAGTCACTCTGAAAACTGTAACTGGAGACGGGGTTTAAACAAATTAAATTCCCACATAATAGCTAGTTTTAATACAATTGTGGAGCAATTAGGATGGATATTTGTTGCCGGCTGGCATAATAATGCACGCTGTGTCTTACTTCCTCTCCCTCCCCTCTTTGCAGAGTCAAAGTGTTTTCTGCCAGGGGATTTCTCCGTGGGCACCAAGCACAGATGTGCTCCCGAGTACAGCATATGGGGGCTCTGGCACCATCGCAAACATTGCTCCAGAGTAGAATTTACTCACGTCATTCCCCAGTCCTGTAGATATCTCCCAATTAGAATAAATTACTATCGCTAACCAAGATTTGGTTTGATTTCCAAAATAAGCGTGCCATATGCAATTTGTTATGGACAGTTGTGGCAAAAGAATTCACTCTCCTGGCAAAATTTTGATTGCGTAGCATACACTACCAAACTATATAGGCAGGAGTGCAGCACCATCAGCTTTATGACTGTCATAGCTGTCAAATGTCTCGTTACCCCATGTCAAATCAAAGGGGTATTCATATTTATGTCATGAGGCTGCACTGTATGGGAAACTGTGGTACAACCCATTATTTATTGAAGGATCAGTGACAGACATTGTACCTGAGGAAGTCTGAAAAGTGAAAAATAACATTTCTCTTCCTTAATAAGGCTGTCTTGTCAAACATTTATGCGACAGACAGAAAACAAGGGCAGAGGTGTACGTTTATTGACATCATGATTGGGGAAGGCTGTCACAGCATACAGGTTAAGGAGAGTACCAAAAAAAAAATCAGGCATTGTGTTTGGAAGAAGTGCTTATTGCCGAATTTCGGTCTTTTCAAAAGAGCAACAGGCTATGTATCATTGGGTTATTTGTAGGGATTTGAGCTTGTATTAAAAACTATAACCCATATCTATTACAGAACAATCTGAAACACAAGAGCTTCACGCCAATACTAGATTTCCATAATTTTAGTAAAAGAAAAATAGACGTCATGCATTGCCAAAGTTCAAATGCTGAAGTATTATTGATATGAATGACTTCTTAAGGCTTTATGTCAACGATTAAGAATAAGGGCTAGGATTTAAGAAATCGACTATGCTTTGTATAATTCATCAAAATGCCATTTCTGTACATATACAGCTAAATACATATGATGTGTAATACAGTGGTGGGAAGTACATTTAATCAAGTATTATACTTACAATTTAAAAGTAGTTGAACTAAAGTATATCCACTTTTTGCTACTTTATTCTTCTGCTCTATTCAAATTCAGAGGCAAATATTGCACATTTCAGCTACAATAACACCATCATCTTTTAAGTTGACATGGCAATCGTGTTAGTGAACAGTTGCTGATTCACACATCCAGTAGACACGGAGCAACCATAGACTGTATATAAGAAGTGGACGCAGTCACCGTGACATCACCAATTGGTTTGTAGACTGCCGTTTTGAAGGCTCAAGTTCATTGTTTTGGCCGTCGCCATCTTGGTTTTTGCAACCAGAAGTAATACCAGAGGGTGGAGCTAAGTACAACCGAAAGCTGAATAGGGCATTTTTAGGCGACCAACATGTTACAATTAACTTTCATGAACTTAAAACACACTGTGAAAGGGTTAAAGTTGTAGGACAAAATCAGGGACAACTCCCAGACCAAACAATGTCTGTCAGGTAGTGGTGACCTGTCGATTCCAAGATAGCATACCTGCTTTATGGTCTATTTTACTCAAAATGGGACCATCATTTACAAAATAAACAATGTTTACTGGGGTAATAAATGGAGTGAGAAGAAGGGTCATTCTCATAGACTTCTATACAATCAGATTTCTTTTTGCAACCAGAGGAGTTGGCTGGCTATCAGATAAAATGCTGAAGGCACTGTATTTTAAATGCATGCTGCATAGACTTCACTTTTCAGACCTGGTAGTTGCTGCCTGGGAACAATACTAGCATTCATTTTGAGTCGGGTTTCTGGCCACCTGAAGAATGTAAGTCCAGCATCCACTCCCTGTTTTGCTCTGCTTTGTTCTCCGCCATACTCCTGAGGGAAATAGTTGTCTTTTTAGCTGCAAAAGCTCCACTTTGTTTAGCAGCAGACTAATTTTTCCATCACTAGTGCAACTAAAGCAACAGTTTCAATTGTAATTGTTATTCTAATAAATAATGCAGATAGGTGCACGCATCAGCCCATCATTAGCAACAATGTTGCTGCAATTTAGCAAATGAGGCAAACAGGAGAATAATAGCCTACATGTCCCCGTTGGTGCTTCAATTATTGATTCAAACTCTAATTACACAATTATCAGGCAAATGGAGCTGGGTATTTGAGGGACACACGGTGGAGTGCTCTGAAAGCCATAATTGGGATCCGATGGTCAGGGCCCGCTCATTAATTGACCCCTGCTGATCTGCGCTGAACAGAACAGTCAATAGAGGGCTGTTAACTATGCAACATTAACATGCACGAAAGCAAAATGTAAATGAAGATGGCAGCAGCCCCTCTGCTGGAGCTGTTGTCAGCTGCAACCGCAGAGGGATGATGGTGACAGGCTGGTAACACACTTCTACAAACCTCCTACCCCGCCGCAATATCGCCAAACAATGAGAGGAGACGGCTTACACCGAGCAAAGCTCTTTGAATCTGAAGAATCAAGCGGGGAATGGTGGTGTCTGTGCCAGGAGTGAGACGCAGTACCCACTGAGCCCTGGGGGCTTTGGCCAGACAAACACATTGCCCAGAGGTGGCATTCATTTACTGGTTAGCAGACATTTGGTAGGCACAGCGGAGAAGGGCGTCCATCTTTTTACAGAGGCAAAGAAGTTGTGGCACCTACTAGGGCAGTGGCAGACGATGGTGACAGATTGACTCAATATACTGGACACTTGCAACGTCCAAATCTCTGATTTGTCACACTACATGTGGGCATAGAGGGACAGAGCAACTGGATGGGGGTGTAGTTCATGTTAGGTTGATGTTCCACTCAGGAGCTGGCCCAGTGACCAGGCAGCCGTCCAGTAAGCTGTCCAGCCACCCCATCAACCAGACAAATGAACAAAGTGTTTGTGAAAAGACATCAGCAGGGGGACACCCTGCACCTGGGGCTGAGTAAACTTTTTTCATCCTTTTCAACAACTCACCCTCTTTCTTTCTGGTCCCCTTTTTATATCACCAGGGGGTATAACACACTTTGAAAAAGAAAACATTTCCTACCAGCTCGCCTTAAGACAATCCTTTGTTTCTTTCTCACCACCTCCTGTTGGTAGAACACTGTTTAATAGTCCGCTGATAATGTTCCTTTTCCTTTGCCAAGTCCACAACAATTCCTGTATGAGGCTTAAAGCCGAAGACTATAGGAAGCATAAATCACAAATTTGCTACTTG
This sequence comes from Cebidichthys violaceus, assembly GCF_023349555.1. Lineage (NCBI taxonomy): Eukaryota > Metazoa > Chordata > Actinopteri > Perciformes > Stichaeidae > Cebidichthys > Cebidichthys violaceus. Next base: position 4,570,831 of record NW_027176318.1, on the reverse strand, counting down.
AGTTTCCAGATGGTGGCCATAATGGAGGCTGAAACGTATATTCAGACATACTGTGATTGACCAGCAGACATGTGAGAGCAGAGGTCAGAATGTTTATGTCCCTCATGATTATTAGTCATTGCAGTTCAAGACAGTTTAAAACATTTAGATTATGCACAGGGGTGCAGCTACATCCTGTAACAACACTGAGCCCGCAGGGATATGTGGATTAACTGTTTGACCCCCTCAACCTCACTGACTGAACACACGAGAAGCTTTCCTTATGTGTGAGCCTGTACTATTTTTCTGTTGCATCATGCTTACACCATCACTTAGCCAGTTTTGCACATCCCCACTCACCTTGAAGTGCCTCAAAAGTAACTTTAAATTGGAAGATATATTTCAATTTGTTGAAAAAAAAAAAAAGTTTTTTTTTTTCTCTCAACATTCCTGCTCAAGGATGTCGTAAGAGTCATCGTGCAAGCCCAGGGCTGCATGCTCTACATTTCTATTGTAAGCAAACTCCAGAATGTATCTCAGTATGTCATTTTAAAAAGGTCAGGGATAGTTAGGTTAGTCCAGTTGCAATTTAACCTCAGGATGACCTGTTTGAAAAAAATGCGGTCAATTTTGTGCCAAGCTTTGGAGCCTAATTCAGAGTTGGATGAAAAGACACCCATATCTGTACAGTAAATATACGGCTACAGCCAGCAGCTGGTTAGCTTAACTATGCATATGGATGAGAAAACTGGCTTAATATATATTTACCATAAGAATATGAGAGTGGTATCAATCTTGTCATTTAACTTTTGGGGAGAGAGCAAGGTAGCATGTTTACCAAAATGGCAAACAATTCTTTAACAATGAATGTAATCTTTTGAGAGGGAAATTGACATGAACCATCCAGTCTGAATCCCACGAGTGAACGTGCAGTGAGAGCTTAGGTGTGAATCTTGTGAAACACCTTCCTGCAACCAGAGACCAGGCTCTTTAAATATGTATGCTAATTCTGGGCTCTTTTCTGGGGTCAGCGTGTGGATCCTTTTCACGGTCGTTAACGGAGGTGTAACTGGACTCAAGTGTGTAACGATCTGGTTACCCTGACATTTCTAGAGAGCCCGGTGCCGCGGCCATGTGGAGGGTGGCCACTGGAACGTTAGCCTAGAATTCAAATATAGATCTCAACCTCTCACTGGCAGCTTGTCTTTTACAGCAGCGAGCTATAGCAAATCACACTGAATTAAATTATTTGCAACAGAAATTGCATTTTTCTCCCCCCCCCCCCCCCCCCCCCCCACTCACTTTATCGCTCACTTCATTGCTGTTTTTCCATGGAGTAAACAAGCTGTGTGACCCTTCCTAGTCAGAATTCAACCGCTATCATCGCAGTAGAAGTGTGAATAAGAGACTCATTCTTCATTGTCCCAGACTAGTCTTAGTGGGAGTTCACACACCATGTCTGGAGTCTGGAAAATTGCACTGCAATTCAATTCTCCAGACAAGGGAATAGCTGTCAACTCCTGGAATGTTTCTGTGAAAATAAACAATGCTCGGACTGCTCCCTGTGTCTCCCCGTCTTTCCCCTCTTAACTCTCCGGTTTAACCCTCTCCGCTGGAGCGTGGAGGCATAAAACAGTTGCGGCAGAATTGAGAGAGGAAGTAAACCAGAGTAATGTGTCCTCAAGGTTGGAGGCAGTTCTGGCCCTGAGAGTGCCATCTTTCAACTCCTCAGCAAAAACATGTGTTCAAGGTACAGTTACAGGATCCCATCCAAGTCAGCCGCAGATCGTATTAATCACGTGTCTTTTCGTCACGGCACTAAAAAAAAGGGATGTTCAGCGCTTGATAGTTTTCGCAGTGTACACAGCTTTGCAGGCCACAATTTGTTTGTCAACTGAGTTTTGTGTACACATTTAGAGGCCGGTTGCAGAAGTCACAAATAGCATTTTAACGAGTCATTATAGTAACTAGGTTCCACATAATCATGTGTTCCTCTTGCAAAAGTTGTTGGTTGATCTGATTTGCAAGGTCAGTTGAACCAGAATGCAAACACACTATATTCTTGTGCAAAAAGTTCACTTCAGTGGATGAGAAAGGAAATTAAAATGTCAAGAATATGTGTAGTTCTAAAAAGAAAGCAATGGAAAAAATACTTTTGTTCGTTCTAAAAGGCACAATAAAGAATATGTAATGCATGTTTAGTAAATGGAATACGTTTAATTATCAGCCTCTATGAATTAATGGAGCTGTCTATTTACAGTAAAAGTAGATTTTTGACAGTCTGCATAGACTTTTCCCAATTAATTAAAGTAAAATGAAGGACACGTTTCTTTTCATGGCCAGGAGAAATATGTAAGAGAAATTAAACATTTTACATTTAACATAGCGGGAAGTAAAAAGAATGAATGACAGTAATAAACAACGTAGAGAATAGTATGTTAATTTAGTTGATCTGAAAATGTATATTTATATAATACTTTCAAGATATATACAATGGGAAAATGTTTATACGTTTACCATTACATTCTACTAAGCTGACAAAGCTCAATATTTTCATGTAATACAAAGTCATCAGACCGTTTTGGTATTGGATACTGGTGGATATAAATTAATTTACTGTTCAATTTAAAGACATTGTACGACTTGCCACGAAAGATTTTCTGCTGCTAACCTCCGGGAATCAGGAAACGTAAAAAGGTTTTGAAAACCGCCTTGCACCCTTATTGGCCCAACATGCTTCGACCAAGTCCTAGAGACAGCTGAATGAGGTTGTGTTATTTACAGCACATTTTTAAACAGAATACTATACAAGGGCCAACACATCTACAAGTCAAATTAATCTTCTATATTGCTATGTTTTAAACAGCCTGACGTCTTCAGCAAACATGCCAACTACTAAAACTATGTTTCAAATGATACTAGTGTCATGGGTTGTATGTGTAACATGACACACCAGAAGGGAAAAACATACACAGTGTATCCTTTTAAAGGGCAGAATGACTTACAACATTGTGTATTATACTGCGCAACTGATACATATCATCTTCTCATGGCTACCTTCTGATGTATTGTCACCTGATGAAGCCACTACATATGACTCATTCATTACTCGTTGGTGACCGAACATTCTTTGGTGGAATAGCTTGAAAAGATTCAGCGTCATGCCAAATCTGGATAACTTTTCGAGTTGTATGACGGATCCAGAGAGATGGTAAGAGAGCATGAGCTGGCAACGGCACAGATCGAGCGGTCTCTGGTTTCGTTGCCTTGGCCCACATACAGAAGCACTGTGGCCATCAACTTATTAGGAGCCAGCTGTCATCGGGGGAATTTGCAGAGTGAGTTTGTTATTGGATCCTGGGTGTGGGTGGAAAAGCAGTCAGGTTGTCTTTCTAGACTTGCGGTTTTATGGATTCATCTGCCTACCAAGACTGGGGTATTACTACATCTTGGCTTCTTGGCACCGACTGCTGAGGACACATGAACTATTGGTCAGGGACCCCAGTGGTTCTGTAATAAGACACCCAGCAAAGAAGTCGATAATAAACCATAGGTCCACTTTTTGCTTTCACTAAAACTTCACTCCCTATATGGATGCTGTCATACAAAATGTGAATTGTGAAATAAGACTTCAGAAAGAAGGAAAGATCGATATCATCAATTAAGGGAACAATGTTTTACATATGCTGCACCTCCAAAGATCAGACGTCTTCATATCCTAATAGTATTTAGCTATTAACATAGTAACAGATGGTAATGATGGAAAGCGAAACATTAACCCCTCCATAGTATACAAATAGTTTGAAACAATGTATGGTGAAGGATTCTTTTTCTGGGAATATATGTACCAAATTGCATAGCAATCTATAGCTGTTAGCTAAAAACCAAAGGTGTCAACCCAAATGGTGTCATTGCAGGAAAGGTTGAGGGTTCATCAAAGTCAGTAAAAAATACCCACAACACTGTACATTAAATGTTTTAATGTTCAATTTGAATGTGATCAGTAATATACATACTGTAATATAACTAAACCCGTATTGTGCCTTTGCATACCTAATATGCTTATCTTATGTGAATGTGCTGATGTTCGTTTTGTATTCCAGTGCAACATGCAAAAGTCATCGTTTAACTTAAGGCTGCTATGAGATGTTGTTTGTTGGGGGAGTAAAGGGGCAGTGAGAGCTCTATCTGCGGCACGTACGCTGTTCTGCAGCTGAAACTCAGCTTCGCAGTTCAAATACACAAGGCCCAAACCAAATATTGCTCTTTGAGATCCACCAGGCACTTGATTATTTTCCTTTCAAACAAAGTTTCATTATTTTGATGGAGTCCGTCCACTTGGTCCCACATTTTTGTTCTCCCATATAGTGTATGAATATTACCAGAATTCACATAGAAAGCATACCAGAGAAGCCAGTAAAGTTAATTTTTTTTCAAGTTTGACCACAGCACCGATTTCATAACTTCCACATTAAACAGAAAAAAAATAAAACACTTGGAAGACTTCTTCTTTTATTTTGCTGCACACAGCTAAATGCTGATTGTTAAACTTGCAGATGGGGAAGTTTTCACTGGCCACAGCAAATAGACTCAAGTCTGTCAGATGTGACCTTGTACTTGGCTATACTTACAATAGCAATCAAATACAAAACACTGTTAAGCTTCTCTGACATAAGTTATGTTTTGGTAAGATTTCAAGCTAGACAACACTGAAACATCATCCACAAATATTCTTTCACCGTCATTAAAGGTTTGTGCCATTTTATTACTGACATCTGCTTTTTGATTAACGCATGTGAGAAGGAATTACAGCCACTGGAGCATTCAAGGTCAAGTTGACTTTCGCTGTCACCTTCTTAACGTGGCGTGAAACCAGTAATACATTCTGTTTAATGGAGTGACACAAGGCATCGCTGTGGGCTGGGCCAGACGGGTTTGATCGTGACCATCGAGCCAGAAAGTTGGTGCTAAGCAGCATAAGGCTCACCATGAGCCCTCCTCTATTTCAATGCGCGGCCTGACAGCCAGCATTTCGCTGATGGCGACCTAATAAGGCCTGGCGTGGAGTGACCCCGGTCCAGGCCTGCTGACAGCCTCCAACGCCACCTCCCCCCCCCCCCCCCCCCCGCTCGAGCCATCAGGCGGCCCCTTCATCAAGGAGGCCCATGCGTCTCTCCACATTGGGCCAAACTTTGACTCTTATCATGGAAGGCCATCGCTCGTGTCAGATGGGCTTAATGACTCAATCCATCCGATCAAATACAGGAGACGCTGGTATGCTAGGAATGGGACTGGGCGTGTGTGTGTTTGTGGTGGTGGGGTTGAGGGTGTGTGTGTTGGTATTCTGTGTTTATTTGCTACTCCAAAGGAGCAATTTAACTGTTTCCTCCCAATTTGGAACACATATACACTCAAACCCAACCCAACATCCATGGCAACACAAAATACAGGGAAGTGAGTTAGAAATGAGTCAGGGCACAACGTATCAGTTGGAGTGAAAACGCCAATCCAATTACCTTGCAGACCTATTTTATACATTTTGAGGCATTGTTCGAGATTTTTGGAATTATGCCTATTGGGGTTGTTGTTGTGAGTTATGACAAGATCAATACCATGGTGCTATGGCTAAATGGAAGCTAGAGCCAGCAGCAGGTTAGCTTAGCTTAAAGAGTGTAAACAGGGGAAATAGCTAGCCTGGCTCCGTTTAACGGAAAAAAAGAAAAAAGCACCCGTAAAGCTCACAAGATAAGGTTTTTGTATCTTGATTGTTTCATTTGTACAGAAATTGTTGTGATCGAATGTTGTCATCGCAATGAGGTTGTCAGACAATGGGACTCTAGCATGAGCTAAGCTAGGCTAGTTGTTTCCCCCTGCGATCAACGTTATCAACTTTATCATGTATTTACCATACTTGCATGAGAGTGGTATCCATTTTATTTTTCCATGTGCATTTTCAAAGTAATCCCAAGTTTATACATTTGCATAACTTCAAGGAAAAGTAGCTACTTTTTTTTTTAATTACCAACATATTCTATTGTGTAATAATAGCTGTGTTTAGCCATGCTGTGACTCTAAACCTTCATCCACCTGTGGAGGCAAATGGGATTTTGAGTGTGATTCTCTTATGATCACAGATACATTTACAGCACATTGGTACAGAAGCAGATTTCATAAATTTCTTGAGCAAAACTAAATGTCTTGCATGTGCAAAAACCAACAGAGATAAAGCAGAACATCATGTCACTTTGCAATGTATATGGATGAACTGACTCTTTAAGGCCAGAGAGACTAATGCACAATCCAGTGCGTGGTGCTCTTAAAGCAACAAAACCTGTGCATTCTGACAAGCCAAGTCATGTCCAGGCCCTGGGCTTTGCTAATGGAAGGCAGACAAAACATGTTCTCCGCTCGATAGCATCTGTTTGCATGTACAGAGTCGAGCAGACATCAAGAGCGGTCGGCGTGTGTGAGAGCGAATGGGTGTGAGGGGGAGATTGTGACACATTTCAGACAAGTGCTAATGAATGTAAACATGGCTGCGATGAAGACAACACAGCATGAGAAAACCTCTGCGGAGAGAGGGTCATTTAATCCATTTTTGTTGTTGTTTTCAAACGCCTCTCACCCGCCACGGCGCTCTTATCGGCCTCATCATGGGAGACGTAGAAAGCAAGCACAGGATGAGTTGTGTCAAAGAGATGTTAACAGAGAGGGAGGGGCAAGGAGACCTCCTGTTGAGAACATGAAGGAGGACATTTTCGCTGCAAGGAAGGTGAAGGACACCTTGGGGTGCTATCCACTTAATGAAAAAAGTGAGGAAACTTTTCATTTTCCTGATTAGGAAAGAGTGTTTTTGGGCTGCGTGAGTCAGCGGGGAGCTGATTGAATTTGTCTTGGTTCAAAAACACAATTACTTGAGGGAGAAAGATAAAAATGCCTTCAATTAGCTCTCAGCTTCCCGCGAATAAATATTACATGGTGAATTTTCTCATTAATAAATTCATTTTCTGATTTATTTGTTTATTTTCTGTAGCTACTCTATGTAGTAAGTATCAGGGGGCTATAGCACCTCTCTTTGTTGTGCTTATTAAACAGAATGCCCCAGGGTTATATATTTCCATAATCAGAGTGTGACATCAGCCTGTATAGAAGTTAGACAGACAGGGTCCACCCACTGACCTGTGACCTGTGCTGACCCTCATTAGTCAGACTCACACACGGCATCTGTGCACGAGGCGGTCGGTTAACCTTAAGGGCACGTCAGCCCCGTCTGTCTCTGACAGCAGTCGGGCTCCAGCACATCCAGCACTGATGTCTTATCAACCACCATCTTGAAATATGACACATCACATCACATAACTTTTTTTTTGTTTTAAGACAATACAGTAGTGCCCTTTGATGTTGTGACAAGAGGTTAGAATTACAAATATCGTGTATGATATCCATAATGTCTATATATATATATTGGAAGGTCAGTAGATTTTAAGTGATCGAGGTGAGCGTTTTCAAGGCTGATAATTGGCATGTGATTAATTATTCACATGATTTCAAGTCTCAAAGTATCAAAACTGTGAAATGTGTTCAATGCAGCTGACATTCAAATTTGTTCCCTCGAAGTACTTTATTTGTCAGTCAATCCAATTTAAGAATAAAATCAAAAACTGAATCATCCTATTTATATTGTAAGTGAATTCACCGCATCGCGCTCAAGTCGACAAGCAGTGATACAACAACGTGCAATGCAACGGGACAAGGACAGATAAATTGCAATGCAACGCTATGAATTTGAAGGACAATGTATTTTTTCTTCTTTTAGCTCTCTATCCGATGTGTTAACAGAGTCAGTCATCACAGGCCAGACGTGTGCTCTCTCAGGGGTATCCGCCGGGATGTCATTTCTCATGGCCCCTTGGAAAACACAATATACAAACTTCGTTGTAAGGCTGGACCACCTAGTGGGAGATAGAGACGGCAGTCACGGCTCACAAAGTGCTCCATTCAGAGAAAAGGCTTATGCAAAATAAACACCTACAACATGATAAGGGACGTCATATAGGCAGCAGACAACTGGTCCAGTGTTTACTTAGGATATGAAACAGACATGCTGGCACATGAATGGTAGTTTCTGTCTTCACAATGTGCCTATAGTTTGCGATTTGTGAAAAATTAATCAACAAAAAACACTTTTTATCCACTTATATTTTGAAGTTCATTTAGGTTAAAGTATATTTGTATTTCTAATATTTCGTCTGAAATTCTAACATGCTAACATGCTCAGATTGACGATGCTAACATGTTGATGTTTAGCAAGCACAATGCCTACCATGTTCGTCATTTCAGCTTAGCGTGTTAACATGCTAACAGTTGCTAACTAGCACTAGATGGGAGCGTGACTAGTTTTGTGGGAAATTTGGTCATAAACTAATGTATAGGACAAATTAACATTCTGACCTTTTATTATGATGCTAGATGAGACATGTGTAATGCACACATGCTCCAAACAAATAGGGGGCAGCTTTTCACCTCTACCATGGGGTCCATCAGTTAACAATCATCAGATATAAAAAATGAAAAAAAATAAGAAAAAAAATGCAACTACAAACTAACATCACGACAAGATTACGCAAAAATCAAGCAAACTGAAAATCTAAGAGCCATTCAAAGAGGACATCTTATAATCTTAAACTGTGGCGTCGGCGAAATAACTAGCTCAGTTTTGGAATCAGAAATAAAATTCTGGCCATATCTTACACATTTGACCTTTTTAAAGCATCCAAAGTTATTATAATTCATCCTGAGGAGAGCATGAATCCCTGTATTTACCATGGCAATCCATCCAATAAGTGATGTGAACGACCCCTTTCACATTGTCACAATTGTTATTATGAAAATACTGATTATAGCTGTTTTATTAATTTATTGATTTCCAAAAATGTTGCTCCAAGATTATTCGTTCTGTGATATTATTCTCGTCAGAGGTTGCCAATGGGAGAGGAAAAGCAGTACCTCTCCCCTTTCCTTACCCATGACAGTAACCTCTGATAATGTACTCACTGTATTCTATCTCACCTGCAGGCTGTGACAGGAGAGTAATGTTTAGACTGTTGAGATGCATAGCCATACCTCAGTCAGCTGAACATGATCTGTGAGATTACTGAACCTGACAGACAGTGCAGACTGCAGTAGGTAGGACGGATAAAGGGAACGGCCCTAGAGCTCAGGAATCTTCGAAGTACACGCCGTCGTGCTGTCTTGTTTTGACATCTGGCCTCTCATTTTGATTCCTGCCTGCACAGACGCAGCAAGAGTGGACAGAATTAGCCTCGGACTGATCTGGATGCGATTACAAAATAGCACCGACTGCGAACGCGATCCAGAAGAGGGAATAAATAGAGATAATCTTTGTTTCAAAAATAACATGCAAATCTTAATAGATTGCTTCTACCCCCCCCCCCCCCCCCCCCCGTTTGAGTCATGTGCCACGGCTTGTGTGTTTTCAACGTGGCCAATTATAATCACAATCGCACAGCAACACCAAAAGTGCGTGTGTGACATTGCCAAACACTGACAAGAAAAATAATCATAACTGCGAGTGTTAATACTTGCTCACGGGTCCATGTTTTATTCATGGGACATCTGCGCCACTTGGAATCAGCCCGACGCTTCACAACCAAAACAAGTCATTCAATTAGACTGATGGACAAACATTTGCTGCCTTTATTTCACTTTTCTGTTTTGCAGCATCCCGAAACCTAAGCCCCCGTAACAATGCATCAATAATCTCTCAACGCTGCATATCACCTCAACTGCCAATCAAAGGACGGACTGGGGCCCATTTGCTTCCCTGATTTGAAATATTAATACAGGTTAGCCTTGTGAGATGCAAAAACGTGGACTGGGGCACATGCTGGCACCAGAAGCAAGGCCGCAGCTTGACAAGGCAAACAAGAAGTCCTTAAATAAATGATGAGTTTAAAGGTTCGGAGAGGCTCTCTGATATGAAATAACCAGTGTACAATGAGCGCAGCCCCGACCCAAGGATTTCAACGCAACCTCGTCAGCATCAGTGGAGAAAAAAAATAATCCTACATTGACGTGCCTTTTCACAGCCAAGAACGCTGAGGGGACATGCACATTGTACTGCACATGAATGTGGCACCGTCTGGGCCGGAGTAAGTCATGCTGGCTTGAAGCGGGAGACACAAACGATAACGAGCCGGAGCCCTCTTCTTCACTCTCCTCTCCTCCCGGAGGAAAGGTTGTGGTGTGCTCTGCCGCCTGTGAAACTGAAAACCCGTTTTCGCTGACAGGCTGGATGCTCGTTCCACTCAGCGCTGCGGCTGCACCTCGCGATCTGAGCACGAAGAGGGAGAGTTATTTTAGAGGACAAATAGTGTTGTTTGGCATAGCGCAGAAGCACATTCCACCCTGCTGTATGTCTTCGGGGCGAAAGGAAGCTTAAGCGCCCAGCACTCGTTGGCATGTGGATACCGGATGAAAAGTAAAATACATATAATTTTTATAGTATTGTGAGCTGATGGATTTCCTGGTCCCTCGAATGTGATGGCGGTGGTGGAATGAGAGAATGGAGCATGAATGTCGGGAGTTGGCACAGCGAGGGCCTTCACTGAGCCCAGGCCTTGGCTTCCGGGGATTTGTCCAGATGAGAGCTGAACAGGCCTGAGGATCTACTGGAGCCTTCCACATCTCAGTTCCCCCGTGTGTGTGTGTGTGTGTGTGTGTGTGTGCATGCGGGCGGACTGGGGACCGTAGACATAGTACTTTTTCCAGTTCTGAACAAAATGTTGAGGGCTGTAGAGTCAGGGGAGGGCTGAAGAAGTGGGCTTCTGCTTCAGTTTGACAAACATGGGCCTTCGAAGACATTGGTGTGCAGCTTGAAAAACATCAACAACAACATATCATATGTAATGAACCCCCTTTTCCATAAAGACTCACCAAGTAATATGTTACAATGACAACAGTAGCAGATTTACCACTTGAAATTCTGGGTAATTTTTGACACAATGGGTAGTTCTCAAAGGTTCTCATATCTGCCTGACCACTGTTTATTTTGTCGGCTGACAACTTTTGCCAGCAGATTTTTCAGCTGTACTTAGCACTCTAGTTAAGCTAACGTTAGCTTCATGAGTTTTTAAACAAAATCTCTGTAAAAGGGGTCAAACTGTCTTGCCCTTTTTGTGTACCACAGGGTAGATATCTGCACTGTATTCACTGTTCTTCAAAAAATCTGAAACAAAAAGGGAGAAATGTATATTTCATATGTCTTGCATTTATTCAACGGTATAGCGTTCCGCTATGTCTATGTAGCTGGAGACCTCATTTCGATGCAGTGAATCAAACAAGGATACTGACACATTCGTACAGCTGGCTGAGACGAAATGGAGCATTTCTGATATTTTGCCAAATACCGTTTTAAAGGGAGACACCCCAGGTGAATAGGGTAACTTAATTACATAAAGACAATTATTTTTGTACTACAAATTCTCTGAAATGTTACATTTAAATGTGCAAATGAGGCATCATCTTTTTAAATATGTAGTCATTTGCATACATTTGCAGAACATAATTCTGAACATTGACATTTTAGAATCAAAGGTTTTTACTGAGGGAATTTACAGCCATAAAAAAATAGGAATAAGATGTTCAATCAGGTTATGAATGATGTATGAACAAACCCTGTAAAAAATTCCAGGATATAGATAGGAATGAAACTGGAATGGTTGGTGTTTGTAAGTGCTATTGAAGTGGAGAGTCTCAGAAAATGTATTGTACAATTCCATTCAGGAGACACTACAAGTGAATAGTGTAAAAAATGTAACCACTAAATATCACCATGAAACTTCCCCAGATGATTACTAGCATCAAGACAATTATTTTTATGTATTAAAAGTTTTCAGACATTGATGGTAGCAAAACAGCCCAAAATCTCAAGATTAACCAGTACATAAAAACAATGTTTTCACCTGTAGTGTCTCCCTTTATTAGTAATTGAATCTGCGGTTCACTTTTGTGCCAAACTGCGAAGGGGGATCTGTAAGGATCATGGATCGACAGTGGTTCGTTACACCACTAACAAACAGTGATGACTAAATGTGATTTCAGCACTGAATATGCACTTCATGCAAAGTTCTGGCTGCAACTGATTGAGGACATTTGTCACTTGGCTTTGTCAAAACACACGCAAACAACGTTATGATTATGTAAGAATGAGCATGTTGAAGGAAGTGAAACAGTGACATTTCTCAATTTACATTTGCAAGGTCAAGTGTTGAATGCTTTCTCATTCTGTGGCTTTGGGTAACAGCATCTTTTACATTTTTTTTAGACAGATTGGTCCGTGTTACTCACCTGTATGTGTTACTCACTGATATTCAAAGTTCTCCCATCTAGTTGGTGGCTCGCCAGACAATAATGACCAGCAGCAACCACATTATGACATTTGAAATGTCAACATATACCACAAGTTTTAATGGTGAGGCCATTTTCCATTTATGCAGCTGCACAGGGTCAATTACATTTCTGTTTGAGTTATTTTGGCACTGTGTGGACAAAGTGTCACAGTCGACTGACACTGAAAGCACTTTCTTTTTACTTTTTTAACAATGCAGTGCCAAATTGGGGAAAAACACCAAAAAAAGTCAATGCAAAAGGGGAGCCTTGTTAATATTCTCAACCCATTTGTTAAGGATTAATCTCCCTTCATTAGACCTCGGCCGTATCATAAGCTAAACTTCCCCCTAAGCCACAGAAATTGGCTCTTTGTTGACTGTTTTTGTCATTAAATTCCCTTCACCCCGTACATCGTTTCCACCTAAAAAGCAGAGAACATCAGGGAGAGAGGAAAAGGAAAAAAAAAATCAATTACACCTTGCACTTCTGAGGGCATGTCAGGGGCTTTTCAGCATTTGGAACCTAATTAAATTAACCTCAAAGGGAGAGGGACTGGAAGCGCGGCCAGGGCACTCGGTGCACAGCCGATGATTAGCGCATCGATTTATTAAAATGGGCCGGCAAGCCAGACAAGACGAGACCCTTTTTCCCGCCGGGGTCTTGTTTACTCCAGACTGAGACGGTTAGAACCGTTCTGCTCTGTGCTCCTCTGCCCTGCATGGAGGAGTTAATTAGTGGTGATTGAGCAAGCATCTCTGAAATACAGTTCGAGCTGGATATAACGGGCTCTGCTTTGTCCACAGTGGCGTGGCAGTAACTCATTTAGCTCCTGGGTGTGTTCTTGCAAGACTGGACTTGTGACAACAAATGGAAACCTCAGACATTCTCTATGTAGTTTGTGTTGGATATAGAAGTATCATGACAAGATGAATACCATTTTGATGTACACATGCAGAAAACCCCCTGTCCTTACACAAACACACGTATGTAACACACCAAAATGAGCGGATCCAAATGGAACGTGGGATGTTGACACAACAATGTGGCAGTAAGTCAGTGACCTAACCCAGGAAAAGGTAAACAAACAGCAGAGGTCATGGGTTCAGAGCCCAGTGCCTCCTAATCCTCAGAATGGGCCTCCCAAAGAATCTGCTGCCACAGTGGGTCATCTGGACATCCTGGCACTGACTGCCTTTGTCAGCAAGCCTGTCGCCATAAGACGAAGAATATGCTCGTTACCACACGGACGCTCTTCGGGCTGAAGTCTTAACATGTACGCTTTTTACACACAGTGACAGTTAGACATCAACTCGGAGCACAGAGGTTTTACAATGTGACATTGTAGAAAACATATATAGGTCATTCAAATATAAACATCTAGTACTGAAACGGTTATCTTTTAATTTGTCTTTTGAGCAGCCTTGAAAATCAATTCATCATTTATGTAATTGGTAATGCAAAATCTCCAAATAAATCTTTTTTTTTTGCAGGTGTCATAGAAAACAGATATGTATGTTTGGTGTTTGGAATGTTTGACGGCCGAAGCAAGAAATTTGAAGAACATTTGAAGGTTCATTGGCAATTTTTATTGGCAATTTCTATGGGCAATTGTCACAATTTATGGACCAGATCCACTCATCAATGATGCAAATAACCATAAGTTACAGACCTGTTTCACTGACATTCAGGTCTAAATTCCACAAAGTTCAGTAGGTAATATGAATTGTGCAACAGTTCGGAATAACTACCACTATATATTTTCTCAACTCATGTGGCGAGTTAAATAACACCAGGGGGCCAGATATTTTTAACCTGGTTTGTTTCACAGAACCATCTGAGAAGCCATCTTTGGAAATTGTTTGGAAAAGGGCAGAAAAAAAGTACTTGGTGATTGAATGAACAATTTGTCTATCAAACACGTTTCCCATGGAGAAAAGCCTCCAGTACCGTTCTGTGCTCTTCTTTCAATGAGGAAATACTCTCCAGTTCTGAAATAACTGAAGCTATTGCAGCATCTACGCTAACGTCTTAGCCACCATTGATTTTTAGGACAAACAGTCACCTCATACACCTAAACTGTACCAACAGTAGTTCAATCAGGAGAGACAAGTCAATTAAAGAAAATATAACTGTTTATTATTAACAGATGATATGTGATGATAAAGTCTTGATAGAGTCTTTGGTGCTTGGACTCTACAGGGAGATTTGTAATCAAGGGGCGTCTGCCCTGAGCAGCAGCAAGACAAACCCCCCGTGGAGTACAGACACTGGTGGTGGTCGCTCATGAGGCTGATAGAATGATTTGATGAATCTGCAAAGACTGGGTGGAGATGGGGAGGTGCATAACAGCAGCATGAACGTACTGAAGGTAGACAGATAATCATATTTAAAAAGAGACAGCAGCAAGATGATAGGCCAACAATGTAATTGTTTCAGTTTTTCTCATTGGAGGCATCATTTTATTTTGCTGTGCTAGTTTTTAAAACTTTGTGAAACTCTTTGGAAAGTCTGTTTTGATATGAGTAAACACAGGTTAGATGACCATTTTACATTCCATTTCAAACCTTTGTAAAATATACACAGTTCAGAATAGTGTTTGTGTTGTGCAATTCAAATCACATTATTATCAAACGCTCGGAGCTTGTCTCTCAATTTATAACACGCAATCTGTCATCCCACGCTCTACAATGTCCCTATTGTTCAATGAAAGAGTTTGCTGCTCCCCTTCAGGCAACATTGTCTTACTATTCAGCTTTAAAACATCCTTTGACTGACTGACTGCAACAAGCTGCATTTCACCTACAGCAGCCCTCCTCATTGTGCTTATGATAGCTGTGAACTTCTTAAATCACATTTTGTCAGGTGAAGTGTCTGCTGACGCTTGGTATCTGTGTGACCTGCTGATAAAAGTACACAACAATTACTGACTCGCCCCAAAAGGTGCATCACCGGCAAAAAAGTGAATCGACTCAAAAACCGGAAATCGGCCTTATTTACAAGCTGTGCTAAGTTTGTTTAGCTTGTCTCATGTTAAGCCGCTTATCTGCAGCGCGAGGAATGTCAAGCCCATGGGTCGTTCCATTTGTGTTAGTAGAAGAAATACTCCGAGGAGCAATCCAAACATTGTACGAGTGCAACCAAAGTGCTAAAGAGAACGGGGGAATCCCAGGCCTGAGTGTACATTTAATCTTAAAACAACATCGCCATTGATACTCCTGTTTAGATATATTCTTTAGCTCGCTGTTATCGCTCACAATTATGATATTGTTTGGATTCCCACATCGCTCCTCATATTTCCATTGGACTGGACTGGCAGCTCGCCTGATCGAGGGCCCTCTCTGGGGAGTCTGGAAACGCAGCCGTTTTCAATGTGTCTGATCCTGCTCCTCTATGCCAAGCTGACTGTAATTGGCAGCCTCTCCTCGTCATTGAGTTATTACATTTCCCCTCTCGGCTATCCCACGCACCCCTGGGAGCACTTCACACTGCGAGCGAGTCCCGCGAGTCCCCCCCTCTGTAGCGCACACAGGACTGGCGATATAGTCGTCCTCATGGTAACAGAAATTGTTCTCTGCCGCTGACTCTCCATTATAGGCCATCACAGAGTTTTCCAGCGTATAATGAGGCTGAGCACGGCGCCAAGCATTATGATTTTGAGATTCCTGAATGTCCACAATTAATGCATGAGGGTGTATACTTTACATTTTGAAAAAGAGAGGGAAACAATTATGTGCTAATGCGTTAGCAAAAGAGCCTAATGCATTCGTTCTTCAAAGAAGCAGCCACGAAAAGAAAAGGTTTACTTTTCCACAGGATACAGGTCCCTTTCAACTTGACATCTCTTTTGAATGTTTTTTTTTTTTTTTGGTGATGTGGCGGCACAAGGATGATTTATTCTCCTCTAAAGTCACCCCCAAGTCGAAAATAAACACATGGTTCAGGGGCTGCCGGTGTCACTAAGTAAACACAGACCTGCCTGCAATTAAAGTCCCAGTTCTCCTCCAGCGGAGCTGACGTCTTGGTTGTGCAGGAGAGCAGGAGCAGCAGTAGGCCACAGTCCGTTTCTTGCATATTTTCCTCAGGAATAATTGCAGACACCGTTCTGTATGATTCACTGCTTCGTAATCGCTCAATTTCCATATTGTTGACTCATACTTGGAGACGGATACATCTGCTAGTGGGCACATACTGGTAATTGTATCGCCAATGCAGATACAATTATCTAGTGCGCAACAACGTGTGAGAAAGTTGTCTGTGATCAGTTTTTCCACTAGTTTTAGGCTCCAGACTGAGACCTGACGCTCGCCATACATCCTCCTCTCTGGGGGAATTTAAATCAGTGTTCTCGCTCCAACTGTTGCAATCAGTAAAGAAAACAAAACCTGGGGGTCCTCTGTCTTTATTCAGGCAATGTACAAACCTGCACTGGTCTCAAATGTGTGCTGAAAGAAAAGTAGACATTATTAGTGCCAGCACATGATGTCACTTTTCTTCATTTGCATATTGGATAGGGAACAATTCAATACTATATTTTCTTCCTCAGTTAACAAACTCTAGAAATGTGTGTATTTATCATGATTCTGCATCGCCTCTCTGCTCCAAGTGCAGTCGGGCTGATTTAATGAAACTTAAGAACAGAACATACTCTTAAGACCAACAGTACAATGAGGCCACAGGTTCCAGGTGAGCCCCTGTCATTATCCATAACTAAACTGCAGTCTAGACAACGTTGTGTATGAAAGGGAAAAGACAATTAAGGATGTTTGTCAGACAGACAGCTGGGGCATGGATTGGGGGAACAGAGGATGCAACATGATATCTTAAATGAAAAATACTCCCCTAAGGACCTCCCGTGTGGATAGCAGGTCCAACAGAGACACACAGGGAGAACATTTACAGTAAAAAAAATTCTGTTGTTTTTCTTCACAATAAACTATCAGCTGCATCACGCATCTTAACTTCACAGAGTTAGTGACAACGAGTATTTCACTGATTTAGCATTGCACACCTGTACAGCAACACTGTTGAAGTCATGATGGGCAGTTTTAAAAAAAATATCAAAATCTATCCAGCATAACCAGCTGTACCTTTTTTATTTTCTTTTTTTAACTCCCTGCATTCTTCTTCTTTGTCTAAACTTGCAACTTTTCTTCGTACAACGGTTTCTATGATATCTTACAAAAAGCTACTGCTCACTTTCGATGGGTTTTCCTACATCCCAGGTCCAGCAACACAAGTCAATTTCCACACATTACATGCTTACAGTCTTTTCAATATAAACTTCCCTCTTCACAGGAAACAAATGTGTAAGGTTGAGGCAACAAAACTACTTTGTTAGGTTTAGGAAAAGATTATCGTTTGGGTTAAAACAACCACGGAAGTGCCGCTGCTTAAGTACGCGAGTTACGTGACAAACAAATCAATGTTCTCAATCAACTTCTCGTTTCACATGGGGCACAAACAACGGTCTCCTGGGTGAGAGACGTTTGTTTTACTTATCCAACTCCCTGCTACTTCCTGGTTCATGATTACGTGGCTTACATACAAATAGATGTTGTGGGATATCCAAGAATTACAGCGCATTCATTTTTTCTCTTCATTCATGTATTTCTGTTCTGAGCAGATGTGGAGATATTCCACAAATTTCAATGCATCTAATGGTAGATATTCAGTCTGGACAGGAAGTGGTGGATTGATAATCGCAATGACATTTGCCATCCCAAGAGTCAAATTTGGTTAAACATTATTGCAACAACATCCTCTTCTATATTACTTAAATGCTGTTAAATAACAAAAACTTTAGAATCACTTCAGTTCAACACATTTTTAACATGGAAAGGGTATCACATCAGCGTTGCTACCCAATGTTGCGATAAAAATGTAATCAATAATGCATATTTCCTGTTATCATAATTCATAGGATGCAGGGTTGCCTTGAAAGACCAGAATGCAATGCAGCCGTGTGGATGGTTCTGTCTTGTGGGGAAGCTATTCACACCAGCACCTAAACCCCCGAAACCAACCATATCTATTTGCTGTCAAAAACTTTGCAGGAATTCATTAGCTGAAGCAAACAAGGCAGATTAATATAACACAACAATGGAACATAAGGCTTCAACAGAAAATAACTTGTGTCGCAACTCATAAAGCCGACTCAGTTTAATCCTTAATTGTGTTTAGAGCAAACGGTCATGATTTATAAAGAATTATGTGCTTTTAATGATGTGTTGCATTACATAGTGCCAAACAAAATGAAATCATGACGTCTACCCTGAAAAGCATGGAGTCACTATCCTCTCATATCCAGGTGCCTGCCCATTTTTTGTCAACTGGGGGAAACATGCCAGTTTACATCACCTGCAATGGTAAGAGAGTAAGAGAACAGAGCAAATTGTGGTAAATGGAGCGTAGCAGAGAAATTCATCTGCCAAATCTCTGCCATCTCGACTCAGGTCTTGAGTCTGGATTGAAACACACACACAAGCCTGTCCTTGTTTCATTCTCTCCACCTCACTGACTTCCATGTCAGCACTGAATGAATGAATAACAAATGACCAAAAAGGCTCCTACAACGATCTACGTGGACAGACATTTTTTTCCATCTTCTCACAAATTAAAACACAACCTCAAAATAATTCAGTTTGGTATCACTACGGGTTACTGCTTTTTAAAAGTGTGTTATAGTTGATGATCTTCCACAAACCATCATCCCTTAAATGCAAAAATGTGTTAGCTGACGTTAGTGTGAAAGTGTGTTGCTGTGACCAGGCGGCAACCTCCGGGTCTAAAAAAATGAAGCCAATGCACGAGTGCCTTAAACTTGCATTATTTCTAATGGCCATCGGGGGGCGACACCTTTGGTTACAAAAAGATGTCTGAAGTCTGAGAAATATTCAAATCAATTCAATTTATTTTTGTATAGCCCAAAATCACAAATTACAAATTTGCCTCAGAGGGCTTTACAATCTGTACACATGCGACATCCTCTTGTCCCGGAACCCTCACATCGGAACTGGAAAAACTCCCCCTACTTCTCACTTGTTTTTTTACCTCAGTAAACATTAACATGAGTTTTTGGTCTCAATTGCTAGTTTTAAGTCTTCTTTCAATACACCATGATGTTCATTTAGTGAATTATGGTCCATTTAGAGTTAAATAGACCATAAAGCAGAGCATGCTTGAGGGTGTGGCCACCTTGTGATTGACAGGTCGCTACCCTGGCGTTGTCCGGTCTGGGAGTTGTCCATGTTTTCGTCTTATAACTTTTACTCTTTAACAATGTGTTTACAGTTCATCAAAGTGAATTGTTACCCTTTTTATTTCCTACAAAACCAAGATGGCAATGGCCAAAATGCCAGACTCGATGCTTCAGAACTGCAGTCCACAAACCAATGGGTGACATCACGGTGACTTCGTTCTCTTCTGATATACACCCCAAGCTGAGACATGATAAAGGACTCAAACTTTTGCCTGATTTGTGTGTTCCAAAAAGGCCATTTTAGTGTCCGAATGTTCTAAAGATGTGGCTTGTAAAAAATGGGTCCAATATTGCTCTTGTGACGATGGAGCAAAAGAATAGCACATATTCTGTGTTCAGCTTGCCTCCTAAAGATGAGGGCTAGTAGCGAGTCCCATGTGACACAGCTGCAGAAAACTGACTCAGTAGGCCTTGTCCAACAAGTGGAAGTTATGCAATGTGGGAAAAGAGAAAGAAGAAAGAAAAAGAAGAATCCTCTCCCATCTGTTGCAACTTCCCACTACATGTCATGAGGACTCTCTTTCGCTAACATCTTCAACAGCAGTCAATCCACAAATCACCAGGTCGTATTTCATCATCAGCTGCCGGTCGGTTCCACGCCTGTCTTCTCCACTGTGCCTCAGTGACATCTGGAGAGAGAACAAAGTGGAGCGAGAGAGATATTGGAGAAGCAGGAGACTCACTGTAGATGGGTGAAAAGAGTACTGTATGGGATCACAGAAGTGGTGTTAGCTTCTGCTGAAAAAGAAAACTTTGCACTGATTTTCACAGTGTATGATTGCAGTCAGAAAATGTCATGAGTAATAAACACTCGTGGCACCCTGAATTAAAGAAAGGTGGAGCCTGTACTGCAGGATTAGGGGTGACCAGCAGTGGAAACTTCCTTATACCTTAGCTTAGCTTTCTTCCATGGATATACAGTGAAAATAAATTGGTTTCACTTGTTAAAGCACCTGGAATTGATTTATCACCTCTGCAGTTTCCCTTTGAATTTCAGCTCTTTGTTTAGCTGTCCAGCCACACCTTTACCATTTTGTTCCTCTCTCACTGTTTACTTGTTGCAGCAGGCAGCTGTTTTTAGCAAAAAGGCTTTATAAATCTACTGTACCGTACACTAAAATCTGCTCAGCAGTAAACAGCAGACAGACACGGTTAGCATCTAGCTTGTGAACATAGCGGAGCCACATATTTCCGTTAGGAGTTGGTAGAGACCAAAAACAGAGCTGAAATTTCCACTGGATCCAAACAGCCAAAACAATCAGTTGTTGAGAGTGACAGCAAAAGTAAAGCTAAAGTAAGGACAGCAGTGTGGGAAATATCCCATTCTGCCGAGATAATGCAAAAATAACCTACACATCACATACTCCTTTTTTTTCAATGAGTCTGCATAGCATTATTTGTGTTGAACATCTTTTCCTTTACTAAATTCAACATTTGGGAGGACCCATCGTGCTTTTTGTCTTATATTTCCATTGGAAATTGGAAGCTACTCACCTTGCTCGCTAATATTAGCACAGTTTCCACTCTGACACCCACTAAGTGTTGCATAATGCTGTGTTCACCCCATTGACTGAATAGAATATGGACGTGGTCTCCAATAGGTTTCTGAAGAGACATTGTTGAGCACAAAGGGGGTGGTTCCGGCAGTCGCCATCTTTGCAAAAAGGACACAGTCTAATTAGCAGCTAATCCAAAAATGAGCAAAGAGTTGGGACGCTGCTGGAGCTGATGGAAATACGGTTTCATATTTTGACATTTGACTGCTTAATAGGTGATATTTAAAGAAATATAATGTAGAACTCAATGTCACAGGTGGCAAAACATTTCGCAAGTACCCATTTCAGTACTTTGTGCTTCATTTACTTTTAGGTTTCCGTTGTTTTTTTATGAGTCATTGGTAGAGTTTCGGAAATTAGTTTGGCCATTTTATTATACTAATCCACAATAAATCCCAGTGTCACATTTACGGAAAATCTTAACGCACCAACTACTACATACAGTATCAGATTTCCGTATTGGCAGATGTTTCACACGTTAAGAGTCTGGGGAGGTTTTAGATGCATTTGGGCAGCTGCGATTCATGTCAAAACATAAATTCAGAAATCATGACAGTTGCATGTGTAAACACATGTGGTGTCAGTGTTTTAGAGCACAAAGTTACGATTGAGTCACAATGTGATGTTGGGATTTTTCTCTTCATTTCCCTTTTTTTCTTTTCTTTTAGCCAAATGTGGCACATAACAACCATCCCCAGCAACAGTTACAGCACCAGGTGCACCCTGTTTCTCAATTCTTTAACATGGTCTGGTGGAAAAATATGGATTTTAATAAGTCCCTTCAGGAGCAGTGGAGGGCGGGAGCCTGGGAAAGTGGACTCAGTGAAGTGTCCTGTGCAATATATTAGATTCCTTTTTTAAATGTTTCATAATGACAAACATGCACGGTTTGAGCTTTACTGAACTGCAGACTGACAAACCTTGCTTTGTTAATGTCAGGTGCAGTATGTCAGGAAAACCTCAACCTACGGTAGTTGCAAGTTCAGTGAACACTACAAGTAAAAAACTTCCAAAGCCGTTGCATTAACTAAACCAAAAGGCCCAATTTATTGTTGACTCGCACTGCAGCTCTTTGCACTTCAAATTTGATGCCCAATTTTGGGATGTACTATTCAGTACCATTTCCCTCACATGCTTGCTTAGCTTAAGCTTCTCAATTATTCAGGCTTGGATCAATACTCGACACACTCCTGTGAGGAACAGCAGGGCGGAGAGACAAATTTAAACCCCAATCTGGATTATGGATTTGTATCAATTTATGTGAGGCCACTCAACCAAGAAATCTGTGGAAAACACTGCGAAACACGGCTAAGTGGGGGAACTGGAAGGCTCAGAAGGCTTCTGTCCAGTTTAACTCCTTGTTCTTCAGTTGGACTTTTTTTTTTTTTTAAGCTTTGGCCAATTATCACACCGCCAGCCTTGGTCTGTTGAAGGCGCCTTTCTCATTAGTCTGTCCCCAGTTCATTCTTAATGAACAGGGCCTCCATTATCCAAGTTTACCTCCAACTTTAACAACAAGGCTGTGTTGAGAGCGCACACTGATAGACGAGGACGAGTCACACATCAGCGGCGTCTCTAACAAGAGCGAGAGTGACGAGAACTGTCCTTTTATTAGTGGCTTAAGTTCACTTGGGAGTGAAACTTTTCATTTAGGCATTTTTAAGGTGGACTTGTTGGGATTTCCTGTTATGGCTTGGCTCCCCCTAGTGTTGCTTGTGACAATGTCCATCTTAAAGGTTGTTCACACCTCCGGTTGACACAGTGGTTTTTGATCATCAGCCCTCTTATGAAATATGAAGCTTGCCAGGGCACATACAAACAAGGGTAGTAAATGTTGACAGAGCAGAGCGTCTACATTTAACTGATATTATTGCTGTCCAGAAAATTACATCAGCAGTGTTCTGATGTCATGTGAAACTCATTTCCTCCCTGGCAGGCCAAGACCGCACACTAGAAACACTACCACACTTATCATTAGGACAAACAACTGGGACAAACAAGAACCTGATAAGCAAAGTCTCCAGACCGTTTTTTATACAGTCAGATGATGAAACAAATACATCTAAAAGGCTGCAACAATATTCAACAGCATTTCAGCCGTATGAATGTCCTTAAAAAACAACATTTCTGATGTGGCCTGGCTTCCTTTTGGACCTGGTCTGGACTTCCCATTGCATTAAATCAATTATTGCATCACATTTTTGCCGTATCCAGTGTTCATCTGTGCGTCGATGTGTGTGGTGTACAGTTCGCGTCCATATGTGCGGTTCATTTCTTTGGCCAGTTGCAGCGATGTTCCTCCCTCGCTGGCTGCATGCAGCAGTGTGGCCTCGAACCGTGGTCCCGCTCTCGGCCAAAGCCAGAGCCAGAATTAGAGATGGCGGTGAAGCCTACCACGGGCCCTTGTTGTATTTAGATTGGCAGATGAACAGCAGCTTCGCTCGAGTCCCGTTCACCATTTTATGGGAATCGTGCCTGCAACGCTTGTGTAAACAAAGGCGCTGAAAGGCCTGTGGCTCGCTCTTTCTCTGCCTCTCTTTTAGACAGGCATCAGTCCAAAGATGTGATGTTTTGGTTTAAAATTAGAGGAGGAACTCTCTTGAAAATGCGGATCCCACAATCCCATTGTTTGTAGTCACAACGCGGGGAGACGGTTTTTAGTTTTCACTGGTTAGGTTTTAAACCATTTCTATAATTGTGGTGCATGAGTGCAGTAATCTCTTTAGACTGCTTATATACAGTCTAACATGAATGTGTTCATCATGGTGTGGTAAGCGACAGCTCTTTCAAATGCATTATGTTTGTATTTGGGATGACAAAAAGTCCTTTCAATTTAAATGCGGACACAAACAAGTCTGTTGCTCTACTACGAATCCCGTCACTGTTTTGAGCAGGATTGGGATGACTCAACGTGCACCGATCTTGCCTCATATTTTCAACATTTCAGTTCTCAGCTCCAGACAAAATACCAAAAACAAGATCATAGCACGATGATTAAAGGAAAAACCTAAAATGAAAAATAATAACAGACAGAGGGTTTAAAATAGAGTACGTTAAAATACATGGCAGGGAAATCCTATCCCCGAGAGAGGGTCAGACATGTAATTTGAAAAAAAGAGTTAAATGACATGTAGAGAGTAATTATAGAGTCCGAATAGACAGAATGAACTGAAATAATAAAATACCACCTAGGCCTGTCAAGAGTTGTTCTGTGGACCGAGGGAAAGTGGCCTTGGGTTTAGAAAAGGGCAGACCAGCAGGCCACCACCCATCCCTTCTTTGTCGGGCCTTACTGGAAGCTTTAAGGAGAATTTAACTGTATGTGCTTTGATCACATGGAACACACATCAAACTATAAGGCTTTGCAAAAGAGTTCAAAGTTACCGTTCCCGTAAAAGTGTTTTGTAGTGAGCTCAGTCGGCGGGAAAAAATGTTGGCATTGTAATGCGTCTGCAAACCACAGTTGTATGTGGACGTTTTTGCATTCAGTCAGAGCAAGTGATGTATATTGAGCGACCATTACTTAAAGTTACGTGGTATAATATTTAATATAATAAACTAAGTAGTCCAATAAACACAAGACTTTCCCACAGGAACCACTGTTTGTTTCCTGGGTGACCCCAAAAGAACACGTTGACTTTTACGCTTGTTATGTAAGGTTACTAATCTCATTTTTTCACGTTAACCACACGGCATTGCACCTTTCTGCAAGCGTGATACGAGGCTGTTATTAAAACCAATTTATCTATTTAGCTCTGAAGCGTCGACATTCAACAAATCCCAGGGTTTGCAAAAACAAGCTATGCCAACAAAAACATTTTTGGCAACTAGGTGGTTTCTAGACATTTCACCAAAAAAGTAAATCATAGCAATGTTCTTAAAAAAGCGACTAAATAAAAGAAATGAAAAGTATTCAAAGGACTATTATTCGAGAAAGTTATTAAAACAAAATGATCTGCATCACATCCAGGTAAAATAACCTCATCTTCTGTACAAGATTCAATGAAAGGCCAAGACTAATCACATTTAAAGTTTAGGGCTCTGCGCCAGAAGATTTAATAAAGCCCCATCTTCATCATCATTAGCCTGTTGAAGGTGTTGCTTCAAAGGACAGAGCACTTTATTTGACTCAATCTGTTCAGCCTGTCTGCAAATGTTATGAGTGTCACATTACCTTCAAACTGATGGATGGCATCCTCCTCCATCGAGAGCTGCCGCTCCATTATGGTGCTGTGGCTTGGCTGTGATTGATTGCGCGTGGACTCAAAGTGGAAGTGATTGATGAGAGCTTGTAGTTTACCAGCCGCGTAGCTATTTATGTGATCATATTTCTAACCTTTTATATCAGCACTGCGACACGTCTGTCACTGAGGAGCCATACTGGGTGACACATCTTTTGTTAAAGGAACCTTTCACCAGTAATTTATGTGGACGTCCAGTCCGTGCTGGTGGTCTCGCACTTTGATATCAGCATCCTGCTCTCCAGTATCTCCATCCCACAGTGTTTACAATTAGTCACCAGTATTAAGGCTGGGCGGTATACCGGTTTTAATTTCCTGTATGATATAAATTTTTCATACACCGTCATACCGGTATAGCCGAAACATCTGCTGTCACTCTTCATCTCTCATCTCATCTTCAACCGCTTAACCGGGATCGGGTCGCGGGGGCAACAGCTCCAGCAGGGGACCCCAAACTTCCCTTTCCCGGGCCACATCAGCCAGCTCTGACTGGGGGATCCCGAGGCGCTCCCAGGCGAGTTTGGAGATATAGTCCCTCCACCTGGTCCTGGGCCTCCCTCGGGATCTCCTCCCAGCTGGCCGTGCCTAGAACACCTTCCTAGGGAGGCGCCCGGGTGGCATCCGAACCAGATGCCCGAACCACCTCAACTGGCTCCTTTCCACGCAAAGGAGCAGCGACTCTACGCCGAGTCCCTCACGGATGACCGAACTTCTCACCCTATCTCTAAGGGAGATGCCAGCCACCCTCCTGAGGAAACCCATTTCGGCCGCTTGTACCTGCGATCTAATTCTTTCGGTCATGACCCAGTCCACATGACCATAGGTGAGGGTATGAACGAAGATTGCCCGGTAGATAGAGAGCTTTGCCTTGCGGCTCAGCTCTCTTTTCGTCACAACGGTGCGGTAAAGCGACTGCAATACCGCCCCAGCTGCTCTGATTCTCCGGCCAATCTCACGTTCCATTGTTCCCTCACACGCGAACAAGACCCCGAGGTACTTGAACTCCTTCACTTGGGATAAGGACTCATTCCCTACCCGGAGTGGGCAATCCACCAGTTTCCTGCTGAGAACCATGGCCTCAGATTTAGAGGTGTTGAACCTCATCCCAACCGCTTCACACTCGACTGCGAACCGATCCAGTGAGTACTGGAGGTCACAGCCCGATGAAGACATCAGGACCACATCATCTGCAAACAGCAGAGATGCAATCCTCAGCCCACCGAACTGTAAACACTCCTCCCCACGACTACGCCTCGATATCCTGTCCATGAATACCACAAACAGGATTGGTGACAAAGCGCAGCCCTGGTGGAGGCCAACCCTCACCGGAAACGAGTCTGACTTACTGCCGAGGACCCGGACACAGCTCTCGCTTTGGGCATACAGGGATTGGATGGCCCTCTTCAATAGGAAGCAAAATATATAGTTCGCCGCGTAGAGTGCTAACGTCGGAGCTACTTATGTAGTGAGAGGGACCCCTAAATTATGGTTATAACTTTATAACACAATAATTAATAACCCACAACTAACGCTCTTTAACAGGACAACACCACGGCACACAACAGTTTGTGACACATAAACAATTTGTAACACTAATAATTGTACATTTATAAAATTTCACCGCAAAACAGCATGCTGGGTACAGCTCGCTAGCTAGCCCGTTAGCACATCAGTCTGCTAACAGCTGGGAGAGGCTCCGTCGCGTTACTTAAAGAACAGAAAACAGGAACAAAGAGAGACCGGAGATGCACCAATAGAGTCTGTGCCCAAGAGTGGAGCTGTGTCTGCTGTTTGGAAGTGTTTTGGTTTTAAAAAATCCGACGTTTTGCGAGTTTGGAGCCACTTTTGTTGCCACTGGTGGTAACAAGAGTAACTTACATCACCTCAGCAGAAAACATGAGTTATTTTCATGTGTGTAATAGATGCAATTTATACCTTGAAAACTGCAAACCTATCTACATCATGTTTTTATGTTTGTTAAATTATCAGTTAACTAAATTATATGCTTATTATACATATTACAAACAAAAACACTTTAAAAACTCAAAAAAAAAAATTAAATGATTTTGTTTTGCTTTTTGGGGTATTTTTGTTAGACACATATGCGATGCTGATTAGAGTGTATTATGTGTGGTATTTGTTATAAATGTTAGTTGGTACATAGAGGGTGATAAGAAGCTGTATAGGAGGGTCCTAGGACCCAGGGGAATGTAGGTGAAGGAAGCAGGAAGAGAGGAAGACACGCCACACAAACAGCTGTTCATTGCTTGCTGCCGGCCAGTTCTTGTGTTAAAAATGTCCACTTAATGATTAAACGCGAGATAAAATAATTGTAGGTGTTAATTAGTTAATGAGCTAACGCGGAAAAAAATACGTGATATACCGTGAATCCGGTATAATCTTACAAAATACCGTGATATACATTTTTGGTCATACCACCCAGCCCTAACCAGTATGCAGCGCATGTGAGCTCCACAATGTTGAACCAGGTGTGTTTACCTGGCTGCATGCCTCTTGAAACATCCGGCTACATTTCGGCCTGCCTAAAAAAAATGTGCAAACACCATTCCCTCTGTCAATACACAACAAATCACTTTTGTGACGATAAACTATAAGCAAAGATTCAGAGCCCCGGTTGTCACACACACACACACACACACACACACACACACACACACACATAACTCACTGCAGCCAATCTGCAGCTCTTGTTTGACAAGGGTGATCCAGAACACATTATTGTTAGTTTTTAGGAGTTATCACATCACCTGATACAGTAGTCTGTGATTGTTTAACACATGGTCTGTGTAACAATGGTTTCCAAGGAAGGATAATCTTGTTAGTATACAATGATATTTCAAACAATAGTTTGGTTTGGGTTGGTTGCCATTCCAGCAAACCCTGCCCATTTGTTGCTCAAGTTAGCGTTACGTTTGCCCAACACATTGGTCTCCATCCGTAATTTCATAATCTATAATATAATGTATGTTTTTTTTGTGAGGAGCCACAAGTTAATATTTAACACACTTTTTTAAAGTTCTCAGAAACGATTCAGCCACACACAACAACACCAAATTCATAATGATAATTAGCTAACTAGTTAGCTATAATAAAATATGCCAGCAGCAGGTCTCATTTCAAGTGGAAAAATTCTTTCTTCTCAACAGTCTATTACATATTCAACCCCATATGGGTGGGATCCACGTACTTTTGTATTAACATTAAACTAAGTTTTAGCTAATGCTTGAGTGAGATAAAATGATTCTTGAAGATAATGAGATCTATTGATTAGATTAAATGACACAGTGTAGACACCCGTAGCTGTGTCTACAATGTAGACACAGCTACGGGAGCAATTTTGGGGTTAAGTGTCTTCCTCAAGGACACATTGACATGAGACTAGCGGAGCTGCGGATCAAACCTACGACTCTCTGATTGAAAGGCAGCCCTGCTCTCCACTTAGCCACGGACACCATTGTTTCAGTAAACATAAATACATAAAAAAGCTCCTGCTATATACATTTTCACTCTTAGTTAACACATTCTCCCTCTTATGTGTGAAGTCATTCCAAGTCCATATTTGCTCCCATGAGTTACTGTCATGTACCGCAGATAAGTACGTTCACATGGCTGCAAATAAATACATTCAAGTTCCACAACAAATCCTGTGGTGATGTTTGTGTATCATGACAACGTATAGAACGTGGACTTAAATCACATGCATGGACAAATTAAAAACAGCTGGGAAACTAATGGCCCGGCTCCTCACATTCAATACCACAATAGCTTATTACCCAGTGTAGAAACTGTAGTTTACGTGAACTAGTGAGGCCCAGCCCTTAATGGTGCACACCCAGTGCTTATCTAGGATCAGCGCCCTGGTGTCCACATCTCCTCTCTCATCTGTCAGTTAAAGGCGCTGTGCATGCAACATGTGATGCACCATGCCACTCCTCCAATTGGCGAGTAACTCAATTTTCCTGCAGATGGTTGGAGAGAAGGAGAGAGAGAGAAAAAACAAGCTCAGGAGATGTGTAGTTTTTGGCAAAAGAGGCAGTGATTCACTTTTTGAGGGAATGGTGAGGGGTAATTTCTCCCTATAGCAAAGACCGACTGTATTTTTGTCCTCATTATCTTCTCCTAGTCAGAGACGTAGTGCAGGGTAAAACCTAAACATTTAACATTTTTCTTTGTGGTTCACCCCCTCGTTGCAGTTAGGAATATCTTATAGTAAGAACTGTAATAATGTTGGTGATACAGGAGAAGAACATAGAATGTTAGGAGTAATTGAATATATAATTGATTTGTGTTTATACTGCTGGCACTGAACCCTCACATTGGAAACTGTTGCTAGTAATCCCGTTGTGTGACTTTGCTATCACCTAGTGGCCACATAGAATCACATTTTCTAAGAATATATATATATATATATATGGCAATGATATACTTGTTTCACTGTATTCTCATGAGCAAATATTTACTTACTATCAAGGTTCATGTTCTGCAATTAATAGGCAAATAGCAGAAAAGATGTATTACATTTTGTTTTAATTTACCATTCGTCTGAGTTACATCTTACAAACAGCTTTCCCACGAGTGCATGTCTGAGATTGCTAATCATTATTTAACCAAGCCAAGGCTTTATTGACATTGGCAGCTAACATTACAATACATTGAACCGCAAAGGTCCATTCAGCATGTTCAGCACTGTGTGCACTTTTACTCGCCCACACGTCTGCAGTAAAAGGTGTAGGGGGTTGCGGAATACGAGGAGACTTGTTGCACTCCAGCCTATAAGCTCCAGCAGCCGATCTGCTCAGATTGATGGCCTTCTGGGATCAGCTGTGCTCCAGGTCTGGCAGCAGGAAAAAGGCTCTTCTGGGATACTAGCTTAATAGAGATAGCAGACTGTCTGGCTCTGTCTGAGCGCTACGTTGTAAGGGGCTGAGATGGATTGGTGTGTGAGTGTGTGTGTGTGTGTGTGTGTGTGTGTGTGTGTGTGTGTGTGTGTGCACTGATACACAACAGACATACCTGGCGTATCTTTTCCCTGGCTCTCCACTGACTACGATGTGTGTCAGTCATGGATGTTTTGAAGCATGCTGAGGATAGTGTGAGTAGTACTGGAAGCAGCCGGAGTCCTCTGGGGTTGAGTTTTTATTTATTTTTTTGAATGTCGAAAAAAAAGTCCAGTGTGATTTGAGGTTATGCTCAAACTGTATGGTTTACATTAACTTAATGGAAAGTGACATGCATGCGCCACTATTAAAGGCAATGTTGAAATTACCCAGCTCTCTGGTACAGTCACCGTCATGTTTTCAGTCAAACATAAAGCAATTCTGCAGACCTCTAATTTAGATAGTAAAAGTCAATCCAACTCTTTCACTGTGAAGCTTAAAGCTTCTTCTTACAATTAAAATCTGTGCTTTTTTATTTAGTGGGGAAACTATAATACTTACGCAGTGATATGCACTTTGTAAAACCATGAAAAACATCTGCACATAATCAAAATATTGGAGGATATGCATAAAATGTCCTGTAACACCAAAAGACTTCATAGTACAGTGGCAACTAAGAATTGGTGTATTTCCATAGGAATATTTACAAAAAAAAAGACAAAATCATGCGTCTTATGTCTACAAACCAAGAACTTCATCTTTGCTTGCTTCAGAAATGTTCTATCTCACAACAGTTGCTACAGTGCCAGCTGAATTTGAATTTACACCCCTCTAGAGACCGGTCTACAGTTAACCATTTCACATGGCTCATCCATCACAGCTTGTTGCCAGAAGCCTGCTGTTAACAAGGCCAGACCTCTAGTCCCGTGGAGCCCCAAGTCCTGTCCTCAGGGAGAGTCACCATCATGATAAAGCTGTGCTCCTGCCTGAGTGCTGTCTGGCAGATGTGAAGATTACAGCATGGTAATGATGGGGGAGAGTACCTGAAATCTTAAATATATTATTATTTCATTTAACTCAAACCCTTACATAGACACAGAAGTCCCATTGACAGTGAGACACAATGACAATGTTAATATCGTAATGTTTAGCATGCTGACATTATCTAATTAGCACTAAAGACAAAGTACAGCTGAGAAAATCTAAAATGACCATCTGTTCCTCAATTAATCCAAAATGTTTTTGTTGGAGGAAAATTAATACTCTGTTCCAAATAAATAATTAATTTCCCATCTTTTCCATGCCAATCTTATATGAACAATATGTAGTAGAATCAAAAAAACAGAAAAGGCTTAGCTTTACTTATATTCAAGCCAGTGAGAGTTTTGCATCTGCCCTTCACATCTATATCTGTCCAGTGTAATGTCATTCCTGTTACTAGTTGGCCTACATCTTGGACTCTTATGTAGTATGGACTAATAGCTTTAACGTCAGCTGACAAAGCTGTCGGTGTGAACAGCAAAACCTTATCATCAACCACATTAGCCTGATTCAATCCATTTGAATCTGCCATCTCGCCCTACCCGCGCTGCACTTGTTTAATTAAGGCTAATAAGCAAACGTTAACATGCTGACAAGCTAAACTACGATAGGGAACATGGTAAACATGCTGCATTCCATTTACCTCGGAAATCGGAGTTGGGGATGACGTCACACCCGAGTTGACTTTGTTCCAGGACAATAAGTCAGAAAACTTAATGGGTTTGGCTCCAGCCATTACTAGCTTGGATTTTAATGACATGATTGAAGTCCGTCCGACTTTCCGAGTCAGAAATCGGACACCAGGAAGTGTTCCAGTTTAAATTTCATAAACATCAGCATGTCCGCATTGTCAATGTGATCATGTTAGCATGCTACATTAGCATTTAGTTTAAAGCTCCACTGTGCTTAAGTACAGCCCCACAGATGGCATGGCGGCATAATCTTGTTGATACAACAACTGGGGTGGGGGGCACCAAAGTCATAGACCTAATCCCAATGTCCACAGTCACGGACTTTGAGGCGCGCTCCCGCAAGGATTTAGGGCTGTCCCATTGTCAAATCATCGAGTGTTTGAGGGCTTTCTCTCAGACATTTTGAGCCCTTTATGAACCCTTTACGTAAATCCGCATTTCTACAGACTTTGCCGAAGGGAATTACCCACAATTTATTGCAATGTGACATCAAACACAGGGTTACCAGTGGAAACATGGAAGCATAAAAAGGTAAACGAAGAGGAAGGCACACATGTGTCAGATTACATTTATTAAGAAACATTAGGGATTAAAGATGGAACATAAAAACACATGGAATCACAGGAATAGAAGCAGAGACTATATTACACAGATTTATTCATCAAACATTTCATTTTGTCATCGAATCTGTTTTGAGAAAAATGAGTACATACATTATTTGACAATTACCACTCATCTTGTGAGGAAAGAGTCTGGAAGATGTTCAAATCAGGGAGGAAAATATTAAATAAATACCCACAGTTGTACCTATTAGTGATATTTTTTGACGTCATGGTAACGTGATATGTTGCAGCAAAGTGCTGTCCCATTCATATCTACACCATTTCAAGCCCTTACGGCCTCTCACACTCCATCAGGGACTTACTGACGTCACCTGGTAAATGGTTAAGGCCTTAGAGGGGACATTGGGATTGGGCCAGACACTTTCAAATACCCACACTGGCTGTAACATTAGTAAATCACTACTCCATGGATTCTGAGGCAGTAGAATAACTGCCACTGGTCTCTGCACTGCATTTAACAAAGTGTCAAATCTATTAATCTTGCAGGGCACGGGAAGGAATTGCTTCAGGGCACAATTAAGGACCCAGTGTAGCTTCACTCGTAAAAATAACTTTATTCAGCCACATTCCACAGTTTGTGCAAATCGAGCGAACTGTGTCATCTCAGACACAACCTCTCTTACATTTGTTTTTAAAAAAAAAAACAGAACAGCTGTAGTTTTTGCAAATTGTTACATGAGGCTCCTTCGAATCTACCCTCCACATAGTCTTGTCTCCGCTGCCTTCGACATCCTCCACTCTATCCTCCTCCCTCTCTCCCTCCGTCCTGCTCCACGTCCCACTAATTACCCCTCAGCAGCGAGACAGTGTTGTGTTCAGTGACATGCCGAGGCAGGCCCAGTCTGCCTGACTGGTGGCTCTGACAGCCTGTCACACGCATAATACACACACACACACACACACACGGTCACAGAGCCGCTGTGATGGCAGATAGTGGCGGGAGTCCTGGGCTCCGACCTGCAAACCCACTTCCCTACTGCAACCAGCCCTCCACAACCACTAACCTATACCCCCTTCGCCCCCAGCACCACACCACACGTGCATCTAATGAGCTCTCTGGCAATTTGCTGCTGTGCTGCTGTCTCCTTGTCTGCCTCTGTTCATCTCTCTCTCTCTCTCTCTCTCTCTCTCTCTCTCTCTCTCTCTCTCTCTCTCTCTCTCTCTCTCTCTTTCTCTCTGCTACTAATGAGGTTCTTAGTGGCTGTCAGTGCAGCCTGGAAAGTCAAAAAGATGTTATCCGAGGAGCAAAGCTCTCCAGGTCTGGGAGTCAGCAGGGTTGAGGTTAATTGTATGTATAAATATAATACTCATAACAGTGGTGATTTGTCATCATTTGATAAAGAGGCATCTTTTCTTATGTTTACGTGGGCTCATGTGAGTCTTTGTGTGAGAGATGTGGAATGGATGTCAGGCAGCAGTGTGTGTAGCTGCTGGGTACTCCCTGATTGCTGCCTCACTGGCTGACATGTTTCCCTCTACCTGCTGAGACAGGCCCCCGCTGACAGAGATGCTGAGAGATCATTAGTGTAAGCCCCCCTTGACACAGTCGTCTGAAAAAAAGCCCCCCCCACCCCTCCACCTCCTCACCTCTCGCGTTGCTCCACTGCCTCCAGTTTTGTTCAGTTTGTGTGTCCCCCCCCCCCCCCCCCCCCCCCCATCTCATCATGTTCTCCCTGCTACTGGTGTTGCCCCCCCCTGACAACTGTCTGGTAATATCCTGCCATCTAGCCACAGCAATTGTTGCTGGATTCCACCTGCCATTGAAAGAGTTGCTGAGATACGCCGTTATTCTTCTTTTCATCAAATCACTGGAAGCTAAACGTGACACTGTTGTGAATGGAGAGTTGAAGACGCTAAAGCTTGGTGGCTTTTAAGGAAAAGTGTAAAGCTTTAAGAAAAAGAGCAAAAACACGGTTCCTCAGTAGACCACTGACAGTGACTTATTGTCATTTTAAAGGTTAAAGGCAGGGTTTGTAATCTATTTAAAAAATATTTTTTTGATATTTTTGCTGGCCTTCTCATTGCATCCAGACATCAATGAATCAAATGCTCTGACAGAAAAAGGAAGAAAACAAATCTGGTAACTGTGGCTGTCACAGGACTGTAATTCTAAAATGTAGCGTACTATTGCTAGTTTCTCAAGATTATGCAACCCTAGCTTTAAGAGTCTTCTGGCAAAACCCTGGGGAAGAATGAGTATAATTTTTGAAAGTTGCGCTCTAGTTCATCTGGGACATCACAAAAATCTGCTTGAAGACACAACCTGTCCCTTAATAATGGGTTAACAGAAATAACGTTGCCACTTTCCGAAGGAACACGATGTGCTAAATCACAGACTTACGGACTGCTTAGGTCACAGATGGGGCGAGGGAATAAATGTAAATTTGTTTGTAGCTTTCACATCGCTAAACATTTTATTTCAAGAAGCCAATTCCTACTGCTTGACTCGATACCACTAAGTGTAATTGGGAAAATATCTGTCTTTGGGTGAACCTACACTTTAAAAGCAACTAAGCATCTCTTGATTGTTTCATATGAAACGTCCAGAGCTGTATGCAAATCACCTAATGAGTACTAAAAAAGAGGGTCATCCCTTTTTTTCCTGCTTTCCCCTTTGCTAACATTGTTCCTAGTCCCAATAAGATGGCTGTGGTTGACTGTGATTATATCAGTTAAATCCAGTGCACACGACCGAAGGAATTTGCATTTAATATTATGTATTTGTGATGGCCAATGCATGTTCCAATACATTAAGGCCACCACATGGTTGTCATGTATAGATAACTCTATGCATCTATCTGCCCACATGCACTCTGATGAGAATTCATCTAATGCAAGATGAAAAGAGTGATACATTTCCTTCAATTAATCCCCCCCCAATGGTGTTTATAATCTTTGCTAATTAAAGATAATAATGTATCTGTCTGTCATCCTAAATGCTGGGTTCATAAAAGTAAAAATAAAGTCGTTTGAGGATGTGAATAAAAAATAATTAGCATGAGGGAGATCAGTGGACTCGCTCGCTATCAAGAGGCAGATAAAGATTTTAAGTTGGCTTGCTCGTGTTTGTGCTGTTAATAAAGGGAGCTTTAAGCACGTGGATCAAGGCACACTGCGCTCCACGAAACCCAGTCCAGACTCTTTTAAACAGCATGACCTCATAAACCACAAAGACCAGTTTAACTGTCCAACAAAAGCAATGAAACTTTCCATAAACATTACAGCAGGCTTAAGGCAAAGAAAAGAATAGCTCTCGTACGGCATGCCAGCACAATACAAGTTAGCAAACTCTCAGCTTACCCCAGTAAGTTATAAATCTTCATGCAGTCCCACAAGATCATTGCTTGAAGAAATGAGATCATTCATCAGGCTCACAAATGAGGAGGTTATGCCTCTTTGAACGCTGCCCAACATGAAACCAAAAAATATCAGACGACACTCTCCTGAACTTGGAAGAATATTAAAAAACGCTTTACTGATTTACGCTTTACTGATCTTTACTGATGTTACACATCAATGGTTATGCAATTGCTATTTCACACATTCCTGCCTCCACATCAAGCTGAGCTCGGAGGATAAACAAGGTTTCCTGTAAACATGAATCATGCTTACATTAAACTCAACATTTAGGGTCAATGACTCAGCACATTATGAAAGCAGTTTCTACATCAAAGGACACTTTTCAATAAATATTATGCTCTTGTATTATGACTATAATGATCATAATGGGAATTCTCTGGTTACTTCATTGTACTTAAAGGAGCATTCCATCGATTCAGTATAGCACTTCCATAAAGTGGGTGGACTTGAGAGACAGGATAAAAGGGACTACAGTTGACAAATAAACGATGCCAATTCTTGTGTAAAATTAAAAACAATACTTTGTATGAAATATATAAATCACATATATTCATACCAAAAAAATACTGGTTTGAATACAGATCATTTTTGGGCCAATTACAGTCGAGTGTAGGTTCGAATAACTAATGCTTTGGATAACTGTTAAGACTGATCCTGATGTCATGATACTTTCTAAATTTGACTGTTTCTGGACAAAAAGAAAGAAAGAAAGTTGAATCAAAGTTATTCAGTACTCTCCCCTTTAATTACATATCTGATACCAAAACATAAAACAGGGAGATACGATTTAGAGAAAACATAACAACAGACAATACATGCAATATGAAATGTGTGTGATCTATTTGAAATACTCAGAAATGTTAATAGAGTTTGGTTGGCACTCAGTCAGAAATTCTTGGGGATTCATGACCTCAGTAGTTACATTTTTTTTCCTGACTGTAAAGTTTATAGCCTTTCTAAAAATGGAATTATACACACGCTACGATATTGTGTCATTTATAATTTACCCCACTGGGTGGCACTGTCAGTCCAATAAAGTTCAACACAAGAGACCACAGCTGCACAGTGGAGTGAAGGGTCAGTACACCAATGTCTCCTCAATATGTCTCTACAGGCCACTTCTGCATCTTATATCGGATTATTAACATGTCATCATGAGATGCAGCAATATGACTGTAATGGACAGTAGTCAGGTCACAAAGACTCTTTGACAACAGACATGTCAGTTAAGCTCCAGGGCTGATCATCTCCCTGTTGATATTTTCTACTGCAAAGGATCGCTGGTCTCCGAGTCCATGTTTTCCATGACTTGGAGAGGTTAGTAGCGCACAGTGTCAGTTTGTCAGCTTGGAAAATTAATTAGCCCTCCAGGGCCATTTCTGTGCCAGCGCAGTGCCATTCACAGTATGCAGCAGAGCTTCACAAGGTTCCATGTGGATTTTGGCTATTTGACGTTCACTGAGGCGCAGAGGTCTGGCTACCGTTCAAGACACAGAATATGTATCGCCATCACAATTTGGTGCATTGCCGGACAATGGCTACCCCATTCCTCTGCGGGGGACCAGAGGAGCGGATCTTGTGTCTGTTCTCTCTCTAGCACCTTCCGCTCTGCCTCAGATCTCAAACTGATGTGCCCCAGCAGCCTCACAAGCAGACAGGTTGTACAGGAGTGGAGTGGGCCCACATGCTGCTCGGAGCCTGGGCTTTGAACCGTACACAGAAAGAGAGGAAGGAGCTGTTACAAAAGTGAGGTGGATATTTACGGGGGAAATTGAATACTATGTACTATCTAACATGAACACATTCACTTCTGATCATAAGTGTGCATGGATTTTTTTTTTGTACACAGTAAAACACTGCTATTTCTGTAAAAAAAAATATATTCCTCCCAGACACCTGACCCCGGGGCTCATTCAACCATCACAGATTGATTTCAGCGAGACCAGATAAAAAGTGGAAAACAAAAAACAAGATGTCCGACCAGTTGTTGTTCAACTCATGAATGACATTTGTTTGAATCAGATAGCTGGAAGACATTTGCATGGCGAAGGAAATTGCCGGGAAATGTCACGAAGAATTAAAGGGTTTTGATAGGGCACTGAGAAACGCTGCTTTTTTTGTACTCCCTGGCATTTTGGCATTTTGAGGCTTGAAAGTCAAATGGATTTCATTGATTCGTCTTCATGCTGGATGTTCCCCGGCCGCTCGGCTCGCAGTAGTGACTCTCATTGTTGCCTCCGCCAAATGGGCTTTTTGTGACAGCAGAGAGGAGGCGAAGGCTGTCTGGGAGGAAGGGCACAAATAGAGCAGCTTTCATTTTGAGAGGAGCCATGTTAGTCTAGACTGCCCATTAAAGTATCGCTCTAACTGACGAGTTTAAACCAAGACACTGACTGTGGTCTTTCTGGTTTATGAGATTCACATGTCATGAGTTGTCTAAGAGGCACCAAAGCTTTAGATCCATAAGGGGGCACTAGATTATAATGAAACACTTTGGAGCCCAAGGTAGAAGCAGCAAAAGAAACCAAAAGATTCCAGTTGATGTGTGCACCTTTATTGTTAATAAGAAATAATACAAAAAAACTGTAGCAATGAGGCAGAAATAGAATATCAAAGGAAAATACTTCCAGTGTTTCAGCATTGACCCTCGTTTACTCCCTTTTTGAGCTCAATCAGCTGGAGTCTGTTGTTCGGAAACTTTTTTAGATTTGCCACCACTCTGCTTGGAAATGTACAGCTGAGATGAAAAAAAATAAAAGACTCCTGCTGGTTAGAGATATTTGAAAAGGCTATAAATTTCCTTGAACAACAGAGTCCATTCAGTCGCTAAACAAAATGATATTTGCGGGGGATTTGTAAAACACCAGATTTTCTCCT
The DNA here is from genome assembly GCF_023349555.1 of Cebidichthys violaceus. NCBI lineage: Eukaryota > Metazoa > Chordata > Actinopteri > Perciformes > Stichaeidae > Cebidichthys > Cebidichthys violaceus. Next base: position 4,531,895 of record NW_027176318.1, on the reverse strand, counting down.
TCACACTTCATTATGCCTCCTACTGAAAGCACAGTGTTGCTTGTACAATATACATCTTGGCTAATGCATGCTATGTGCTAATTTGTTCAGATTGATATTTGGCAGATTTTGAGAAAAACGAGTTGAATTCTCAGGAAAAAAACTGTTGCCTAGAAAGCAACTGTGAGAACAATCAGGTTGTTCCACAGAAGAAGAATAAAGATGTCTCTAACAAGAGGAAGGCGATGTGATCCGGAGTAAAATCCACAGGTAGGATTTGACCCAATTGCCTGTGATGTATCTCCATTGAAATGCTATCCGACGTCTTTCTGCTTTACACTGCAACCATTAAAGTGGGTTGAGGTCTGTGAGTAAATGTCTTCGCCGGACATCTCATCATTATTCCTACATATATTAAATTAGGATGATTTATGGCTGGTTTGTATGGCGCACAGTATATTACCTAAATGACTATTTAACTGAACACAGGAATTTCATTAACTTCTGACCTCCTGAGTACAGATTGTATTGCATCGGTGCAGCCGGAGGACGGAAATGCTGGACTTGTTCATGACTTCAGTACAACTTCCTCTTACAAGAATCTATTTTTGGATGATGTGGGGCAATATATCAAATTATTATTGCATGCCCTGCAGTGTCCAAACCCATTGAATCCCATTGAAAACTAAAACACATTACATTCTCAAACAAAAAATAAATAGTGTATTTGTTGGGGACTATTTTCAGACCACTATTGAGTATTTAAAGAAGCAGGACAGGGCCGCCTAAAGGTCTTTATGTTTCCAAAATGTTGAACCTGTCCAAAACGGACCTGTGGAAAAACCAAGCTGATCCCTGGGTGTATAAAAGCATTCTCAAACAAAGAGAGACTCGACCCCGGTGGACCGTGGCTCAGTCAAACCTGATCTGGATAATTAAGACCAGATTCACCTGACCTGAATGGACCCTGGAAAGAGAACATCAGCAGCAGCATGCTGAGTGATCAATTAATAAGCAGCTGCAGTCCTATGAAAGTTTGTTGAAACTAATTTTTAAACTAAATTGTTTATAGGCTCCAAAGACCAATCGACCCTTTGCAAAGAAACGCCTCTTGAACGCAGACTGGCCAACAATAGTGTAGCATCGGCCAGCTTTTACCAGGGTCCGAAAACTAGCTAGTCATGGATAAACGTTATGTAATAGTGATACTCGTTACCCGGAGAGGTTGGAAGGAAATATACAGTATATTTTTCTAAAACATTTTGTGTGTATGTAAAAACCTGTGGAGCTAACATTAGCAGAGTACATTAGCACACCATTATCTAGCTTTAGCACTTCTATGCTATGCTAGCTACTGAAGGTATACTAAATGTATACACATGATGCTTTTGCTTTTTAATGATTGTACCAGAGAATTAAAACCTACCCGGCTTTATAGGATCAATAGTCCTTAATGTCATTGTCACATCTTCAGGTGATGTGGTGGTTCACTTTTACACTGTGATCTGTAGGCTTTAGCTTCTATCTTTATCTTTTTAACCTGTTTACCGAGCTGAATCAGTTTGACAGCCTGGATCTCTCTCTCTGATATAGTTTTTTAGTTTTTCCAAAAATCATACGATTATATATTTCTCCAGGGAATGCAGTTAGTGACAGTGTGGGCTCCATGGTAGCTCTGAGAGCTTGAAGGAGTAGGCTTAGCCAGGGTCAATTAATAGATATATTTGAAAGTGGTGATTGTAACGTATCATGTGATCAGAGAATAGATGCTCAGCAGGCTCTGATCCAGTCTCCACTCAGGTATTGGCACACAGACCAGAGAACCGTGGCCATCAAACAAGACCATATCTAACCAGATTAGATTTGGAACTGGTCCAACTCAGCTTCAACACTGACTCTCTTTTCTACAGAGCAGAGTGGTTCAGTGAAGACCTCTAGTGGCCTACTGACTCAAGATAACCTACGGTGGTCATGGTAATCAAGGAACATGTCACCCAGTGCAACGGTATAGCTGACTGATGTGTTTTCAATAGCTATACACATGTGCATATACAGGCAGCCCCTGTTTATTAGAACAGTTCATGGCTGATTTGTGCTTTTTTCACTAGATTTCACTAGACAGCAAATTTGAAAAGTACGATGGGTTTAATCCATATCTGCATGTATTATATGATCATATTCATGGCAGTGTTTGTATTGCAAGCAGTATGTGAAAGTTCCACATACATCCTGGAGGTGGAACAGTGGGTAGTAAAAGATGATATCAATAATAGTTTTACATTGCTAAAAAACTAAATAATATTAGGAATACAATGAATATATATATATGTATAAAATGTCTGTTTTACCTCCGCATTGCATTTTACATTGCAACAAGGTTAGATTGCACCAAGATTACATCCCTAGGAAAATCTACTCGGTTGCTTCATGGCACAAAAGGTTACTCATTTAATGCACAAAACAGGAAGAGGGCTGTTCCTCCAGCTTTAATTAAGCAAGTCACAGCAAACAATCTTCTGCAACACGGTTTATATAGGATATCTTATTTTGAAAAACACAAGTGAAATAGGGGTTACCGATCAATTTGACCACTGTTTAATTTTATTTACAAAGATTCCATTGATTTACTGATGTTTACAGATGCTACATATAGCATCTGGATCCTGCAATTATGCATACATGGCTGCATACGGGGCCCATGAAAACGAAAATAAATTAAATACAGTGCAGCTGCACACGTAAGGCAATATGTTATGGATATATATTGGTGTTCTGTACCTCTGTGACTTTCCTCAGAAGTCTGTCTCGAAGGGAGCAGCGGATTCATAAGATGAATATAAAGAACTTCACATGCTGAGATGCATACATGAATGAGAATGTCCCCCACACCGACCATAGATAATCAGCCGGGCCATGTTCCTTGATTGTTCTCAGCAGAGTCCTCCGCCAAATTCAAAGCTTCCTTTTAGAATCCATGGAATTCACCTTGGTAGGGAGTTGGGTGGGGGTGGGGTGGTGGAGGGGGTAGGGAAGAAAATATTTCCAGCCCACATTACCTGGAGAGTCATTTTTCAGCCAGGCTGTGTGAGATTTGGTTAAGCCTGCCCGTGTCCCCCACCACGCCCCGAGGTCATGTCAGATGGACAGGTCGGCTAGATATGTAAAACTGCTCCACGGATCCTCGGCCTGGGGTCAAAGGAGAGGAGGGTCAGGCATGAACTCGCCTTCTCTCTCAGGGTGACACAAGTCTGTAAATGGCATTAGCTCTGAGTATAATACCACATCACTATTGCCCTTTTCTTTGCCCATGCAGAGGTTACGCTGTGGCTCAATTCAAGACCAATGTGAGGCGCATTAATTATGAACTCTGAAACCTGACTGAATATGAATGAACCTGTTTTTGAATGAAATATGTATCTGCGTGTACACATGACTTTGCCGTCAGTTCCTTTTTTTTTTGTTATTCCTTCAGCCTTCAGCTCCCTCCGCCCCACTGTGTGAGTTGACAGGGCTGTTCATTCCACTCGGGATAATGATGTGGATGCCATGAATTGTATTGGCAGCTGCCAATGTCGATACGGCATTATGGAATGAACCAGTGTTTCACACAGTATCTTAATCTGATTTGCAAGGCCCCCCCCTCCTGCTTCCTGGGCAGCCAGGATGCTGCGGGGTCGGCCAAAGTCGAGGAAACAAAGTGAATATAACGGACAGGATGCCCTTCTGCCGCTCCGGAGGAGAGGTATCCAACGCGGACAGGACAGGATCAAGGTGGTGTGATTTTAAGACTGAAAACGCTGGTGGAATGTAGCCGGCATTTCTGCCATTTGTTTTGCAAAGAGTGCAGCTTCTCCAATATTCACCAGCCAACCTATGAAACTGAGTGATCCGCTGCGCATCCTTAGAAGCAGCAGCCTGCCATTGTACAACACATACAAAGGGCTGAGACATGGCTTTAACAACCGTATTGTATTGCTCCTGCTGGCGCTGCGGTGTGCTGTGCATCAATCCCATGCAAATTTGCCCTACTCTTTTTCCTTCTTTTTTTTTTTTTGAAAGCACACCCAAACACTCCCCTCCTCATCCATACACACACATAAACACACATAGCAACACTCCCCCTAGCAGCCCTTTACATGATATCATTAGCTATAAGCAATAGCCTGACAGGCCAAAGGCAGAGCGCCAGTATTTCTCTATTTTTTTTCTTCCTGCTGCACATAAATCTAAAGACCACATATGCTGCTGCGCAATTATTCCCCCATACACGTGTCTTTCTTTCTCTTGCTGCATGGCTTGAATCAATTAGTACAGGAGCGTTTAAGCTGCGGCACGTCGCCCCTTCCGTCTGTTTTAAGATAACCGGGGAGCTTTTAATTTTGGACCACTTTGCAATTGTGAGATGTAAAGGAGCTGACAGCCAGGGAATGGCTGTTATTTACAAGTATGGCACGATGGAGATGGTTTAGTATGCAGGCCACCGCGTCTGTAACAATACAATTTCCTTTCGACAACAGGGTGATTTCCTCTTTGGGGAGCCAGTGCTGGCACGGGAGAAAAACCCACATTGAGTCCTAACGTTAGCTCTCGGAGGCGTTTAAATCGAGCAGTGTGTCCAATGTGACGCCAGGCCTTGAATCAGATGAGACAATACAGCGGGGTTGTTGGTTTATTGGAGTTCTCACATGCAAGGACACACCGTACAGCCACTCACACAGAATGAAGTGTCTGTCGGCCGGTTGTATCTTTATTTAGCCAGTCAGACTTTGAGGGCGATTGAGAGTGCGGGAGACAGCAAGGGAGAGGACTGTGCAGGGATTTGATCCTCGGCCACTGGGGTTACATGTGATTACAGAGGCGAGGGTCTTAATGAATATGCCATCTTTGGGCAGCTTCCATAGTACTTTTGATTCTCAGAGCGCAGTGTACCTATTAATTGCTCCGTGTTGCTGGAGCAGCTCAGGGTTTTTTTTTTTTGCTGAGGGGAAATCTAAGTGGAATCATTCAGGGAGGTATAGGCGAGTTATTAATACCCATTTCTATGAATTCCCCAGCTGGTCTTTGGGACTCAAACCAGCAACTTCACATTTACAAATGTGCTGTTAAACATTGCATATTTGACGTGGAGGATAAAATTGAAAACCAATTATCTCTCTTACGCTCCATTAAGTAGAACATTTAAATATTACACCAGGATATCATCTTTTGAGATGGAAACATATTAACAGTGTTAGAGTCAATGTGGCAATGTTTGACCTGGAGTTCATAATGTGTTCATAGTGTGTTTATCTTGAATACGGAATGTAGCTCATCACTTAAAGCCACTGGGTCCACCTAGTGATACCCGTTACCTGGAGATGTTGGGTTGGAAGAAGCATTTCTGAAATGTTACATTTCTACGTAAAAACCTGAGGAGCTAACAATAGCAGGGTACGTTAGCTCGTCAATGACTAGCACTTCTATGCTACGTTAGCTAGTGAAAGTATACTAACTGCATGCACATGGTTGCTATCGTTGCATTTTGGATGTGTGAGCGCTGTCCGGTGCTGAAGTTGTTTTTGTCATTGCCTTGTGGTTACCTATATTAGGGTTGTTGCTATTTCATTGAATACAAATGTATTACTCAATATTCTTAGTCATATATGAATACATTTTTAAACAATCGGTCCTTGGTTTCAGACAGAAATAGACCATAAGCAGGCTTCGCATTTCTGGACCCTGTTGAATTGTCTCTAGCTTGCTAATTAAGCTAACGTTAGTTTTACGAATAGGTTATAAACGCTTCTCATGGCTGACTCATATTAAAACGAGAGCCTTGTAAAAGCATTGTATGTACTTGATACCTGCATATAATATGTCAGGCTAAAAAGACTGTGGCTAAAATTCCATGACCCATGCAGCAAAAAGTCAATAGGTCAAATTAATCCTTTGTTGTTCGAAGAGTTTTCAAAAAGTATGTTTTACTCTTAGCATTACAAGAGAAAAGGCTTTTAGGATAATGTATTTGGCTGGGGCTGATGTTAGTGTCAACTTCCCAAATCCTATAAATGCAGGGCAGAGTAGCTAACAGTTAAGGGATTATGGCTAATGCCAAAACATAATGTAACAGCAGCAGAGTAGAGACGAGATAAAAAGTCAGAAAACAGACTCAGGAATGCCAGTAACACAGCCATATCCAGGCAAGGTAAGTTCATTTACATAGTTTCTTTATATAGCACATTTCATATGCTCAAGGTGCTTTACATCTGGAAGTTTTGAGAAAAGACATATGTTTACTTGAAGAAGTTTATAAAGTAGGAGGAAAAAAATAATTAGACTAAAAAAAAGAGATAAATGTGCAATTTCAGTGCATAACAAATTCTTATTCTTTTTGAGAAACTCTAGCAGCAGCTTTCTGAATATCCATGGCTTTTACAGTTGTAGAGCAAAAATTATCTACCAGAACTTGAAGGATGAGTTGGCAACAAAGAGATGGTTTCCATAAACATTGCATTAGAATTCTCACCGATATACCATTTTTGGATTTAACATGAATGTCCGGGGTAAACGTACATGTCAAAGAAGATGCAAAGATGATCAGACATCTAAAGCCATGAAAAAGGATGAGTTAAAGCCCCTAATGACGAGTAAGTCTGTAGTTGTGGGCCTGGAGACATATCGAGACAGTCTAACAGTGTCAAATAAGTTATTTAAGTCTGGCATTGGTGTCATTTGGATTGCCAATGTGAAACCCTCCGATATACAATACAAATAGATTCATGGTGATTATAAAGAGCAGCTCAGCAAATTCATCAATGAAAATTAACTGAACATTTTTGGGCTTTGTATAAAACCAGCAGTAGAACAATGGGGGAACATCTCAGTACAACTGCAATATATTCAAATGATGTGAAAACGCCACATGGTGCCTGTCTACAGTGAAGAATAAAACAGCTACAACGCCGCCACTCTGGGGGCATCGCTGCAGTTAAAGATTCGAGGGGGGCTGATTCAGTAAAAACAGCTGAACTAGCCATGTTTCAGTGAGTAATATGTGATTAATAATCAAGTCATTTATTAGTGAAGACTTATTTGAGAGTGATTTTACATTAAGCAGTGCAGCTTTTATGGTTTTAGTGATGAGTGATGGTGATATAGTTGACTGCGGGAGAACAGCTATAGGTTTCATGTACTGACAGTACATGTTGAGTACTGACAGTTGCGTCTGGCAGAGATCCAAACAGCAATGGGATCATTTGTGGGGGGAGAAGGTCCTGGCTCTACATGAGCAGCAGAAGTGACGCATGGGGAACCAATCCCACTGGTGCCAGGGCGTCAATGAAAGTGGGACTGGTTATAATGAGCAGACATTGGGGAATTGTTTTGGCCACCAGATGGAGAAACACCTGGGTGGGCGATCCAATATGAAATATTTTCAGACAGTAGTTTTGCCCTATAGCCAGTTTGAATGGATGCCGTCACTCCTGAATCACTGCCTGCGCTCCCAAAAGAGGTTAAAATAATCAATGAATGGAACACTGTGCGCAGCAGGTTGATCAGAGCCAGGTGTGCCACTACGGAGGTTGGGACCGACCGTATAGAACCCTTTTGGTCGACAAGTTCTTAAAGGCAGCTACGTTGGACTGGCCGAAGGTTCCCGGTGTTTGGATGTTTCTCCAGCTTCCCCAGCACCTCAAACCTTTTGCCCAGTTGGATAGACCCAGACGGAGAAGTACGGAAGGGGTTCCTATTTCGTTTTTTCTCAACAGGCACGCCCATCTGGGTCCCCAAAGGAGCAGGCATGGAATAGTTATGCAACTTTGGTTTAGCATCAAGCCTGGGCCAGGGATCTACCTCATGGGTCGGTCTGACGATCTGAGGCTACGACTGTGCGGTGAAAGAGCGACCGAGCCGGAGAAGGGTGGAGTTATTGTTGGGAAAGTGGGAGGCCTTCTGCTGCCAGCGAGTCGCTAATCCTCTTGAATTTGATAAAGGCTGGATATCCATAATTCAAGTTCAGCTACTTTTAGAGTAAGTCAACTCCCAACGCAGTCCGATGTTGAACTTAGTGGAGGCTGTGATGTAAAAGTATAACAACAAAGGTTGTAGGTAGCTAGGCTGCTGACAACAGACCAAAAAATAAGATAGAAAAAGGTCTGTAATGGTGGGTGTTAATCCAATAAGGGGTAATCATTGTGGAGTTTAAAAGAGAGTGTACTGCATTCATCACGGTTATGTTTTATTGCTTATGACTTCACCGTTTCATTTGCTATAGCAAGAATGTGTTATTTCTCCATTCAATAGTTTTATAGTCTGGTTTGATTCAGCTGTTTTGTTTATTTGTTTTTAAATGAACCTTCTTATGTACAGGTCCAAAATATAAGAATGCATTTTTAAATTAAAAATCCTAAAATTTGGATAAGACAATTTTGCATTTTGTTTTTGAGAGTCCTTAAAAGACAAGTACTGTTAAAGACACATACCTTTATTTGTAAGGCTGCTACAACTAATGCTTTTTCTAATAAAAATGGATGAAATGACAATGCGAAAGGTGTCGTCTTGGGGACAAATTATTATCACCTGTGTTTCTCTCATTTAGTTCTAGGTCTAGTTCTAGTTTAGTTCTTAGTTTTATTGTGAATGATTTCAACGCTTCATTTGTGAAAGGAACAATGAGTTATTTCTCCTTTCAAAATGTTATATAGTCTGGTTTTAAATCAGCTGTTTTGTTTATTTTTTTAAACCGAACCTCATGATATACCTACATAGGTCCAAAATAAAATAATTCAAATGAGATTTAAAATTAAGAAATCAGTCAGAAACAGCATCTAAAGATCTAAAATAATTAGGGTATCAATTAATTACAACAGTATTTTTTGTTCATTTCCCTAACCTGATTTCAGTCTCGTTGCTTCCGTGTTGACACTTGAAATAGTTTTGACATGAGAAGTGGAGAACCCATCAACGTCACAGTGTCCAGGATATATTTGGGTCAGTTCAGGTCTCTGGCACAGAGGTGTGACATACCCACGCTGTGCCAGAACTGGCGCTCTGCTGTGAGTGCCTCACCTTGCTCTCTGCTACCGAGGTTCTCGGTCCAAGTCTGAAGTGCGACTCACCCGTGTGGAAAAATCACATCCACTATAAACCCCCGCTGCCTCCCTCCTTCACTCCCCAGTTAATGTGCTGACATGGCCCACAGAGTCACCTCAGGGGAAAATACACAATCTCCTGAGTCATTGCTCCACTTCTTTTTCCAGAAGCATGACATTGGGCCGAGACGTCAGGGTTTGGCATTCTCCCCATTCTTCGCTCTGCCTGTCCAGCATGCTGGAAGTTATAATGCCAGGATAAGGGTATGATCATCAAAGTGTTCATTGCCTACGATTTGTCAATGTTGCGGTGGAGGTTTATTTATGAATGTGCCGAAATCTGCGTCCGGCCCGGCTCACGCTCTATTGACATAGCATTAACAGAAATCTAAAGTAGCTGTGTTCCTCCTGATTCTTGATACGGAGCATTATGCAGGAGCGTGATCCCGTCTAATTGAAAATGGAAATGAACCGCATGGAAAAAAAGTGAAAATGAAATTAAAGCGAGGGAGGTAAGCGCTGGCGCTTCCCTGAGGACGGCGAGCCACAAGGCACCAGCCTCGGTTACATAACTGTTTTCCCTCTGCTCCCCTGGCAAAGAAATTAAAAAACACACATTCACATTCACGCGCACGAGCACAGACCGAACGCAATTAGGACTGAGGAAATAACAGGGAGTTGGGAGTCTGTGGACGAGTGTTTCCATTAGTGCTAGCTTCTCTGCAACTGCAGCCACTGCACCAGAATAACACTGAGTCAATGGAGTGTCCCTGAAGAGAGCGGTTAGCCTGCTACTAACCGTTTATTTAGGCCATGATGGAGTGCAAAACCACACTGGAAAGTTCTTTCTACGCTCTTACATTTCCATGAAAATGTCCTCACAAGCATAGAGAAATGAAAGAAATAGAGGTTGAAACCTAGATGTTACCAATCACACATTTCGTAGGGGTTTATTAGAGCAGAGATGGAGTGTTATAGCCTAAGGATATTTTTGAACCTCTTAAATAGCTGAATGAATGAAACAAGCTTGTGAAGACAAACACTGTTAACAACACTTACCTTTATTTTTAAGGAAGAACAATTCACATTTTTGTAATTACAATGGATGAAATTACAATGGGAAAAGGTGTAGCTCGTGGTGACAGATACATATCACCTGAGTCAATCTCATTTTGGTCTTTGGAGCGTAATTGGATGCCGGGTGACCCCACCCACTCCCGTGTGACAGTAGTGGGAGCAGGTGTGGGAAGCCACGCACCTGCAGCTGGTCTCCGAATCATGGGAGCATAAAGGACAATCAGAGAGTTCATTTCAGGTGGTACATGCTAAGTGTGAGCAGTTCACGTTTCAAGATCTCCAGGGCAAACTTTTGTTTTGATTTGAACCATTTAGTCACTACAGCTCAGGTGGTTTTTGCTTTCGTGAGAAACCTAGATTTTCTGTTTTTGTTTGTAAGAATTTGGGTTGGAGTAAATATAACCCTCACGCAGACTGACTATACTGTCTTGTATGGCTGCACGATACAGTTTGTCCCCTGTCCCCAGCTTCACAGGATCTTTTGCCCAAGACTTTTTAAGTTCACTCTCACTAGCCCCAGCAGGCAGCTTTTATCAGAAAAAACCCCTCTAAAAACCAACTGCATGCAACCTGCTCAGCAAAACGAGGGGCAGACAGTCGAAGTTGGCAACAAGCTGGTGAACATAATGGAGCATCTCTCAGATAAATAGCTAGATATTTTTCTCAGGAATTGGTAGAGACCAAAACCTGAGCTGTAAGAAGAGTGAATACATGCATCACAATAAATACAAATGTTGTGGAATGCTTTCACTATGCTATGCTAACATTAACTTAATATGAAAGTGTTCACAGCAATCCTGAACCTCCCTTTTAAGGTCAGGTCTGCAATAAAAATGCATATCTAGTGTCAGATAAGAGTATTAATTTCATCTGAAGAAGGCTCACAAGTATTGCTGAACAAATCTGTGTGCGCGCGCCCTCAGCTAATGGACACTCCCTCTGACTCACAGATCTCTTTAGCACTTCCTGTCCCTCCAACCCCTGCTCCCAGTGTCCAACCCCCGTCCACCATCCACCCACCTTAACTCTTTTTTTTTCCTCATCCTCCTTCCTTGTCTGACTCACATTGCCAGTATCCAGTGACACTTTCAGTATGATCCCAAACCCCCCCCCCCCCCCCCCCCCTCTTTTTCTTTCTCTCACACATTCACATATGCACACACAATCTCTGCTCACAGACTTGCCCAGTGTTAAGTCCCTGGCTTAGTCAGCCTCTGAGCAGAGCACAGGCCCTGCTGGGAAAGAGAGGCCGGGCAAGCCCCAACAGAATGCTAATGATGTCATTAACCTCTGGACTCCGGGGTCGGGGGGAAAAGTGGCTGTGAAAGGCAAAGATCACGTCACTCTTTCACTTACTCATTACATATTTACTATTAGACATGCACACAGGTGCCCCACACAAATAGGCCTGTGTGGAAACGATAGAGTAAGCCTCTTTTATTACATCAAAACGTAATGAGTGCACTGATTGCTGTACTTGGTTGGACACAAAATCTTTTGATTAAAGTCTTGTCCAGGGTGCTGACTCCTTCAAATGGGCTGTGCAGAAGTGTCGGTGCACACAATCATTTAGAATGAAAATCAGAAGACGATGCATATTTATGGTTTTAACATTGTGCGTTCCTAATAATAAAAATGCATTATTGGAGTGGCCCACAAATGGACAATAAAAAATAAGAAAATGTATAAATATGTTTTGCTCGGTGTTTGTCTGGTTGTTTACTGTTTAAGTCAATATAATGTATCAAATAACACTTATAAATAAATTCAAAACATGAATAAATGTGATAAAGTTACTACTTTAGCTTTAGCAAGTGTTTTTTTTTTTTCTCCGTCATAATTGGATTTAGCTGCTGCCTCATTAAGTTGTGTGGAAAAACTAACTACATTACCAAGATGTCAGTTTATCAAAATGGATCATTTCAACGGATAACAGCTGGGTACAAATCAATAGGTTCAACAGTAAATTTCATTTTAGCTAAAGCTAGCTACAGCTTTCTTGCTTTAGCTGCCGAGCTGGCTGTGTGAGTGTTGGCTTGGTTTTTGATTCTGTTTTGTCATTTTTTTTTCACAAATTATGAAGGCAGATTTCTTTTATATACATTTATATTAACATACATGAACAAGTATGATTTTTTTAAAGGTATATTTGATCAAGATGGAATGAAAAACACAAAACACTGGTTTATCTCCTATTTAATGATATGCTATTATTGGTTTAAATATATTACTTGAACCTTAACAAAGACCCACGCCCACAAGTCTTTCCTCAGGTGTGACGGCTTGCCTCACAGCTTTCACTTATGTGACATCATTTCTCTAAGCTCTCTTGCCTTTCTCTCACATGGCTTAAAAAATCTACTAAAACTACCAAACCTCTTGGGTCCTAGATGGAGCCGATGGCAAGGTGTGTGCGACACACAAGATCGCATGACAGAGCCCTAACATGAAAGTTAAATTGCAATGTTTTTATGCGCGGGTGTCATAATGTCATCTTCACCCCAAAAAAAATAATGAGCTTTGCACCGTGTGTGATAGTGTGTGTATGTATGCTACTCTGTGGATTTGCATTGTCAGAGTAATATGACTTGGATGTGTATCAACAGCGACAGCAGACAGTGTACATTTCCCATGGAGGAATACAAGTGGCATGTGTGTTTGGGGGGGTGTGGGGGGGGGGGGGGGGGGGGGGGGGGGGGGGGGGGGGGGGGGGGGGGGGGTCACCGCTCCACATTAGCATCAGCTAATAGGGTCATTGATGTCACTTGACCGGATGAACATCTGTCAAGTAACACACAACTCGCATGCACACAGATAAACACATGGAAGCAGTGCATGTGCGTTTCACATCTAGCACGTCAAATTTGACAACATACAGTATGTGTACACACACACACACACACACACACACACACACACACACACACACACAGGAACACAGCAGGACGAAGAGGAAGTGGCTGCCAAGGAGGTGGGAGTTGAGTGGGCACTAAGCAAACAACACTTAGAGCAGGAAGTCCCTATAGGAAGGTTTGCTTCGAGGAAGGAAGTGTGTGTGTGTGTGTGTGTGTCTGTGTGTGTGTGTGTGTGTGTATGAACATGTGCGGAGGAGGTGTGGATATAACACCACAGGTCCAGCTGACTTTGAAACCAGAGTAGATTCTTTTTGCTGTATCCATATCAGAGGCAGCACACATGTCCTTATTTTTTTACAGGGTGAAAGCCGGTCAAGGGAAACATCTGGTTTCTTTCAGCTCCACTAACTTCGCTCGAGTTGTAAAACATTACAGCGAGCCACTTTGTTAATAAAAGCCTTTTTTTGAATTGTAGTCATTTTCAAATGCAAATCCATACGTGGGGCTTCTAATGTGCTGCCACTTTGAAAAGCTCAATTATATCACGGGCAAGGCACAGATAAGCCAAGGTAAGACTGAATACAGCGAGGTGAAAAAGTCTATTACGAAGGAGCCACCTCAATATACTTTTTTATTTCACCTTTCTCCCTCTCCGCCTCCGAGCATGTCGGCCTCGAGAGTTACATCACTTTTCCATTCTCTTCTTATTAAAGGCTCTTTAGAAATATATTCAATAGACGCTGTGACTGTACCACGGCTCAAACCGAAAGAATCTGACATGTTTTCAAATTGGCCAGCGATGACTCAGCTGCTAATTTTACTTTTTCCAAGCAAAAGATTGAAGTCTTTTATGGCCAATGTCTTTTAAACTTTGTATCTCTGGGGTAAGCGGACAGCCGAGAGGTTAGGGCGCATACAACATGGGCGCAAATTCTGTTTGGTGCATGCCATTCCCTTACTCTCTTTCCCCGCATATCACTGCCAAATAAAGCACAGAAAGTGCACAGAAATTGCATAGAATCTTTTATCTGACAAACGATCTAATTCAAATGATGCATTGCACGTTGTTGCCATCCTTTCCAAACCTTCCTCACTGCTGCAGCACAACCTCCTTGTCAGATGAGCTCAAGCGCCCCTTTATTGACCCCACCCCATCATATTCCAATTGTGCTCATTTCAAATAAATAAAAATGAATAAAATATATACAGTATATATATATTTTATTTTTTCATTTTTTTATTCTTTAGTTTAGTTTAGTTTTTTTTGTGTGTGTTTGTACCATTACATATTACTCCACAACACAAATATGTGCTTTACCTTGATGAAAATGTTCTATTTCTTCCAACTATCAGCCTGAAAATCACTGCTGTAGAATGTGTTTCTTATTGTCAAGCCAATAGCCCTCTCCCCTCCCCCCTCTCATCTTCCACTGAAGTGAGATATTGTATTTCAGGCAGGCCATTTCTCACTGTCAGTAATGCACATCAAATCCCACAAGTAGGAGGGCTAAGAGGTTTGATCGGCCGTAATGCCTTTACCTACACTAAAGGCTTAAGAGAGGAAATCACATTCAAAGTTGCACCCGGCTCTGCAACGCACATCTGGGTCTCCACCGGCTTTCAGCTGCAATTGAAATCTTGTGGTTCAGAAGGCCTCAAATACCAGAGCCCTCCTTTTAATCCATCTTGATCTCATTTACACACAAGTGGCAAGTTTTGACTAATATTTTCCTTGATATTTTGCCACGGTCGAGGAGGAAATAGCGCAGAGAGGTCCGGTCTGGGTTATTTTGAGATTCTGACTGCATGTACTTCCAGGAACGATGTCAGTGTGATTGGGCGGTAAATTTGGTGTAGTGCTTTCCTTTTTTCTGTGGTGTAAAAGCTGAGGAATGCGCTGCGGCGACATGAGCGGTAGTTTCCAGCTCCTCCACGTCTTCTCCTGCAGAAGCGTGTCCTCAGATGATCCTGTCTTGCCTGTTGGTTTCCTTACAGACGCAACAAAATTGAAGACTCTTTTAATCTCAATTCAGAAATCTTTCTGGGAAAACTTTCTTGCGTCACATCGTTACAAGCCGCCCGTCTGACCTCCTGACTGAGATGTGGGAGATGTAACGCAACACGTTCTCAGTTCATTTAAAACCTGCAGAGGCTCATGTCTTCCCACACAGCCTCTCCTCCGGGCCTCCTCAACTCCCCTCCCCAAACCCTCACAGCCACCAGCCCCCCCCCCCCCCCCCCCCCCCCCCCCCAGCTGAAGCGCACTAGATGGCACTGTTTACAACAGCAATGCCTGATCCAAGCAGCACGACAGACTCTCGGCAGAGAGTAGTCTCACAATTACGGGTTTGCAATCCCTTCACTAATCTAATAAATTAGATCACGCATTATACAGTTTTTGTAATTACACAACCACAATAAACACGGTTAACAATGCACATCGGCTCCGATTTCCACAGCTGTTGCGCATTAGATGGAGAGAGATATGAAACAAGATATCAGATATGGCGATCAATGTGAAACAAGGAGATGATAAGATCAGTCACCGTTTTTTTAATGGCTCATAATGTCATTAAATCTGACTGCCATTATTTGCGAATACATTTAGCTGGTCCAGAGGGACTGTTTAATGAAAAGTGCAGTCTTATCATGCGCTGATAGCATTTGTATGAGCTGTATATATTTTACAGCTTTGATGCATCAACCTGCTTTATCATCTCTTTATTTTTTTTTGTTCGTGCCAACTTTCAGGCTCGTCCGCCGGTTCATCCCCCCTCCTCATATTCCTGGATCTCTTTGTGTCTAGGGCCTGTGGGCAGGTTGCTTGACAGGGGTTGCCCTGGTTGAGCATTCCTCAGGCGTCAAAAAAAAAAAGAAGAAAAAAAGAGCCAAAAACAGAGACAGGCTCTGTCACATTATGCGGGGGCCCTCCTCCCCCCATCCCTGGCTTTGATTTGAGAGTAGTGATCCAAAACTGATGCGTAGAGAGAGTGAGGAGCCGGAGCTCACCTCTTGTCAACGGCGGATGTTCTCCACGAGGCAGACAGGCGAGCGGGCAATGACAATGTTGGATACGCCTTCGTGGGCTCTGACAACACCCCCCCCCCCCCCAATCATACGTTGACACACTTGGTGATATCTCACTCAATGTTTGCCGACGTCTTAAAGGAGATATCGATTGCGCAGCCGAAAGGTTTTGGATCTCTGCGCGTAGATTCCTTCCGTTTCTCCACAACCGGATCGGAAGTATCTGAAAACTTCTTCCCGACGTAGAGAAAAAATATACAATCTTACTTTTGGCTCATCTAATTATGTTCTGTTTGTAGCAACTCATGTGTGCAGCTTTTTCCTTGTGCGGTTCAAAGCTCTCAGAAGTGCAGTATCTGCCTACCTATATTAATATATATACTTCTTTCCACGGCTGACATCGGTGGCATTTTATCAGCAAAATGAGTCGGAGTCTAATTCCGTCCATCTGTGCTGTATACTGCATTGAAAGAGCACAGATCTTTTCTGTTGCAATTCCACTTAATGGGGAATAATCCAAATGTCAAATAAAAGTCATTGCGTGTGTGACTTTGGCTCTCCAATTAAACCAAGACCCATGTTGCTCAATTCTTCCGCCTCACGAAGGACCACGCAATCTTTCCGCTGCGGTTGAAACATGAAGATCACTTAAATTGTAGTAACAAGGTTTTTACGACATCAAAAGGCCCACCGTTAAACGACAGCAATTCTGTTGAAACTTGACGTAAATGAGTACAAGTGACTCTCCAGTCAGACATTTCAGCTCCCCACAACACTCTTCTATCACATGTGTTATCCTGATATGACCTGTTTTTTGTTTTCATAGTGTGGCGGATCAGATTTGGCAGCACCTTCCAATGAGCGCCGCCCTCCCCCACCCACCCTATCTCCACTCCCTCCCCGGCCTATAAAAGCTTGTATTTATCCAGCAGAGGCTCATTTATTGCTGCTCAACCACGCATCATGAACTCTGGGCCACATATTCATAAACCGGCCATCTGCGTGAAATATGCACTGCTTAAGAGTTGTTGCGTCGGACATCGTCATCTCCATGTGTCATCTCCATGTGTCAAAGCGTCCCATTTAAATGCAACGCGCTGATTGGCACGTCTCCTCTCTGAGCTCTAAAGAGCCGGTAAAAGGAATCGTTTCTTCTGTGAAATAAGTGGACCGCGTTGCGTGCCGCGAGTCGACATGTCCTTGCGTGGCTGCTGGGTTCTTTTTTAGATCTCGAGCTGAAGCAGCTCTCCAGACTTTTCCAGCATTAAAGTTGACATTTTGTATCAGAAGAACATATTTTTTTTTTTGTTTTTTTTCTTTCTCAAAAGTTTCTTTCTCCGCAGCTTCTGTCTCACAGTCCTTGTGGTTTCTCCATCTGTGGCCCCTGCGTGGCTGTACTGCAAGTGCTTTTGTCTGCACTTTTCTTTCTGATGATTCTCAACTATAGCACATGTTGAGATCATTAATTTCAAACGCTGCCAAAACCACTTCCCACACATGCATGGCATTCTTTCCTTCTCTCTCTCTCTCTCTCTCTCTCTCTCTCTCTCTCTCTCTCACTCTTCCAACCTTCCTCAGACGCACAGGCTCTGCTCTCTGCATCACTATGAAGCCAGAGTAAATCCTGTTCTCTTTTTCAGTGAATCAAAATCACCATGTGGCTTTGTTACAGTACAGGCACAAGCTGAAGCCGAGAGCTGGATTGCTATCTATCGCCTCATATTGTAAAAAAAGAAAAGAAAAAACGAAGGGGTGAGGATTTATGCAGGCAGCATTGGCAGAATTCCCTCATACCTCCCTTGTTACACCTAACATCGCAAACCTGCACCGTTTCAAAGCAGTGGCAAACATGAAATATTCAACAGCTCGTATTACTATTACAACACACAGAACAAAAAAAAAAACACATGCATGAGCTCCACTGCACACTTTTAATTTTGAGAACTTGATGATTATTGGTTCAAATAGGACTCCTACTCCTCAGCAGGAGCCTCCTCTGGAACCGAGGTGGTATCTTTAACGAGTATCTAAAAAAAAAAAAGAAGAAATCTCAAGGGTGGGGGCAGAGAGAAAGAGAGAGAGAGATACTGAAAGGGAAAGTGAGAGCAATCTGCTGGAGAGTGTGTGTGTGTGTGTGTGTGTGTGTGTGTGTGTGTGTGTGTGTGTGTGTGTGTGTGTGTGTGTGTGTGCGTGTGTGTGTGCTGCAGACAGCTCTCTGGCATGGCAAGCGCCTGCTGGTCCTGAGCAAGAGGCGAGCTGGAAGCCCGCTCAAAGCCCTTCACCTTCACAGCCGGGCTGGCACGATGCACTGAGCGCGGCTGGCATAGCGAGATGTTTATCGTACAAAGGCACGATCAAAGAGCGCTGGTATCTGGCTGCACCACTTTCATCTGGGTTCCCACAGCTGACAGTAGCATCCGTGGGGGGCTCTCCTCTGTTTTCTTCTTTTTAATGGTCTCTCTTTCTCTCCTATGTCTCTCTATTCTCCCTCTCACACATTTATCACTGCAGATGAGGAGACTTCATTCGAGATTCCATTTGCCAAAAGAATTTTTTCTCTCCTAATCAATGATGGCTTTGGAAGCGGCCTGGGGATCAGGCGTTCCTTGGCTCTTAGCTCTAGAGTGTGTATGGGGGGGGGGGGGGGGGCCCCTCACAAACTTTCCCTTCAGTGTTTATGTTGCCGCTCCCCACGGGGGCCAATCGGACTCCACCTCCGCTCATTGTTTTCAGCGAATCCACTACATCAGACGCGGTTTCACCTCCATGAAAGACCCTGCAATGCAAGATGAATTGGGAGGAAAAGTGGGGGAGGGGTGCTTTTGAAATTCCAGCCCTGCACGTGGGGCTTGACAGCTCCAGCATGAATTTTGACAATTATAGTATGCAGCCTCCATGTTGCTGAGGCAGAAACAGCGAGTGGAGCCAAGATTTGAGAGAAAGAGAGGCATCAGCGGGAGGGACGCTGTGGCCGAGGGCTCCACGTGAAACGGTGGTGTTTATCATTCTCTCAGTTTGTGATTCAGACACGCTCCAGGAAGAGCCACTCTTTCCAATAAGTCTTCCACTCAACCGATGCGGCCATTATACATTCCCCACGTAACCCGTTACCTCGTCTGACGTCCCACTAGTGCCACGGGAAGAAATGAAACTCCAAACAAATGGCTTCCGTGGTCACATCAAACTGCCTCGTCCACCCGTGAAAAACGGTCGTCCTGCGCGACTGTCAGGAAACGCACTGTTTTTATTTTTTCCCACTCCCCCCTCCCTCGAGTGTGTGCGTGCGCACGGGTCCTGTTGTTGCGATCAATCCCAATTTAACAGACACCGGCTCAAAGTCAACCTTCAGGGAGCCATGAAAGCTGACAGGTGAGGACTCACTGCCGTCTCCCCGACTCACTTCAAAGACGCGGATAACAGCGGCGGCTTCAGTGGAAGACGAGCACTTTTTAAAAAGAACAAAGAGACTCGGAGAGAGGGAGAGCAGGACTCGTCTCGAGACGAGGGATGGCCGAGAGGCTGAATACCAAAAGGGCATGAATACTGAAAAAGGTTCCATCTGCCCCATGCAGATTTTCTAGGATTCGGATGGAACGGAGCATAAATTCAAGATGATGTTGGCTGTATGAGAGTCATTTGTTTGACAAAGACTTTGGATTCAGGTGGATTTTGCTTCAACTCTCTACCACTCAAAACAAGTTTGATATTGCACTCTAACTTTTTCTTGTTCAAGCCGGGAATGAAGCCAGTCCAAATAATACTGTAACCATGTGTGTTGCTTTAACTGCCATCACAAGTAAGGGTTTTTCTTAGGGGGCAGTCGAAAAACAAGTTGTGAACAAAACATTGACATAACCTTTTAACTTGTTAGCAGGCGATAGCTTGTTTTGATGAACGATGGCAGTCAGAGATCACCTCCAAATACATTTGCATTGCTTCCCAATGAAAGCCTCCTTGTGTTTTGCCAGTCATACGCTTTTAATGTGAAACACTAGTTTAGCATTAGCAGTGACTTAGTTCAGCTCTAACACAATGTAGAGAGAAAGTTAACGGTGAACTGATTTCACTTATTACATGCATGCATTGTTTTCCTGTGAATCCTACGCAGGAATGGCGGACTCCGCCACTAACGACAAACCCCCTGTACAGAAAGGCAATTGCAAAATTTAAATACATTGATTGTGTACTGCTGTTGAAACGCCCACCATAAAAGTGTGAAAAACTGGGTTTGATTCCATGAAAATCAGAGAGATTGTAACATGAATATTATGGTGTTGGATACTGAGATATAAAACAATATGAAAATGATGCTAAAAATGAATTAGGTTGCTTATTATACAGCTCTGTGTTCAGTTATGGCTGCAGTTGTTAACCCTCCCCCCCCCTCCATAAAACCTCTGGAAAGCTTTTGCAATCACGGACCCAGTGCATTCACTTTTTTTATTATCTACCAGCTGTTGGAAACTTTACACTGTGAAGGAGAGGAAAGAGATGGGGAGGTCCTCCGAGGACCCATTTGTAGAGCTCCAGCAGTTTAAGCCGTCATCTCTGCTGCTGTAGCAGGTGCGCATCCTTAGTGGCTTTCACCTTAATTCAACTTCCAGAAGAAAAAAATATTAATTACGGGTTGGAAAAAAAGCACAGACACATCTTTTTTTCTTTTTTTTCTTGCCTCCTGTGAGGCTGATATTTCATTTTCCTGTTGAACAGTTCCTACCCACAGGTCTACACAGTCTCTGTGAACAACCTGTCAATACCGCGCATGTACAGAGTCGATCGATACACTTTCAGGCACCGACAGAACCCAGAATGTGTTAGCGAGAACAGAGATGTGGAGAGATTCGGCCCGACGTGAGCGTCATCACCTGGCAAAGACCGAAAAGGAGAAAATTGAGCACAAACATTTTAATTACAAGCACTAGCTTCCCATTGAAAGTCATTACACCAAAGCTAATTAGCAGCGCAATCGAGGCTAGAACAAGCAAATTCAGTTACCTGTTTATCCTTGATTTGTCTGCGTGTGACTGAGGCTGATGGGAGATTTTAAAGATTTCAAAGCAAGGAGAGAACACTGGGGTCAGTAGGTAGGTGTCGCATTATATCGCTTCCATCTGATTGGACGCTCTTACAGCTCCGTTTCCATCCTTGGGTCTTGTCCAATCATTAAAGGCCAGTATCTTTTGCAGCAGGAAGTAAAGATTGTGGCTCGTGCGCCCATTTAGATCTCTCACAGATCTGCTTAATGCTGCCTATTGATCGCTTTTCCCTTCTAAAAACAAATGGACAACTCTGATGGTCCAAATGGCCCTTTTCCCAATTACAAGCTTGGGTGGCTTTCAATCCTCCTGCAGAAACACTATGGCCTTAACTTCAGATAACTACTTAGCGGTGTGTGTGTGTGTGTGTGTGTGATTCCTCCTCGTCTTGTATGTACCTAAACACACAGACGCGCACGAAAAATATGCACTCTTGTGCTGCCGGTAAGGTGAATCATACATTTTCAGTCCATTCCATTAAAAGTCTCGCTGTGAGCCAATATAACTTTTCTGTTGTTGTATCAGTAATCGGATCAAAATGAGGATTAATCTCCTACGTGCGTTCTCCTTTTTTTGATAGAGAATAATTCATGCCGAGATGAGAAATATTGAATCGGAGAACGCCACGCTGCACATGTTAACAAAAAGTTGTTTTTTCCCACATGGTCCGGTATTTTATACAGGTCTTATCGAGGGCTACAAACCTGACCCCTGTTTCCCGATAGGCAGCTAAGCAGGCCCCCAACCAGCAGGCTGACGACGTGTTCTACCTAATCTTAGATGAGGGGCAGCTGCAACAGAATCCAAAGAAGGGGATGAACTGGGAGCAGGAAGGGAAAGAGAAAGAGGAGAGCTGCTGTCAACAAGCTCTTATGGTGAACAGATGTGGGGGAACTCCCTCACTACTCCTTAGCCTGAAGCCATGCATACACACTCAGACACACACACACACACACACACACACACACACACACACACTGTAACACATACTCGAGAGGAGGAAAAGCAAAACAATCATTTGGAGTAAATTCCTGACGTGGCTGAGATGGTTGTGGTCGATTTAAAAAAAAAATAAAAATAAAAAATGTGCACAGAAAGGCCCAAATCAGAGAGAACCATATAAAGATATTGAAGTCAACACCGGCTGTACGGAGGAGGCTGTTTTTTTTGGTACTTTTTTTGGTTTCGCAGGAATGGCGGTCTCTGTGAGGCCAGAATGAGTTAAAACAGTGGTCTGCGGGGCTTGATTTATTCCCATCCCGTGCAGGAGTGCCCTGTTTGACAACGCAGTGGACATAAAGCAGCTGCCTCTTTGAGCGGCTCTTAGAAAGAGATGCTATCGGTCAATGGGCCATACTTCAGTCACGCCAAAAAACTCCTTCTCCACCCTAAGCAGGCGCTGTTTGCTGTGAATTTATCTTCACAGGATACATATTGGTATTGCCGAGCTGAATTCCATCAGGGCTCTGATTTAGGGGTTCATAGGAGAGAGTGAGTGAAAGGTAAATTTGATTACAGTGTGTGGCCTTCCAAAAGGTTTATTTAAAAAAAATTTCAAACATTGCCATATCATTTGACGTTGTCATTTTTAGGTTTTAACAACTGAAATATTTCCATTATTTATTTTTTTTTACCAAGAAATGACAGGCCCAATCCCAATCTCCACACTCACGGACTCACAGACTTTGAGTTGCACTCCCGTCAAATCTGTGAGAGTTTACAGCTGTCCCACTGTCAAATAATCAAGTGTTTGAGGGCTCTCTCGCAATGATTTTGAGCCATTTATGAACCCTTTCCTGTAGCCCGCATTTCTACAAACTTTGCCCAAGGGAATGACCCACAATTCATAGCAATGTGACATTCAACACATAAAAAGGTAAACAAAGAGAACGGCACATGGGTGTAAAGCCTGGCAAATTACATTTTCACAAAAACATTAAGGATTAAAGATGATTCATAAAAACACGCAAAATCAGAGGAATGCAAACAAACTATATTACACTGATTTATTCATCAAATATTTCATTTTGTCATTAAAGCTGTTCTGACAAAAACAAGTCGGTAGATTATTTGACAATTACCTCTCATCTCGTCAGGGAAGAGCCTGGAAGACGTTCAAATCAGGGAATAAAAAGTATAAAATACCCACAATTATACATAACATGATATGGTGTTGTCATGGTAATGTCATATATTGCAGCAAAGTGCTGTCCCATTAGTATTAACACCATTTCAAGCCCTTACAGTCTCTTATACTCAATCATTTGACAGGTGATGTCAGTAAATTCCTGAGGGTTCAGGGTTTAAGGCCTTAGGGGGGGACACTGGGATTGGGTCTTACACAATTGGGTCACAATTCACCTCAAAACAACTTAGTTTTGTTGCTGCAAGGGACTGCCTGTGGTTGTCAAAGTTGACATGCATGGACCTCTTTGTATTTCCATGTTTGTTAATGTAGTAGCTGACAGGAAGTAAACCTGTACCAAAGCTGTTGCATTGGCAACAAAACGGCAACAAAATTCTTCCCTCTGTGTTGACTGTCGGCAGTCAAAGACGATGTCCCTTTCCAAATGTGATATATGTGTCTTTTTGTTATTCATCCATTAATTCATGATTACAGTTTTTAGCTTCAGGGCTCCAAACAGATCTTTGGAAAACCTCCACGAAGTGAATACATTAACTATTTCTTATCTGGTCAAACTGAGGTCAGGACTAAGTTTTGAATATAGCATCAATTGGATCAGTTCCAAATAAAAGATCCATCTCATGTAAGATCACATTCTTAGTGCTGCTCTTTTTGCTGCACTGCTGCTGTTATGTGCAGGGATGATCGCCTTGTTAGTTCAGAGAATTCACACAAACATTTATTTACCATTAAAGGTCATTTTATGGTAATTCAAACATTTTCAGAAGTTGCATAGTCATGATGATTCACCTCACTAATCAGGACACATTTTTCTCCTTTTTACATGATGTTGTATTTCCTTCTTTTAATAATAAAATGTGTCTGTATCAATATTTATGATCAGGCCTTGGTGTCAGATCCAAACCAAATGGTATTGGTAGTGCCCCCACAATTCATGAGCTAAACTGGCAGCAGCGTCCAGTTAATGAGCAAACAGTCTAAACCACAGGTGTCAAACTCAAGGCCCGCCATTTTATGTGGCTTGCGAATCCGCCAGCAAAAAAAAAAGATTACAAAAAAAAGTTAGATTTGATGATAAAGATATCCCCATGGAGATAGAAAGTCCTAATTATGAGATAGAAAGTCAAAATTATGAAATACAAAGACATAATTATGAGATAGAAAGTCAAAATTATGAGAAACTTAAACACAACAGTCATAGAAGCAGCTCTTCATAGTTACCCTACATTTGACATAGAAATGGATTGTGAGTACATTGAAGACTACTTTAAACGTGACTTTACAACACATGAAATCTATGGGTAAATGGGTGCACTTTCGAAGCAGTGCACATACCTTTTATCATAATAAAAGGTATGTGAGCAGGTGTGCTCCGACCAGATACAGACTTTTAAAAATGTCAGTTTGTGAAGAAACACCATCGCAGACCGAGTTCAGGAACTAGCAGACAATCTGAAAACACAGCTAGCTGAAGAGACGAGCAGTTACTTGACTTTTTCATTAGCTGTTGATGAAAGCACAGACAACACGGATACAGCACATCTATCAATGTTTATAAGAGGCTGAAGGCAGACTTGACCATCCACTGATGGTTAATGTAATAACTTGTGCTTGATGATATTTGTCTTTGTTATTTTCTTTAAAAGTTTGATCTTTGATGGAGGAATGTGGGTTTCTTAACCCTAAATTAAAAGGATTTATGTTATAATAACAGAAATGTGCTTAAATATAAATAAAATGAGTTTGACACCCCTGGTCTAAACTATCAGCAATACATACCTGACATCAAAGTTTAGACTCTACTAGAGAGTTTTAAAGTCAAAGAACACATTTTCTGATGATAATTGTGACGTATCAGACATTTGCATTTTGATTTCACCCAGACCCACTAATAAACGCAATGATGCTCAAACCGATTGGACTGAATATACCGTAGTTTGGACCCGTCAAGATCTCTACCACCACAAATAATTGGCATTGACCCAGTGCGAACTTTGTCCACAAGAAATATTTGTTGACCCCCATTTTTCCACACCTCAAACTAGAGACCGTCTTGCGATGGGATGGAGCCACCGCCGTTTCTTGGACCACACCGATCTTCAAATCGACGATGTCAACCGCTTAAATCTCAAGATGTTCGCTCGGGTGAACTGTCCTTTTTAAGGACAGAAAACACTGATCTACTGTATTTGCTGACTCCTGATCCTTGCTTCACTAAATGTGGAATGAGATGTAACACTTCGGCTGACAGGATATTTGACACTAATTATTTACTTGCTCACCTGCTGTTCTGATTTTGATTACCAAGGCCGACCTGCAATATTACACCCTTGTTATCCGACCTTGGCTGAAATCCATACACACGGACCTACATTAGTTGTGATCATTGCTTTTCACAGTGGTAGCTCATACAGTATGTAAACATTTGGTCAATAGACCTTTCAGCCCCCAGTGTTGTCAAGCCATTAACCTCCTTACAGTAGCTTGCAGCTCGTCGGCACTCTTCTTTATTGTCCGTCGGTTTCATCATTACTCACTTGACAAACTGCCGTTATTAGTCAAAAAGCACTCCGCAGGCCTGGATTAGATCTAGAGGCTTTCATTATCCTTCGATTCAACCACCTTGATTACTTTCAATTGGCGTGAACACCTCATTTTCTAGCATAATCTAATTCAATATCATCTCATTTAGGGGCTGATGGAACGAGACCCGAGATAATTTGCACAGTTCGGTATTGCACCAGGATTAAATGTTTGTCTTGCCAAGTAATGATGATGTGTTGGAAATATGGAGCCTCTATTAATTTGACTTCTACGCTCGGAGAGGGAACGGGGCACGTTCGTACTTGGTTGCATACCAAGCTGCTCTGAACACAGACGTGCCTCACGTGACCTGGTAGGAGTCAATGACTCATTTCACCTCAGGCGGCTTTGCACTTTGTGACAAGCGCTCAAAGAATGTAAACAAGTTTCCCGTCTCAGCAAATCTGGCCTATTATCTGAGGACTGCTACAGAAAAGAAAAGCAAGTGTTTGTTTCTTGACAGAAGCGAGCACAAACACTTTGTGGAGGAGGAGAATTGTGATTTGATGTCAGATTAAGTAGCATGTGAAGAAATGTTTCTTTCTTTAATTTCCAACCTTGGGATAGCTTTTTTTACGTTTCCATTTTGGTTTTAGCTTGACTCGTTTGCTGTGCTCTGCCTGACATTGAAAGAATAAACAATGTAATGATGCGGAAAACAATGCTTTATCACATTTATTCCAGCTCCCAGTCCTACCTTGCAGGCATTAATAAGAGAAAGTGATCGTTGTCTTGTTCACAGGATACAAGAAAGGTAACTATCTGTCTGCACCACATAACGTCTTTCATTCTCCTGGTGTCCGCTGGTCGTAGTCGGACTCGTGTCCCATTGGGTCAGTCACCCAGACAGCTGCTCCAAACACAGCTCAGACCTGAGGCCAGGGGACTGCTGTGTCTACATTCCGGCCAAATCACTTAACTGATTACACTAGTTTAACTGTTTTAGAAACAGGCTGAGGAGAGTCTAAGAAGTGATATAAGATTGTCTCCACCACTGCTGGAATTGCGTCATCATAAAATGACTTAATTGAAGCTGATTACGACACATGCTGAGCAATGTTGCAAATATCTAGTCCTTTCTATTTATTTATTTTATATGTCGGTCGGACGCTCTTTAGCCACACTTGTGACCAATGTGTTACTGGATTGCCATGAAAGACATTCATGGTCTCATCAGGCTGAAGCTGATTTCCCTGACTTTTACTTTAGCGACACCATAAAATCATTTTTGGGCACTCCTGTTGTTGTAAGTAAAAGCCCCATTCACTTGGATGGGCATGAAACTCACCCTGTTTCATTAGTGCAAACAAATTGACTGCTGTATTCTGGTTCTTTTATTAGAAGTTGAAGGTGAAAGTCTGTGTGCAAAAAAACATGAAGGTACAAGTTAACTACAACTCCCAACATGCATTTAGGCAAGAATCATCCAATCACTTTAACTTAAAAGCTAACGATTAAGCTGTTGTGTTAAGCGGCAATTAGGATACGTTGGTATGCTAACATGCTAAACTAAGGCGGTGAACAACATTATACCCGCCGAACATCAGCGTGTTAGCATTGTCGTTGTGAGGATGTTAGCATGCCGATGATAGCATTTAGCCTAAGGCTGTGCCTACGTACAACCTCAGAGCTGCTAGCATGGCCGACTCTTATGCTATGTTCACACTACAAACGACAAAAGCGGCCGAGCGTGGCAGGCTACATTGTCGCAGAGTTGCTGCTGAAGTGTTGCTCAAGCGCTCATTGACGTAATAATGCTGTGGTACTCGGACCTGGCTAACATTATTTTCTTTTTTTAGACTAAACAGAACAGAAGGAGCCGAAAATATGTGATTGGAGCACTGAATAAAAGTTGAGACTGGCTCAACTTCACCTGCTTCCATTAAAAATGACTTGAAGCCTGTTGCTCTCCCTGCAGTGTGAATACAGCATTATTCTCTTTGTTCACAAAAAACACACAGAAATGATGATAATCTGAGAGATAAATTCACACCTGGGAGCTAATTTAAGCAGCTTCCATGAGAAGTGCCTTGCTCCAGGGAACCTCATCAGCCATTACTGAGGGATATAGGATGGAGTTACTAATTCACTCTCCCCACCTAGATTTTCTCTGCTTGTCTTGGGATTCAAATCTCCAAATCCTCTCCCACTCTCACTGTTTTTCTATTTTTTTCCTTCACATTTACTCTCTGGTCTGCATCGACTCCCAGAGTGAGCACTATGAAGGATTACCCTCCCCGGATGTAATCCAATCAGAAAAAAAAGCAGGAACTGATTTCTTATCTTTGTAAGATGCTGCATTTCCCCTCATCTCAGAGAACACACAGAGAGCATTATCAGTCATTTGATTACCCTGAGTAAAAATGGATACAGAACAGCAGCGGTTTCAGCCTCGAGAGGCCTGACTTGCACATTGAAATCCAATTGAAGGTTGTACCTTATGTATTTGTTTAAGATTTGGAAATAATTAACTGGGGTAAAAGCTGTTATGGGCGCACAATGGGATTAAGCAAGGCACCGAGAGTTTTCCGAGTTCAAGACAATCTGGGCTTGAGAGCACCTTTTTCCTGCCACTTAATTTTTATACACAATTATAAAAAAGCATCTGTATACTGAAATGTTTTAGATTCAATGGACATATGGCCCTTAGATGTTTTTATACTATATGTGCACTGCACGTGTGTGTCTGCAGACTAAATCGGCCCCAAACACACACACACACACACACACACACACACACACACACACACACTGTACTTGAGCCCGGGGCATCAGCAGGCTAACAGATGTTGACCACAGAGGACAGCTGATCCTGTGAACTGACTGCATCTGCAAACATGTGTTTCTCCTGGCTTCCATATGGATAAAACACATGTTGCTCATACAGCCGTCACCCTGACCAATGATAAGCCACTTAAGAGACAGTGAGATGAATAATAAATCCAATTCTGTGCTGATAAGTGCTGCAAATTTTGCATCTGGAAGATTTTCTGAACCTTTCTGAGAACTTCTCCTGTTTCACTGACTCAATCACCTTCACAGGCTTTATCTTTTTTTTGGTTTTCTTGTGACAAATTGATTCTGAGTGGGTGATACATGAGAGGACGAGAGTTTTTTAAGCCAATCCACCGTCCTGCGTTTGACCCGTTAACCGTTGCAGTCCTTGAGGGCGGTCCGTCTCGTTGGCAGACGTTTCTATGTTGTAAGCCTTTTGTTGCTGAAGTGTCATGAACGACGCTCGCTGTAATTGCTAAAAGGTAATTGCGCTGGCAGGTTACGGCGAGGATTTAGCTCCCATGAGCCGCACCCTGATCCCTGCATAAGGATGTGATTAACCGCCATCTCCTGTCATTAACTGTGAGGGCTTTTGGCAAGCGGGCTGCTCCGAGTGTGTAATTGTCATATTAGACCCCATTGCTTGGTCAGATCAGAGTATTGGAATCAAGTTCCTGGTCTGAAGTGGCTTTAAATACATGGCAGAATTGGCCAAATTGTTAGCTTGCGCTCCTCCAGTGATATGTGACAGCAGAGCTGCCATCTAATGCTCAATTTGACGGTCTGCTAATATAACCGTACACACCATCCATGAAGGAAAAGAATATTTTTATTTTCCCCCTGCGAATGGTCCATAGCTCAAGGGCCAAACATCTTGAGACTGACATCCAGCTGTCGCGCTACTTCACGGAGTACAACATTAAAGCCGCAGGAATGAATCATTTGCTCTTCTGTGTGACACGGTAACTGCCAAAAGCTGCGGCCAGGCGGACGTTTCAAAGAAATAAAGCGAAACGCGCGTTTACAGACCTGCGGGGAACCTATTTGTGTTGTATATCACACTGTAAATGGAGTGCAGATTGCTGTATCCCTTTGCCTGAACTGGCAGAGGCAGGGCATTGATCTTCCCTGCCCTCGCTGTGCTGTGATGCCTCTGTAGACGGATGGGAGGGGAGGTTGGGGTGGGGGGGGTGGGGGATGCAGCCTTTCAGTGGAGCATGCTACAAAATGCATATGCTCAGTGGTCTCTTGATGGTACTTCAGAGACGAGCCCAGGATTTGCTGAGATTGCTTAAGGATGGACTCATTGGGGCAGTTAGCATCACTTTGAAACTGAGAAAACTGAGCAATGGCGGCCAAAACAAGCTTCTTTTTTTTCGCAAGGTCAGGGAGAGGGGAGAGAGCAGAGAAGAAAATTAAGTGAGCCAGAGCAATAAAACAAAATAAAAAAGGAGGCATTTCGTTTACCGTGACACATCACACAAATAATTACCCTGAGTGGTTTTAATGGGGCTTCAGTCAGAGCCGCAGATGAATACACAGTTTTTGTTTTGTGTCCCTGATGCCATTCTGAGGTTCTCCATTTAAAGGGATTTTCTGTGGAGCAGGGATAATGGAGCGTCAGTGGGGAGCCCAGGAGGAAGGATTTAGATGTGTTTGAATTGACTCAGACATTTTGTTAAGTGTCATTGTGCATGGCCCGTTTATCCTCCTCCACCCCTCCCCTTTTCATTCATAACCACTCTGCTGTCTCTTTCATGAGGGTTTATGGGCAGAGATTGGTGTGTGTGTGTGTGTGTGCATGTGTGAGTGCATGTATTCAGTAGTGGTGAAGGTGTGTGTGTGTGTGTGTGTGTGTGTGTGTGTGTGTGTGTAGGTGTGTGTGTGGTTTGGGGAGTGGACAGACTAAAACAAAGGCCCGCCTTTTGAAAAGGCCCCAGTCAGGTCTGTATTGTGTGTGCAGAGTGAATCATGACGGCATGTATACACACACACACATAGACAAACAGGTCCAGCTGGGTTATGGAAACAGAAGTGGCATTGGTCTTGCGTCGGACCTGAGCGGGCCGGGTCAGCTGGAGGTAGATGACGCTATTGTGTGGAATGGAAAAGATGAGGCAGCGCAGGGACAGAGGGAGGAGGGTGGGGAGGTACATCTCTTACAGCTGCTCCGTTTCACCATACTTAACCCAAGCAAGCCGAGTTCAAAGGGGAACGTATGGTTTACAGAGCCCTATCATCTGTATCTGTATGTGAGGAGAAAAAGGGTACTAATGCCATCAAGGTCTCATTTACATCCCGCGGCGCGTCCATGCTGAGTGCAAAAAAAAAAAAAGGATGCTTTATCACAGCTTCTCTCTGCTATGGTGTTTAATATGGTAAGAACACAATGTAAACGCAAGATCACCCACTTCCATTCTCTTTCTCCAGGTCTTCGTATCTCTATTCAATCTTTCATTTCATAAAAAAGTGACAGATAATTTAACTTGAATTCCCCAACCCCCACCCCTCTTTTATCTGTTCCCTAGGATATATACATTAAGAGGAGACACCACAGGTGAATAGGGGGGACATTTTAACTAATAGACATCACCCTGAAACTTCCCCAGTTGATTAATTACATTAAGACAATTATTTTGTGTGTTACAAGTTTTCTGAGATTTTGTTTATATTGCTCACTTTTGGTGTATTTAGGAGAAATCTGCAGACACAAATAGAAAAAGTAGTAAAATAAACACCTAAATGTGTATTTTAGATGTTTTCTTTCCACTCGTCTGAAAGAAGACATGTTATGGGAGCTAAATAGCGCAGAATGACCTGGACTGACCAGTGCACAAAAAAACAAAAAATAAGAATTTAAATAGCATAAGAAACATACGATCAATTACGTCACAATAATACACATACGTAAACTTTATTTACATGGCACTTTTCAAAACCAGGGTTTGAATATGCTTCACAATTACAAAAAAAGATGAAGAAAGCGTGCAATTAGGTGTATTTATTTAAAAGATAAGGTAAACATTTTGCAGATTGTTGAACTGAGCCCAATAGGGAGACTGTTCCATAACCCAGGAGTCAGGACACCAAATACTCCACACCTATCAACTCACTGATATATGGTGGAGCCAAATTATGTAAGGCTATTAAAGTAATACAAATGATTTGGTATTCAATCTTCAGAAGAAAAAAAAAATATTTAGCCAAATCTGAAAGGTTTCATAAATCCACAGAGCTGGACATCATCAGTATAGCAGTGATGTGTGATTTTGAGATTGTTTTGTTTGCTCTTTTTCTTTCAATGTAGAACACCAACCTGCCCAGGGAGCGCAGATTCAATTGAGCCTTTTGGCTAAATCTGACAGATTTGTATTATATTGACAATACTTGTTAATGAATGTATGTAGTCCCTGAGAAAGAAGTAAATAAGAGACACAACCAAACAAATGGTATAATATGCCCAACAGGATGCATGTTAAGGGAAAATTAAACAGGTCTCAGAATTGAACCTTGGGGAACTCCACAGGTCAGCGGAGCACAATCAAACACTTGTCAGTAATGGATAGAGAGAGAGGGATTACACAACCATAATACATAAACCGTTAAAGAGCTACACCAGATATCACAACCCACTTCCTTCTGCTATCTGATAAAGTATTATGATTTATGATTTCACAAGCACTTAAATGCTGAAGAACTAAAATGCAGCTTTTACCACGATTTAACTATAGCGAGATCATCATTTGTGACTCTTAAAACAGCCGTCTCTGTTTTTGTGCAGCAGAAGTGTAGCACCGAAAAGAGAAAATGGAATCGCACTGTATAAAGGAGGTGTTTTAGAAAACATGCACATTTAAAACCTTGAAGAAAAAAAGTCACGCCACGTTGACTCAATTCTAAATAAACATAGTGCACATGTAGTAGCCACAAACTGGTAAACTCCCAATGCCGGTATCTAACATCCGCACTGCGTCCATGTTAACAAGTCAACAATGGCCGCACTATTGTTATTGTAGGCTATCGAGGATACGGCGGACATCCTTGGAGTGTTTATAGTTGTTGGAGTGAGGAGATATAAACGAGTGGACCTGGGTGACTCCGTGACTCACTCGGGGAAGATGAGCATTCATGAACAGCAGCTAAAGCCGTGTTCCTCCCACATGGCTCTACGGAGTTCATCAGCCAGCCATGAGCTCCAGGAAACAGATGGGGCCCAGATAAGCGGAGAGGATGTCATATTGTGCGAGTCGTTTTTTTTGCGTGAGTGTGTGCTTTGCCGATTGTAAATACGGCATGCGTTCTCGCACATCCAGCTGCTTCCCTGTTCCATTCGACCTCCGGGACAATTGGCTCGGGGCGGCGCGAGCAGCAGGCCGCTCTCAGGGAGACCAGAGGCCACTGTGACCGCAGTCTCTGCCCCCCCCCCCCCCCACCCCACCCCAGTTCACGGCAGAACAACAGAGAGGTAAATCACAGTTGTTTATCCCATTGTCTCGGGCGATCTCCCAGGAGCCTTGCCTGAGCCGTGCCATGCTGTACCAAGGAAGGTGCCCTCCGACCGCCTCTGAGGTACTTAGGGATGCGAGTGAGCCTGCTGCAATCTGGGGGCACGTCGAAATGGAGAAGTGAAGTAAATCACAGCTGTTTATCTGCATCTGTCAGACACTGTTTGCATGGGTCTCTGGGAAGAGATATGCCTTCACCTGTGTGTGTACACGTAGGTACCAGCAAACACACTTGCTCACCTGTGATTGTTTACAAGTGCAGACTTCGGTGGGTGTGAGTCACCGCGGCACTGTTACACATTGTTGGGCCAATTCCAAGAAACGTAGCAGCAAGCAAACAGACAGTTCAGTGCTGCACACGAGGGCCGACACCCACACCGTCACGTGTCTGAACACTCGTATTGAGACGTACTGTAGACACACCATGGCATTAAGTAATGACAAAGTCTCATTGACTGTCGAGGAGTGTAATGACTCCGGTGAGAATCACATTTGGCTGTTTGTTTTTTTTATTCAACACACATACACACACAGAAATTACACTCCTTGCACGCAGTGTGCAAGAAGTGCAGTACATAATTTTTATTCCATGCTGGATACGTGATCTCAACCTTTTTATCAGCCTTATAAAAAGGTGACCTTTATATGAAATAAGCACACACCCTCCCTTACATGAAGCTAATTCCAGGCAACATGACGCAGGTGTTAGCGTGGAATATCAATGCTGCTACATTATTCTCTCTCTTCTTCTTTTTTTCTGCAACTTTCCATCTGAGCGAGGAAACTTTCCCCTTGGTGATACGGACCTGGCGAGAGATATTCCCGTGGAAAATTCATGAATTCATAACTTTTTGAGGGTATATTTCACTACTGATCTATTGGGCCGAGATAAGAATTCAAAGGTGAATGGAGCTGGAGGACATCTTCAAAGCGGTTGAGGACATCACAGGAAAGCCAATGAGACGCATTTGCCCTCCTCCAGCATCCTCGGAATGCATTCCGTGTACCCCCCTCTCTCACAATGTGATGCGCTGTCAGAGAAAATCGGATGCCGTCGCAGTCCGCTGCCATTAACTTGATTTACTTCGGGGGTTTCAGTCAAATTCTGACAAAAAAAAAAAAGGTGTCAGCAAGTTTTATCAAGATTTGTGAATCCACGCAAAGACACGAGAAGAAGAAGAAGGGCATCGATAGCGGCACTCGCACTGAAGGACGCAATTAATCAAAGACAGGGTGCATGTATTTGAGTTCCCACTGTAGATAAACACTGACGCTACAGTGTGCGCATGTTCTGCTGACCGTGGGCTCGGTAGCATCCCCGCCTCGCCGGCTTGATTATCAAAGCTACCAGCCTTTAGCATTTGTCAGTCGAGGGGGATAACCCGTGGTAGATACAAGAGGACAAGGAGACAATCAAAGGCAGTTGGCTCCACTGGAGCTGACAGTGGTCAGCTTCTGGAGGTGATAAAGGCCTTTGAACCTGGAAGCCGCTCGAGGCCCTCCTGTTGTGCCCCCCCCCCTTTCCTAGCCCCCCTCGGGCCTGGCTGTAGAGGGGTCTACTTTGATTTAGGCCCACAGTGAGCTCTCTTCATCTCTGCTGGAGACAGAGATGCAAAGAGAGACAGAGGGCAAGAGAGAGTGAAATAGCCCAGATCTATCAGATATTGGTCCATCAGTGGTGGCCACTCAACTGCAGGCCAGGTCACCACGTTTTGACCTCAAACACTTGACTTGGAATGCAGGACAAAAAACAGATAAGTGCATCTGTGAAAGCCCGCAGTGTCTAACGACGACAGCAGTATGGGTGGTACATCTTTCTCCTAAAGCATAGAGCATATTAGTGCTTCACTATTAGCTCGAGCTCTGGCTAAAGCAGAGCTTTCCTCCAAATCACTTTGTAAGCTGGATCCTAAAACTGGTCAAATTCATAGTTCATACTGTCACTCACGGCCGGTCATTTACACCCCGCTGAATTTTATGGCTCAGACCTTCAGATACACCAACACCACAACAGGGGGAAGTATGTTCCATGATTGGAAAAGTGTCCTCCGCGAGGAGAGACTCCGCGAGGAGAGACTCCCCGAGAGACGTGCAGAGTAAGGTCATGGAACAAAAACACCCAGCTCTGCTCGATTGTTATTGTGGTTCGTGTCATGTCTGCCTGGCGAGCGCACTGTCTACCTTGGCAGCCATGGAGAATGAACCCTGTTACAAGCCGGAAACACACCGAATGGAATTTTGATACAGAGTGGGATGTTTCCCTGAGAGCGGGACATTTGGATTAAGCCTGTTGCCTCAGCTTCAAACGACAAAGGCAACATTCCAGCCTCCGTTTGAAGTCGACACTGCAGAATAAAATTCAACCGGGAGCTAAGATTTTACGGTGAGGTGGGAAAGGTGAAGGGGTCACAGGGAGGAGGGGGGGAGCGGCCAGGTGAGCCATCAGGCAGGAAGACCGCTAGCCCGATGTGCTCAACCCGTCATGCCCACCAATCCAGTCTGTCCACCCATTGCAAGTGTGCATGCATGTGTGGAAACACAAATGCATCCTCTACATATAAGAGAGCATCTATAATTGCATCTCTACTTGGAGAGCAGGGGGGGAAAAAAATAACTTGAGGCCTGAGCTAGCTGATATTGCTGCGAAGTCAGAGGATATTTAAGCAAATTGAGTTACGTCTGGTCGAGCATGTTTTGTCTTTTTTTAAATCCAGCTCTTGTCAAGAGCACTGGGCTCACTGTTTATTTTCAACTCCCTTGAGAGGCATAATCCCCCCCCCCCCCCGGAGCTTTATGTATTAAAAGAATGTGCTGAATGCTTCTCTCTTGCTTGCTGCTCGGGGATGCTAAAATGTCCTACCTGCAAAACTAAATAAAAAGCGAGCGAGAAGCTGTAAAATTGATTAGTCCAGTCAATGACACTCAATATGTTGTTCCTTGTACTTGTGACCACTTGGGGCTAATGACTTGCCGTTTATTGACGATTACCTGCGGTCTCTTTTCCTTGGACATTACAGCCATGTAGAATGATATCTTTATATTTACTGTCTCTTCATTGTTGGCAATCACCCACGGAGGGAGGGACGTGGGCCGGTGTGTGTGTTGCGCTAGGTGAGGCGAAGCAGAGCGAACATTACTCCAATCTACTACTCAAATCACCAAAAAATTAATATGCAAAATTGTTTTGAAAATTTCCCGAGGAAAAAGAGAAAAAAAAATGTTGGCAAGCCTCCCAAAATGCTGTTTGAAAATGCTCTTTGAAGGTAATGAGGCATGCTCGTGGCACACAGAAGCGGGGGAGTAGTGCCATGGCAAAGCAGCATGTCCTCAATTGGGCTCTTTTTTTTGCTTACATATCACTTTAGTAAGGCACGTGTGGTACATTTCTAATGAAGCGCAGGATCGCGCCCTACCCCCCTACTAAGAGCATACATGTCTTTTGAGGAAAAAGATGTGGGGGAAAAAAGGTGGAGGAAACTCTGCGCCTTTGGTCCCAGACATCAACAGAACGACTCCTGCTTCGTGGTATTTTACGTGACGGTAATAAAAACACCCTTTTTCGAACAGCGCAAAATGTGATATCACTCTTAGCTCTATTAAAAAGTAAAAAAGACTCTATCCACTGCAATGAGCAAGGGTGTTATATTAAACTTATACCGGCCGTTTTTATGGATAATGAGATGTGAGAGAATCTCCTCTCTCGTAGTTAATAATACATGCGAGTTAAGGAGGGGAAATAATATTTTTTATTGTGGCTCCAAAACCCCTCAGAATGTGGTGAAGAAGAATGTGAAAACACAGTGGTTATCAGCCCGCTTTTTGGTGGTAAAAATGATATAGGGATCATGAAGAATTTATGTGAAGAACCACAAAAAGAGGACTTTCAAACCTCTGCAATCATTTATTTATTGAATGTAAATGGAGAGGCATGGTCAATATAGATTAGCGTCAGAGTTGGCTTGGAGCAAAACAGTAAATCGTGAAACTGAATTATGAAGTGGCACATAGTGAGGTTTAAAAAATCTGTGTATTATGTTTTCACACCCGTAAAATTCTCTCATGAAAAAAAGTACAATAATGAAAAAAGCACAATAATGAAAACAGCACAATAATGAACCTTTGGATTCTCTCTTCAAAATCAAAGAAACTTTTGCCCCACAAAAAAGATCTGATATAGCATTTGTGCTGAGTCTTGAGTTTGAGTAAATCAATGTCAGCCAACCAAGGTTAGACATTTTCTTACACCTAAACCATCTCTGTGTCTTTAGCATGACCACATCAGCATAAACGACATGAAACAAATGATGCTGTCTGTTCAGGCCAGCATTACCAGATGTACGATAAGAACCGATTTGTATGATCATTTTACCTTCTGTATAATGTTTGAACAATAACGTCCAAAAGTAGTACACTGTTCGATAATTTGACCATTTCATGGCTCTTACAATTAGTGGTTGGTTTTACTCCCCACTGTCTCAATTCAATTCACACATCCGTGTACCTCCTCTCATCATGGGTGCTTGGTGTGGACCATGATGTTGAAGCTGCTCAAAGCACATTTAAAGAGCGTTTTGCAAGAGAGTTGGCTTTTAAGCCATAAGCAATAAGTCCAGATATGTATTTGATTAGCTTAGCTTATGGTCTTAACTGTTTTTCATGCAGCATACAAACAGGTCGGGCTGTCTTGCAATTTAATTTTGATAGTGGGCCATATAAAAAATTGTTAGACTCATGGGCTTATGGAAAACTGGCTATCTTCCACACATCATTGCTTCATGAGCTTGCTTTTAATAAATAAATAAAATGGTGTGGGTGGATATGTAGGTGTGTCAAACGTCATTTCAATATGGGTTTTGTATTGTAAGATTCAAAAGTTGACAAAACTTACTTTTTAGTTGACAAATGTGGCTCAGTATGAGCTAAAATTCATTTCCTTTGTCATTGTGACTGTGTCTCTGCTACCATTTGTGTTGCAAGAGAAGAAATGTCCTGCAGATTAGCCAATTCAACCATTACACTTAAAATTTCAAAGTAAAACAACACAATTACAAATCTGCTCCACATGTTATGCTGTCTTTAGGAGCCCATCAACCTACAGCAACCAACCATTTCAATCAAGCTGGAACAAGTGAATATGTTTGCTTGGAAAATGACTTCAACAATTAACTGATTGTCAGAAATGTTGAGCAAGTTTCAATTAATATATGACATAGAAACTTCTTCTGGGATTTGAAATAGCCGTTTGATGCTTATAAAGAACCCCAAGGTTCATTGAAAATAACCCAAATGATTCCATAATGAACCGTTCAGGGGTTTCATGTACTGTACCCAGATACAGAGCCACTTGTTTTAAGAGTGTAGGCAGAGAGAAAATCTTTTTTTTTTACTCACAATCCACACAGAAACGATGCCCTTCAAATCAGCTCTCTCCATAACAGACGAAGAGGAGGATACCAAATCCAGCTAATCTGTAATGCATTAGCAAGCACACTAACAGTATGTTACAGCCCATTAGTGGTTAACAATGATAGCTGATTTTCAGATGGCACAGATAGCCATTACAGTAATTCGCTCCAGCCTGCGTCAACTCCCCAATGACAACCGCTGCTTCCGGCCCCGACATTAGATCAATAATGCAAAACCCCCTTAAAGTTCTGCCTTGTGGTTATATTTAAAAGAGCTTCCTCTCAAACTAATGACGCAGGTTAATTGGCTTGTCATCGTTTGGGAGTTGACTGGGAAAGGAACAGGGGTCGTTTCAAAAAAAAAAAAAAAAAAAGGCACTCCAGGGATGCGCCGTGTCCCCTCCGTGTATTGCCTCTGTAGTCTTTA
This sequence comes from Cebidichthys violaceus, assembly GCF_023349555.1. Taxonomy (NCBI): domain Eukaryota; kingdom Metazoa; phylum Chordata; class Actinopteri; order Perciformes; family Stichaeidae; genus Cebidichthys; species Cebidichthys violaceus. The sequence goes on along the minus strand of NW_027176318.1, from coordinate 4,493,009 downwards.
TTGATGGGTTTTCTGTGTCTTGGCTGGCCACCAAATTGCTGGACTTGTGTGTGTGTGTGTGTGTGTGTGTTTTGCTTTGGGTCAATAAGGGTAAGAGGAAACAGTTTGACAGGGAAACAGCAAGAGAAGCAGCTCCGATCAAGGACTTGCAAAAACAAGGTTCATCGGTTCAGTTTGAACACACTTTTCATGTTGGATGCATTCATGTACGAATGAATACAGAAACAGTGCATCGCTGGAAGCTGCTGATACCTCAAACACACACACACACACACACACACACACACACACACACACACACAGACAGATATATATTCAGCTGGTCAAACATATGGTCCATTATGTACAATCTGTCCATACTTTTGTCCTGTCTGTCCCCCCCCCCCCCCAGGGGTCGGGCCGCCTCCATCGATTGCCACCACTTATTAATCAGACTCTGGGTGGACACCACAGCCCTGCCATTTGTTAGAGGGCTCTCCAGCAGGATGCCATTAGAGCGTCACTGTCGCACATTATCCTGAATAAGTAATGAGGAGGCCGGTAAAGCTGCAGCTTCCTCCCGCATTAGGATAAACGACTCTCGGGCAGGGACGAGGCGCATTCCATGTTAATATGCATGCAGAGAAAAAGGCAGAGATAGTCTGAGGAAGAAAGAGAGGCAGAGAGATGAGCATTAAGGACTGGGAACAAACTAAAGTCTCCAATGAGAGAAGGACATTCAAGATCAATTGCTGAGAGAAGATGCAGACTAAGTGCTTTTGTTACAGCGAGAGAGGCAGAATTAGGACCGATTGTTCCGATACAGCCAGACCTTGAATTTGGTTGAAACACAGCAATTTCACTGACACTGCTGCTGAGGACCAATACTGCTAAAATCACAGTACGTGTCAAACCATCCAGTGTTCCTGATACCAGTACCAGAGAAGGAGAGCTCTCCCAAAGCCGTAGGCACTGGCTTGTGATTGTAAGCTTTTAGGGCAGATATAATTCTAGATGGGGATGAGTTTGATGTCAAACACCCTACACTTCTCTGACTAGTCCTTTACCAACCTTTCGGCTCCTAATTTCAGTTCCTTGTACATCAATAGCCGTGTTTCCACTCAAATGTCAAGTGGGTTTTAAGCAGTGTTTTATGCTTATTAAGTGCATTTCCATTAATTGGTTAGGGGCGAATAGGCTCTGTAGTTTGGTCAGATGATAGGCCATGGGAAGATTCCAACAGTGGTTGGCAGCTGATCAGTCATGTGAGTTATGTGTTCTTTGTATCAGTTTATCAACCAAAGGTGTTTTCATATCCCATCAAGCGCAACTCTTTTTCAATGAAGGCTAAAACCACCTCAAACAAACCTTCTTGAGCTGCAGGGTATTTTTCCGTGGGATGCCAGTGGAAGTAAATTGGTAGCAAGGCTGATTGGAAGCACCATATCAACTCTCTTACTACATGTTTGGGGGCCTTAAAGCAGCACCTGCTTTATTATCTAATCTTTGGGGCCCATCTTGTGTCAAGGCCCTGAGCTAAAATCACATTTTAAGGCCTTTATTATCTCAACTTATTGTTTGTGCTTACATCGTGCATTTTACAAAATACTAAAATGAATACTCACTACTGCATGTGCGGTGCACAGAGAGTGGGAGAAATGGTGGGTCAATAGGGGCCCTCAGCTCATTTTGACCCGGCGCCACTTTGGCTAATACGGCCCTGATCAACCTCATTTAATTATAAATGGCATTATTCTGGTCAGGTTCACCCAATCTGTAGACTTATTGTTGTTGTTTTGTTTCTATCTATGTTTCATATCCTTTAAAGTCAGTGGCACCAATAGGGTATGAAGTTTACAAAGTGCTATTTAATGTCTCGTCTTTTGTTTTGTTACTCATATTTCCTTGCATCATTTGCTTCTGTGATGGACTGCTGATTAGTTAGACACGGTCTCCGCAAAGTGCTTGGAGACAGACTCTTGATGAAGGTCTATAGAAACAAACCAGACTCAATTTTGACTTGCTGTAAACACTAGAAAAAAAACGATGTGCCAGAAACAACAATTTTTCATACATACTAATATCAATTTACCCTTGGAATATTATTTTGTGTCAAAAGTGTCTTTTGAAACCGAAGACGAAGTTGTCAGTGCATCCGAACATCTATGTCATTAAAAAAATCCCAGAGTTGATTTTATTCGCTTTGCAATTAAAATCATTCACAATGACACCCCCAATTTTCTAATTGCTTCATCACTTTGAGGGGTGATCAATTAAAAACAGCAACACTACTGTGTAGAAATGCTATACAACCATAATCACAAAGTTAGAGTGCAACAGAACAGACTGTCCAAAACCCTTGACTGCATCATGGACTCACCTTCCCTGTCCAAAGAAAGTAACAAATCAAAACGTAGTACAATCCTAAATATACCATTACCATTACTTATACTGTCCAGAGACAGCTGGACTCGTTGATGTTTGCTCTTCTTCCTCTCTCTCTCTCTCTCTCTCTCTCTCTCTCTCTTTCTCTCTCTCTCTCTCTCTCTCTCGTCTCTTTGGTCGCAAGAAAGGTTTGAATCCTGCCAGAATGAGTAGTTGTTTTAAATTTACTTAACCGTATGAAAATAACTAACGTCTGTCAGGAAAATAGCAAAGGATAGTTATCATTTTCAGCTGTTTCTCATCCCTGCTGGAATGCAAACCGGCTGCGGCTTTGGAGCTTGTGCGTGTATGGAAGACATGCCGGTCCCCTGCAGGGCCCGGGTTCAGTCTCCGCTCATCAATAGACAGGGTCAAACCGTAGCGCCACCGAAGATCGCACAGGGTGGGGGGAGATTTGCAATGTGAAAATATCACTGTGGCATTTACAGGGAAGGTTTGTCTGCGGGGTGAGGGAAGGTGTAGTTAACAAACTCATTGTGGAAGCAATCGAGCAGACAGCACTTTTAGGAGAATGTCCTTTTTCTTCCTTTTTTTTTTGTTTTAAAGCCCCATGGCTTCCGCAGACATTAAAGGGGGGCTTTTTGTGAAATCTTCCCTGATGTTTCCCATCCTGCTTTCTTTTTCATTAGGAGGCCGTAACGCAGAGAGGATGCCCTTTGAACGACGAAGGGGAGACTTGTCATGTTCGGCTGGAGGAGTTGTTTACGAGAACATAGCTTGCTTTTAAGGAAATTGAGGGCATGAGTCTGGGTCTCGGTGACGTTCAGCGCTGTGACCAGATCGTTAGTGCGAATGGGATTTGACTCTCCGCTGAACTCCAGTTAATTTAACCCAAGTAAGAACCTTTCACAAAATGTAACGTAACGAATTTCTACTCAATCAAAATGTGTCGCAAGGGATGAATCATCACAAGCCGGGTTTTTTTGAGGGCGGTCAAAGAAAGTGAATACTCTGTGTTCTCGTTGTTGATCCACTTCAGAAGCAGCAAACACTCTCAGGGACAGAGAAACACAGTGAACACACAGGGCAAACGGACATTTAAGCTCTTTATTGAGGCCCGTTCTTTTAATCATCCCAGAGATCGGAGGGCACTTCTCACTCTGTTCATCCTACTAACACAACAAGTGAAAGATGCTTATTAGAGTTACTCAGCTGGACATAATGCACAAACAAGGACATTGGAGATGTTTATAATGGCGCTTCAGTGTCATGGTCAGCGTCCGCCACTAATCAATCAGGTGAATGTAGGCAGTGCTTCACAAAAAGGACGCACGCCATCATTTATCTTATCATTTGTAAGGTTACTTTGCAAACAAATTGGAATGCAAATTGCATTGTTTTTGCTTTTTTTCCCCTCCAAAGCTTTTCAGGCTGATTTAAAGCACTTGCATATACTGCAATCACACACACACACACACACACACACACACACACATAGAGGATAATGTTTTCTGGCATGAGAGAGCTGGACAAACCTCAGATGAATGTTCTCCCTCCCCCGCCAGGTCTGATTTTCTCCTGGTTGTCGCGCGGCATGTGTGCGCAAATCAATCAGGCCCCTTGTTCTAATCAGTCCCACTTATATCACCCTGCAAATAAATGACACCGTTCAGGAGTGGCGATCAATAGGAGATAAGGTGAAAGTCTCCCCGCTTCCCGTCCACAGGGCACAGGGTTGGGACGGAGGCTGGGGTGGAGGGGGGATGAGGAACTCAGGCAGGGTGGCTGACTAAACTAAACAGGTTTATTCTTTTGTCTTCTACCCAAAGTAATTTCACTCGCAAATGTCACTCAATAACCACGACTGAGGAAGGACTCAGACTGGGAAAGGTTGGAGAAAAGGATGTGAGAGAGTGCATATGTGAGGGTGTGTGTGACTTAGGCACACAGAGACATACTTGGTGGCTTGCATGTGCTGCATAATGGGGGAGGGACACATAATTGTCATTGAGTCATATTCTCTAGCGATGTTAGGGAGGAAGTGTATCCTTTCCTTACCCCAGCCACTTGTTCTGCTTTGTGGCATTTGACTACAACCAATCACAAGGCACACATGTACACCCGTGACCGGCAGCAAACATAAGTGATTTAAAAGGATGGGATATTTTCATAATTTTCTAATTGATAACACATTCCAATAAAAACACCGAACCAAGTAACTCAGTACTCAGTACAGGCAGCAACCTCTGAGCCTGAAAAATGAAGCAAATGCAGAAGTGCCTCAAAACTTGTATGCAAAAAGACGTCAGATTGCATAGAAGTCTATGAGAAAAAGACCTTACCTCTCTCTTGATTTATTACCTGAGTAAATAGACTCAGTCGCTAGTTTCAAGCCTTCTTCAAGACAGCATGATGTTCATTTTGTAAAATATGATCCCATTTAGAGGAAAATGGACGATAAAGCAACGTATGCTTTAGGGTGGGGCTACCTTGTGACTGACAGATAGCTGCCACGTCTGGGAGTAGTCTTTGTGAAAGGCTTAACGTTGTAATGACAAAACCAATGTTTTTTCAGTTCATAAAAGTTAATTGTAAGCTTTTTGGTCGCCTAAAAATACATTATTCACCCTTCAGTTGTACTTATCTCTACTCTCTTGTTTTACTTTTTGGTTGCAAAAAAAAAGATGGCAAACAGCTGTCCACAAACCAATAGGTGATGGCACAGTGATTATGTCCACTTCTTACAGTATACAGTTTCCAACTTTACTCTGTCTGCGGCACTCAGCCCCAGTCCCCTATAGTTTATTTTTTATAAAAGGCTAAATGACTTCCTAAAACACCTGGGCACTGTAGTTTTTAGCCAAATTTACTCAGATTGTAGTAAATAATGTATTTGTTTGGGACTATTTTCGGTCGCAGATTAATACACATTTGAGCTTTAATTATTTATTGGAGTATGTTGAATCCATTCCAGTTAAACTACAGTGCCCATGTTCATCATGACAGAAGACCATTTAACCTAGTGCAGCGCTGTGGCTCACTGATGTGTTTTTAGTAGTATTCGGACAACAACAGAGCTCTATGACACGGACCAATAAGTTACATCAGGCTTTGTTTAGACAGACAATATTTGTTAGTAGGATACATTTTTGTTTTTAATTGATTCATTAACTTCCTCTATGCAAGCCAGTTTACAAACCCAATAATAACTTATACATAACATAAGAGTGACATATCTCTGGTTTTACTCTATATTTAACTGTGACTTCCCTGGGACACAGTGTTGTCTTTGTGCAGCACCTCTGTCATCCTGCCCTCTGATTAAACCATGCTGCTGACAAAACATAATGCATCTGCTTCCAATTTTTTGAGTGCAGTACAAAAAACATCCACTTCAGTACTTTAGTACTTGATGTTGACTTTTTCCAGTGCAAATCACTGTGTTTCCTGAATGTCTATGTTTTGACATAACATTGTAACAGAAAGCCTGCAATACACCATAGAGGTACTGAGTGTGAACAGATATGCATAGGGTCTAATAAAAGATGCTTTCAACTTGCATAAGTGGGAGATGCAGGATCCAGTGATTTTGGACAAAAAAGGCCGTGATAAAGGCCGGATATTTGCCTCTGATGTTTTGATTTTTCTAGTCAGTCGCTTATGACAGTCTTATTACATAGACTGTACATAAGAGGTGGAATATCCTCTGGAGAACACAGGAACCTGTATTCACTTTGTGTTACACTTGATGGAAGCAGTCAATGTTTAAAATAGTAATTGTATTGATTATCGGAGTCGGAAAGATGTTTTATTTTGAAAAATGACCAGATTCAGGAGTCATTCTCACGCGTCAAGCCGGCTCTGCATAATATGTGGCAACAGAGGAAGATCAGCTGCTGGAGATTGTAAATGACGGTGGCCGTAAAAGTATGTTTGAGACAACAACTCTGCTGGTGTTTTGGATTAAAATCAAGGCTGAATATCCTGAGATCGCCACAAAAGCACTGAAAACCCTACTTCCATTTACAACATCCTATCTTTGTGAAGCGTGATTTTCTGCCATGACAGCAATCAAAACAAAATTACGAAGTAGACTGGACATAGGGAACACATTTTGGGTGTCATTGTCTCCCATTACCCCCAGATGGGACCGTCTCGTTGCAGAGAAACAAGCTCAGGCCTCCCACTGATTCAGCGTTATTGTGAGTCGTATTTTTTACGCATTTTATATTTGTTTTCATGCCGGTCGTATCATTTTAATTCGGCCTGTTTATCTGCCACACCTCGAAGGCCGGTCCGTGAAAATATTGTCTTACATGACAAGGGAATGTCTGAAAAAAAAGGTAAAAAAGGTTGGGGACCGCTGGTCTAATTCATGTGCAGATTAATCATAGAATGAATTGAGAGTATCAATTATTTGAATCATTCGGGGGGCAGAAGTGCATTTTTAAAAGCCCCGTGTCCTCTTTTTTGTTTTAATAAGAGACAACCATACTTGAAAAAGTACATAAGTGTTACCTTATGTACTATTGTACTGTTGTTTGTCTCAGCTCAGCTTTTTGCTTATGTTTGTGCAAATGGCGTCAAATAAAAATGTATAAGCGATATTGTAACCATGCATAAAAGTGTGCATGTCACAACCACAGCTCGAGTGAAGCCAGTTGTGTTTGAGGTTCAATAATCTTCGCAGGATGTTTCACATGATAATAAAACTACTTTATAAGTAAACATGAGCCAAGGTGACTTGTTACATTGGTCATTCCGTGTCTCCCCGTCTGGTCAACCTTTAGTGTTTTTTAGATGAGCAGGCGGCCTGTTGAGAGGCCCGACCACCTGCTGGGTGCAACTCTTCCAAAACAACTCTCCAACCGTCCACCCTGCTCTCTCCCTGACTCCTGTGAGCACTGAATGAAACATGCTGTGAGTCAGACAGAATCCAGACCTGGTCCAAGAGCCGGGCCTGGGTTTGGTTTAAAAGTGCTGGTGGTGAGCCATAAAAGGGCAGGGATAAATCTCTGAGCAAAGAGGAGGTCTCTACCCTCAGATTCATGATTCATGAATGACTAATCTTTAATGTAAGCCTCCTCAAACACAATTTATTTTATTATTCACCGGCTCAGTATGCGGCAGCTGGACTTTTTGCAGCACCACACCCTCGATAAACTCTGTAAGGGAGGATAAGGGCTGCGCAGCACTCGTGCGGTTTGTTATGGTTTGAAATGTTTGCTCTGAACTAATTTCTCACACACCACTTGCTCTCTGAGTGGACGACAAACCAGAGAGATGCCGAAGAACACAAACTGGTTGTCCAAGATACTCCTTATGTTAGAACAGTGAAATGAGACACTTTCACTGCAGACATATTTAAACATTTATCATTAGTGGACATCTCTAAAGATCTTTTGTTTTAAAAAAACAACTGCAACTATAACTTTCTGGAAGAAACCTAACTGACTAAAATGTTTGATTCTAAACAGTGCAGTGCACCCTGGGAATTGTACCAAATGGAAGAGAAGACTGTTAAAGAATATGAAAAATAGAGAATTTGGGCTATCATCTCAAGGTGTTTATTGAAAGGCGTTGTGGGTAATGTAGGAAATCACCAACTGAAACCGAGGTAGATATGTCAAAGGGAGCCTAATTGGGCACATCAACCATGCACATGAAAACATGTTATTAGAAATAACATGTAGATGTGTAAAAACTATACAAAAACTTGCCTTCAAATGTACAATATGGATCCTTCTACTTCTAATTACCCCTCTTGGTGTAATATGCTCACCAGTTTATGTTCTTTGCCTCATTAGGATGGTTTTAAATAATTAATTTGGTGGATCCTTTCCTCTCCAATAAATAGCAATGTAGAAAAAAAACAAAACAGAAGTGTAGGTTTTACAGTGAGGAATTAGAACCAATTACATGGTGAATGTACAGAGTATTAATGTTAGATTGATTTATAATGCAGCAAGCTATTGAAACGACTCAAGTGAGGAGCATGCAGTGTGAGCAGTGGACAGTAACGACGGTTACATAACACAACAGGTTTGGGTGCTTTTTTTGTCTCTGACAGCCGCTCACACTGGCAACGATTAACTTCTTTGTATGGGAAGTGACGAATTAACACGGGATCTTTCTGCACAGCTTGAGTAATATCTGAACACGAACAGCTAATATCTGATTACAAGTGTATGAAATAAATGAGAGAAAAGGGTGGGGAGGGGGGGCAATTTGTGGGATATGTAACCGCCTAATGCCAAATGCAAAGCAATGCATGTTAACAGAGAAAATAGAAAATAAATTAATTCCACCGAGTAATTCTGTATTCAGTTTTAACTCGGGGAGTTTCTTTGATCTGGATAATTTTGATCATGTAGCTGTTAAATCGTGAAATAAGCCCTCGTTTTCTTACACGGCCTTTAGTGCTTTACTTAATCTGTCAAAATAGGATTTGGAGCTATTATTCGGCGCTGTAGCCACGTTACTACTGATAGATTTGCTCCTTGCGTTGAATGTAACGTGTGCCAGATAAAATAGCAGTTCATGAACTCGTGTGTGTGTGTGTAATGGATATCAACGCTGAAATTCCTCTCCATGCTTTGTACCCAGGAGGATACTTTGTCACTTTGGTTTAAAGTTCTTCCCACGAAACCACGCAACAAAAGGTCGAACCCCTGTCTTTCTGACATCATCCTTTCCTCGCATGTCCGGAGCAGAAGGGGTTACATGTGGTAACGCTGGCTTTGTGGGGGGGAGTGGGTCCTCTACTCTGGGTCGGACCACAGAGGATACCCGGCTTCTTTTCCCATGTTCTCCCGAGCCAATAAAAACACTGGAAAGCGGCACGTTCCCATCAGCTAAACCCGGTGACTCTGCGACCCCGGGAAATGCGTGAGTAAATACCAAAGGCAAGGCCGCGGGCTGGGAGGGAGGAGGAGGTGCCTGTGGATGTGTGTGTGGGGGAGTGGGGAGTAAAAGTGCTCTAAAATGTCTCAAAACATGCCCCGCTGTGGATGTGGAAGCAGCACCTATTACCAGCCACCTGTGCTTCATTTAGGTTAAATCCTTCATTAGGCTTTAAAAGCTCATTTATTTTCATTTTCTAATCCCCTCTGGCTCTTTTGCTTTTCTGGGGCTATTCACCTGTCAGATGCAATTTAATGCTTAAGAAGGTGGCCCTGGTTCAAGACCTGCAGGTGATACAGCCTTTTATTTTTTGATACTTTTCCTCCTTACCCCAAATTTCCCCTTCTCTTGTTGTTTTGTCTATGGATTTATCCCTATTTTTCTTCATTTACCATAAGCATTTAAAACACATCAGGTATTGACGAAGAAATAAAACAGTTCAGGTCACAGTGAGGTGACATACCAGTATGTTTAACCAGGAATGTCATTTGCGGCTGACAGCAAGACACGACTATCATGTTGTGTGACTCCTGCGATGTTTATTTAAGGCATTTGTTTGTCTGTTTTTTTTTTTTTTTTTTCTAAACCAGTCCACAGCAGAGCAAATGGCCAAATAAGACGTTATAGCGTTCATGATTGCGGGACTGTAAAGACCAAAATGACATCCAGATGTTTCCAATTACGCAGCCCAAGCCCTCGGTTTGTTTGTGTTACTACAGTAATGTTGTAATCCTCCAAGTCCAAAGGCACACAGAACGTGATGACTGCTTGCAGGCTGTAAATCTAAATGGGATGGATGGAATCTCATTCATATGCTGCAGTAAGTGTTTCCGTAGGTCTCAGTAATGTAGGATAATGTCAATTTTATAGTTTAAGCAGAGGCCGCGACTCTGCATTTAACAAGGTTGAAAAGCTGATTATGCTAACTCAATAATTTTAGCTGTGTGTACATTCGGCAGCGGTGTGTGCTGAAAAGGACACGGGTTTGGAATGTTTTTGCATAATTAGTCAACTTTGAACACAGAGTAGAATTGCAATGAGTGTGTTGCTTCTTTGCTCTCAAAGAGAACACAACCTGCAACTCAGACTGCACTCCAAGAATGCTTTCCTCTCCTCAAGGCCATTCTTCATTGTTCATAAAAATTGTAAATAATATTTTCTTTTAGAGCAGAGCATTCGCGCCGAGCACATTTGTAAACGTTCCAAGGATGTCTGAGATGGACACAACGTTATTCAGCGTCCTCATAAGAACCCTCCATCAAATGCTTTGCATACTTCCCAGGTCAGCGAGATTTGGTGGATATTTGAGATAGGGAAAACATCCCACGCCTAATGGTACCAACATTGACATTTTAATTCAATTCTCCCATATTGTGGAAGGAGAAACAAACTAAAATGATACTATTGTCCGTAAGATAGACTGTATAACTATTGTGTATAAGGTAGTGGAAACAATGTCCAAGCTTCAGGACTCTGGGTTGGAGGCAGCCCAAGAAAACTGAACCAAGGCCATGTTGTCCCCCTCTTTATCAGGCTTACATAGAGTAAGCTTATCATTTTATCTTTATCTACCTTTTTACAGAATTGATTCGGGAGGACCCATCACGCTCTTACTTTTGCAATCCTTTTGGAAATTGGAAGCTAGCGAGCTAACTAGCTTACCAAGCTAGTAATCCCAGTTTTCTAACATTACTTTTAGTTCATGTTATTTCAACACCTGCTGAGGCATCTTCTTCACACTCCGAGGTAAATTTACAAAGAGTAGATTGATGCCAGTGATAGCACCATGAGTTGTGCAATCGCTATCTGGTCCGTCTTTTTTTCCGATTCAAACCCACCCAACATTTTGCAGATTTTTTGTGGCTATTAGCGCTTTGTGAATAGTGTGGTGCAGGGATGACGCAATTTTGTAGGCCAACCCTGGAGGTTAGTATCTCACTGGCTCACTCGACAAAAAGCCAACAGGATTTTGGCTCACAAATGCACGCCACTTGTATGACGTTTGAAGCACGGATGCAATCTGCATGAGTAAAATCTACAGTGTGATGACGAGCAAACCGGAAGTTTAACATTCTATTGGATTGGTTTTGCAATTAGGCTCATTTGCATAATTTTTAAACCAAGTGCATGCATATTTTATAATATCAAAATCATAGAAAATATTACAGGAGTACTGAGCTGCTATTTGCTTGGCAGGGAAGTTGGGAGGTTGTCTTCAGGTTTAGCGGCCACAAAAGCCGAGCTATCCTTTTGTGAATACAATGTTGTCTTTGTCCTAGATTATTGAAAGGGAAGGGGGAGATAGCTAATGATCAGACTCACAGCAACAGGAGCCTTTAACCTGCTTAACCTACGTAACCTACCTACTAAGTACTGCAGGGAGGGGTTTAAATCACACATGGGACCGAGCTGACAACATTGGTCCCCAGCTGGTAAAGTGCCTATGCGATTGTTGAAAGTAAAGTAGTATAACTATAACTTTTTTTGCCTTCTCCCACAGATCAAATAGCTATTACCAGCACTGTCGTGGCTAAAGAAGAACAGTACTGTAGGAAGCCCTAAAATGGCATTGCAATGAAGTACACTAGTCAAATCAAACACTGCAAATATATAAACTTCTTAGCAAAGAATTTCAGTTTGACCTGGAATGATTCCTGTTACTAAAACATTTCGACATCGCTGGTTACAGTGACCTGAAGGTCACGGTAAACATGTGCAGTGAACTCATGGAAGGCGTATCCTTCCCAGAGAACAGGGGCTTCCTCTGGAGCTGCAAACAGGACGTAGTGTTTTCCTGAAGGAAAAAAAGAAAGTGTTTGGCAATGAGTCAGACCTCTGAAAAACCATAGGGGGATATCCCTGCTCCAACTCCAGCACAGGATCACACCCAGAACGAATGGAGGAGTGGATGTGCGTGAGTGAGTGGGAGTGCACACCCAGGCCTGTGTAACTATGTACTCCATGTGTCTGCTTCCAGACCTTTCCCAGTTCAGCACGATTTGGTTCAAACGTGTCAACTTTCAGACATTCCCTTGTCATCCTTGAGCTGCTCGCCCCAGCGCATTTAAAAGCTTCCTACTAATGCAGGGAACAATTAAGTTATCAAATGGACACAACCATTATGTAAAAGGCGGGTTATATTGCCAACAATTTGAACACTGTCTGCTTCCTGGAAGTGCAGACAAAATGTCAGGGGCACAATATTTCAAGGCTATTAACTTGAGTGCTTTTTTATTCAGTCTCATTACTTTTTAAACGGCATAGGAAGTCACGGAAATGTAATATTAATTTTTACATGGCTTTCATTTTTGTTCCTATGGAGCTGTTTAAAATTCAGGGATTTATTTATTTATTTTTTAACACGGGAAGCACGAGGGCCAGTGTACATGTGGTATTCTATACGTAGCAAGTCTAAGTCACATCTTGCTGGAGTAAATTCTCATGTGTGGGGCGTTTGTAAAGTCATTGTGTGTTCCGCGGTATATTAAGTGACAATGGACACGAGGTAGGAGTAGATGTGACAACACGAGGCAAGAAGAGTTTGTGCTTCAAACCACACCGCCACGCTATATCTCAGTGAAAACGCATGCACCAGCCTGGGACGGCAATCCTGCGTGCATGCATTAATAAAACACACCTTTCCAGGCATTTACATTCACACGTGTGCACATCCAGACTTGGAAAGTATTCTGCACAATGCAACATATATGCACACAGACAGTGTTAGCTGAGTGTGAAAGAAAGTTGAACTGGCAGAGAGAGAGAGAGAGAGAGAGAGAGAGAGAGAGAGAGAGAGAGAGAGAGAGAGAGAGAGATATGTTTCATTAAATCTTTATTTTGGAATTTTCAAAAACTAGATAAGACCAATTTTGATCTACGAGAGCTCCCTAATTTAGGCCCTAATGAGAATTTTTCAAATGTGGGGAGCCTTATCATGAAAAATGGCTGGAGACCATTAATAGTTTATAGGTTGAGTTAATGATAGAGATGATTCCTAATTGAGCTCTACAGAGCTTTACTAACCGGTGGTCCTTTTCACTGGCGCCAGGAATCTCTCTCATTATTTCAGATTTTGTGAGGGAGAAAAAAAAAAAGGCATGCATAATATCACCTATTTTAGGGGAAAGATTAATTTATGTTCCAGAAAAAAAAAGATCCTGCTCGACTTTCACAGATCATAATGTTTCGGAATCAGAGGAAGGAAGGAAAGATATATATTTTTTAAATCAACTGATAATTCCACTGCAACATAAGACAGAAAAAGATCAGAGGAGAAAAAATTATCCGCCCACACTCAGTCATCTCTGTTATTGTATAGTTGCCATGGAGATTTAGCTTCCACATAACTTAAGCATGTCTCCTTCATTCAGACTTTTGTTATCCAGCGACTGAGCGGTCGGTCATGTCGACCCGAGTCGATGCTTTCCACTGAGGCTGCATTCACACAGAGTTGCCATTGAAGCTTATAAATAGGCATTACCATAGGAACACGTCATGTGCCTGTTGCTGCGCGGCTGTCAGTACAGTAAACACAAGGTTGCCATGGCAGCAGTCTGAGCGGCTGACAAAACAGGGGAAACAGGAAGGGATTCCCTTTCAGCCCAGTGACGGCCACAGGGTCACGTGGATTCCCATCAACCTCTTCCCTGGCACGGCCGTGGGCTTCCCCCATCTTGCTCAATTGTGCCAACTGGATGGCGGTAAATCCCCCCCACCCCCGGAACATGTGGCAGCTCTAATTACCGCGCCACACAGGCCTCGGCTCAGGAAAAACCACAAAAATGGGGCTCCATGGCTGTGTGTTTCTACAGCGCTGCACGGGCCGAACGTTCGCTGCTCTCTGGGCTGAAAAGTGTGCTCGATTATTAACGATTTGCGATCTGTAGGCGAGGAAGATTACAAATCCAACTTCTAAAGAGGTAAAATATGGAGAGCTGTGTATATATATATACATACACACAGCTCCCAAGTCAGCCTCCAGCTCTCAGACTGAGGGCAGATTTCCAACATGGCAGATGGTGACTGTGAGACACTCAGTGGAAAGGGAGAGCTGAGTTTAAACTGCAGAGGAAGCCTGTGTGTGTGTGTGTGTGTGTGTGTGTGTGTGTGTGTGTGTGTGTGTGTGTGTGTGTGTGTGTGTGTGTGTGTGTGTGTGTGTGTGTGTGTATCACAGTCCTGCATCGATAGAAGAGTACATAAATAAATTCAGACACCCTTCTAACAAGCTCTCCCATTCAGCGCTGCTTGTCTTAAGGCTTCTGATTCACCCTCAGAGTAACAAATTGCTGTTATGACATTGTTAGATATCAAAACAGAGTTGGCCACCATTGTTGTGGGGATTAGAAACATTCTCCCTACCAAAGCTCAGTGGACTCGGGGAGGAGATGGAGGCATAAATAGCCTTCCTGTTTGCACTTCAAATAAACAGAGCTCACGATGTCACCCAAAGCTTCCTAATGGGGCGGTTAGATCCGGTTCTGCAAAAGTGACATTTTGACTTGGCTGGGCTGTAAATTTCACGCTCAGCAGTTTCCTTTGACTGGAGTAACAAAGAAACGCAAAGGATTTGACATTTACGCTCCCAAACTTGATGTTCATCGACTGCCCTAAAAAGTCTTCCGTTGCCTTAAAAATGTAACATAATGCCTTCTTCCCACACAGTCTTCATTTCCATTCCAGTGACTTCTAACCGGAATTTTTTTTTTCTGCAAAGTACTTAAAATTCCAGAAATTAACATTGTTTTGTGCGACTTCTCTGCTCAGCAGATCCGCGAGGATGCATATCTGAGCAGGGATCCCCAGTGGGGAACACGTTCACCCAAACCTCGCTCAGATCAGTTGGTGAAACCCGCCGCAGCTCTCGCAACCGAGGGAATTCCTCTCAGTAATATTTGCTTTTTTGTTCTAGTGAGGAAATGAGGGTGAGGGAAGCGAGGGGAGGGGGAAGTGGGGGTGTCGCTGAAATTTAATCACCATGGTAACTTCAATAACATTTCTCTCCCCCTCCCTCCCCCCCCCCCCCCCCACACACACACAAACACACACAAGAGGAAATGAGTTTTGAAACGGAGCAGGCGCTCCAGCCGTCATTTGTTTTTTTGACGCCTGCCAAGCAACAGAGACATCGTTGACTTGATAACAACTTACTGATATTACAGCACAGGAAGGCTAGGCGCCGCTAAAATGCTAATGGTTCGCAGCTCCTTGTTGCAAGCAATAAAAGGACATTATTAAAGTATATCTATGTGCACTCTAACCCAATGTGCATTCCACTTGCTCACTCGCTCTGCAGTTATGTCTAAAGAAGCATCCTGGGAATCTGGAGATGCTGTCAGACGCCCCAGGGCCACATTTGACAGGAATGTAGCTGCAGCAGGTCTGTATAAGGCTCATGTACAGCTGAAGATCTGCACAGCTTACTGCTCAAATTCTACGGAAAATCTAAAGCGCTATATGTTTGAAGTAATGATTTCATTCATAACAAAAGAATAAATAAAGCAGCAACCAGTAGCAGAGTAATGACAGCTTTAGCATCTCTAAAGATACATAAGTGGACGGGCACGACCAATGGATCCAATGAAAGATTAGGGTTCATAGTGAAAAACCTGAGGAGACTTCTCATCCAACTCTGTGGTTCCTCTCAACTTTATGGAGACTTTTAGCCCCTTTTACCACATATTCAGCTTATAATTTATATTATTATTAATATTTCCCAGTCAGAAAACTCAACCCTGATGCGGGCATCATAAATAAAATGTTGGTTACAAATTCATTAAAGTTATGTTTTCCTGTTTCCAGTTATTTCCTGTTTTATTTTAGTTTGTTTACTTCCTGTTCTCATGTGTTTCCAGCCTTTTGTTAGTACCTACCCCACTCTGATTAGTTTCACCTGTTCCTCATTACCCTTCCTCCCTAGGCTGTGTGTTTCCTTTTGCCAGTTTGTCTCTACAGTTTCAGTGAGCGTTCCGCCATTCGTTTCCTTAGTATCTCCGAGTGTTATTTGATCATATTTATGTGCCTTAGAATATTGGATACCTTTCATTTTGTTACATTAAGTCTTTACTTCACTTTTACTCAGTGTGGAAGTCATGCATTTGAGTACTCCTTCTGCTGGTTGCCAGAGCTGCATGATCAGTGGCAGACAGATGTTAGTGACTAGCTAGTGAGGAAAGTTGAACACCTGGCAAAATATTTTTGAGATATTTCCTGGAGACCAAAACAAAGTTAATAGGAGAGTAAATATTAGACTTCAACAGGTTGCCAGAAACAAAGAAAACTAAACTTAACTCCAAATGAATGAACGATAATGTCGCTGCGTGTCTGCAGCTCTGCGTGCTCAACACTTTCTTGATACAATATGTCTTCAGAGATCGTGCTCCTCTGCCCCCAAGTGACCAAAAAAAACCAAACCAATTAATTCAACTTTTAAGGACGCAACATATTTTTTTTGGGACGTGGCGCATTGGAAGTAGACACATGCCATCCCACATCTCAGCCCGACTGTTTCAATAAAACATGGAGGACACAAAGAACAGCTATAAATTGTCTGAGGCCCTTCTGCTGTGCGACACCGTCAGGATTCCTCATGATGGTCAGCTCCCCTTGTCCCCAGCCTTCACTTCTTCCATGTGCCACTGGACAGTAAAGCCTAAAGATACCTGACACCATATGTTTCCCTGTGCAGTAATGACTGCTCCGAGCGCCGCATTTATGGCAGCCGGACCCTGGAGGCTCGGTGATCAGGGACATGTCTAGGGCCTCAATTAGAGCTGCTGGAAGACAGCCCTCCTTGCTCAAACCGGAAGCAGCTTTTACACGATTAACACGTCTCCGGTGCCGCATGTATTCACTTTGTGTTGCAATATTTAAATTGAAAAGAAATCATGCAGGCTGCAGTTTTGAAAATGAACAATGAAATCCACTGAGAAGAAAGAGGCAAGGTTTAGCATGTGAGCAGGAGGAGACGAGCAGTGGTGTGAGGACAGGGAGCAGAGAAGAGACAGAAACTGAGGAGATGAAGACGGCGAGAGAGAGGGAGCAACGAGGAAGACCAAAGGCATGTGGAGTTCACCATCACTTTGCTTGGCTGCGCTGTGATTAAAGCGAAGAGCCCCTGGAGAGAGAGGCAGCTCCGGGCCTGCCCAGTCAGTTCTCCCGCTCCCTTGATCTCCTGTGTGTCGCCCACAGAAACACACCGCCAAAACCTCCAGGAAGGGCTCCCTTTTTTATTGCGCCGGGTCCCCCGACGACTCCGAGGAATGTGCAAAGCAAGCACAGACTGTCATGGCACTGAGCTTCTCTCAATTTAGAGGAAGGAGGTCTGCCTTGGATGAGCTGCTGCCCGGATCCTGAGGAAGCTTCTTCTTTTTTTTTTGATGTTTTAATGAAGATATCTCGTGCATTTCTAAGAGCGCCTCGCTGCACATGAAGTTGTCAACCTCTGAGATTAGGTAAAAAGAGAATTTTTGGTAACTGATTTTTCCAGAAAGTTCCAGCAAAAAAAAAAGAAAAAAAAAAAAAGGCAAAGGCAAAGTGAAAATAAGCCTACTAAACCTTGATTAATCCCCTTAGGAGGCTCTATCCTCATTTGATTGAAGCGCATATTCTTTCAGGAAAAATTGATAATCGGAACCTTTCAGACTGGGAGCCGGGAAGGGAGAGAGATGGGGAGGGATAATGTGACTCTCAATCTTAATTAAATTCGCCATTCGGTGGCGGTGGGTGGACTGATCAGTCCGTCGTGGGCCCGGTCCCTCCGTTGACCTTTTTTCTTTCTGGTCAAGTGACCTTCACTCCCTGTCTGCGGAGCGTCTGACAAGGAAGGAAAACGCCCGAGGGGGGTGAGGGAAGAAAGGCCGTGACATTACACACATTCGTAAGGCACCGCAGCCGGGATAATTACACCGATACTCACTTAACATGCATTGCAGGCAAGCATATCGTTTATCAGCTGCATGACCTCTAGCGAAGGATCTCTTCCTCTGATCTATCTAATTATTCTGGCTTTTTTTTTTTTTTTTCTTCCCTTAGTCTCTTCCTTTCCGCTATTACGAACAAACTGAAAAAACCTTTGTGTGCGCGTGTAATCTCAAACAAGTCAGAGTTGTAAACATCACAGCTGGCTGGGAGGGAGGATTTTGGAAGTGATTCACTGATGTTTTTGTGCAAGATTTAAATTAATTCCAGTTGGCCTACAGCTATTTTCTATTATTTCTTCTGTAAAAATACACTTATCCTTCTTTTGAATTCTTATGTCTGTGGCCGATGGAAGCTCTATGGGGGGTTAATGGGTGTCACTCTTATTTTGTCGTAAAATGTGAGTCTTCCTTACTCATTCTGATACCTTGTCCCACACAGCTGCTGCAACAAGACGAAGAGTCTCCAGCAATGAGGCTGTATTTAAACAGAGGAGCTTTTGGTATATGCTAACACCAGAATGTTAACATTCATACTTGAAATACTTCATTGTGTTGTTAATTGAGAGTTTCTTGGATATTCTTATTCTTTTGTTTTCTTACATTTATTTATTTACATATACATACATAATGTATTTTTTTACAAATAAAAATGTGTCACATGATTTCACTGACAATGCTAACATGGTACAATGTTCACCATCTTAGTAAAGCATCATGCTAACATTGCAATAAACATTAGCACTGCTGAGGCTGATGGAATGTTAATGTTTTGGTCATAAATCAAAATTTTCACAAACGGAAATTATGGCCTGATGATGGCGCGAGATACAAGATTAGGTCATCAAATTGATTGCAATTCATCCTCTGGGAACGAATTTATGCACCAAAATTCACAAAAATGTCAACATCATGATGGCACAGGAAGAAAAGTCCAGAGATCACCAAAGTCCTTTGAATATATCCTCTTGGGAACATGAATGTCTCTACTAAATATCGCGGCATTCCATCCAACAGCTGTTGAGATATTTCACTTTAACCATCGGTGCATCCATCTTTCTGCAACAAGACACGAATGTGATGTATAACTTGGAAACATGGTGAACAAAATGCCTTTACTGACATTAAGAGGTTTCCCATTCTTGGCAGGAAAAATAGAGCGCATGCAGCGGGGAGTGTGAGCAACCAGCAAAACAGTGTGAAAGGCAGAACTGTATTTAATATAATATGTGCCATAAACCTGCAGCTGATATTTCTGGGTCACTTATCTGCAGGGAGCTACCTCTAACCTGTCAGCTCATTATGTAACACATTGGCCTACTTTACCCTATACACTGTCTGTAATTGTCCACTGGGCCTGTGTATTCCATGGGTTACCCTTTGAATGCAGGTGAAGCTGACAGGATTTGAAGCATGAATTTCTCAGTTAAAGTGCTCAGGGTGCGGATGAAACGGCATGAAGTAAAGGAGAGCTAACAGTGTCAGAGCCGAACTCTGTCCGTTTTTCAGCCTGCATGTATTCCATTTTCACTTTATCCATGGCCTGGCAGCTTTCACTGTATTTTAGAACTACTTTATAGAACGGCTTATGCAGACTGGCGGCTGGTTGACAAGGAGGATACAAAGAGGAGCTCACGCGAAAGCCAAGAAAGCATCAAAAGTGTTGCAGAGAAGCGTGACTGTAGACACTCTTCATCTCTCTACCAACAGGCCTCACTGCAGATCATCTGGCTGCTCTGAGGACTAAAGGACCAGAACCGTGCTTTGGCCTATTTTTTTGCAAATACTTAACAACACAGCTAACCACGCTTCTGTGTTTAAGGGAATTTAAATGGATTATTTTTTTCTACTGTTCAAGGTACCTCTTTTATTTCTGAAAAGTGTTTTGACACATCGCTGATTCAGTGTGATCCCACACTGCAGAGTTCAAATCTATGCTCGAACAGCGTAACCGTGCAACACTCATTTCAAACAATCAACAGGAAGTGTACTGTTGCCAGGGAGACGGTGGGTAATTTATTTGTATCTGCACTGAAGTCATCCTGCAAGTGTTATGCAGTAGTTCCTGTGGTGTGACCACAAGTGTGAGAGACTAATTACTTTTCATTCTGAAGAACGGATTGTAATTTGGTGATTGTGAGGCAAGACATGAAGCTATAAGGATCTGTTTTTGAACATATTTGATGGTTATCCTCAGCCCCTCACGTCCAACAATCCAAAAAAAACATCCAGCAGCAGTGAGTGTGTGACGCTGTGAATCTGTTATCTGCGCATCCCCGGGCACATCTATACAGAATTTACACTGGTTTGTATGCCATCTGGCACTTTTTCTCCTGTAAATCCTGGCTTTTCAACACGGAGCAGCACCCGCAACCATGATGATGTGTGCAAGAAGATCAAAATAAATAAATACAAAATGCACAGAGAAAGGTCTGATAGTTGCTGTTTCTGAGGAGACGGACAGAAAGGATGGGCATCTGACATTTGAAACATGAAGCATCAATAATAACATGCTGTATGAAACACCCCAAAGCAGCTATTAGGCCCATTTATGTAAGGCCTGTACGTTTAAGATTTCCTGCAGCAGTCAAGCTTGTTGCACACACAGCAGGGCACGGTTTGTTTTGTCCACTGATCTTTAGGACTGGAGAACCCATGTTGCGTCCACCGTCTCTCTCACTGTCAATCTCTCTCTGTGTGTTTCAGGTTTTAGGACTAATTCCTGCACAACTCTATGCTGGGTGCTTCGCAAACACATGCTAATTAAGTGTCAATGGTGTTTTGAGTGAGACTTTTTTTTTTTGCTATGGTAAGTTTGAAACTCTGCAACAATATCTAACCCTATTTTTGCCTTGGAGACCCTGACACTTCCGGTTTCTGTAATATGAATTGTTTTTTTTTTCTCTTGACCATCTTCATAAATGTCATTAATTTTCTTTGCAAAGGTCGAGTAACCCTTTTTTGTTACTCCTTGTGTTCCCCAAGACATAAAGTTGAGGTCGTGTAAGTCAATACTTAAGAGTCTTTCATATCTCAAATGGAAAGGTTACCTTAAGGTACAGCGCTGAGGTGCAAAACACAATTTAGCCTATAGCCCCAGGGAAGCCATTAAACACACATTCTGGCACATGGATATTAAAAAAAGTGAAAAATCACCTCAGCTCAGCGACGTCAGACGGAGCGAGAGCCTCTGTCATGATTCTGGTATTCATCTTTAACGCTGTCTCGCACAGCGCGATGGATTCACTTTTTCTGGCACGATGCTAATTGATAAGAAAAGATTAACGTGTGAGTGCAGAGAGCTGGGAAATGAAACCAAAAGTGGGGATGGAGAAGGGGGCAATAAAAAAAAAAAAAAAAAAAGTAAATATTAGCAGCACTCTATAAATCAGGAGACTTGAACCACGCACAAAAGGCCATCCATCACAGAGGGGGAAAGGCCTCATTGGGGTTGGAAGGTCAAAAGGGCTGAGAGATGTTAGAAGGTCTCTCCACTCCCGGGGGACAAATTTCACCGGTCCCCGAGTGAGACGAAACGAGGGTAAGCCATCGCTTTTGTCCGCCTAGAGTTGACCTATGTGTTTCCAGTCTGTTGCTATTGACCATCCACCCAGAAAAAAAAGGAAGAAACTTGAGAGCAAATGGCCGCAACGTAACCCCTCGGCTGTTCTCAATCCTTCATCCTGAGTGATAGCTCTCTCCGCCATATCAAGTCTTTTAATCCACATTCACTGTACTGCCTCACTTATGTGTCAAAGTGACAAAGTTGTGCTGCTGCACTTCCCTGGTTCTTCACAGCCTCTTGGTCAATATTTCTCATCAGGATGGGGGGTGGGGGGGGAGACAAATGACCTCCAGAGCATTGACCTTGTCGTGGTTATTGGCAAGCGGAGACCATCTAAAGAATCTAACATCCCCAAAGTTCAATTTCTGCCCCGTGTTTTCACATTCGGCCATTAAATACATCACCGTTACTGCCGCTTAATTAGATCATTACCACATTTCCCAGAAGCATTCCCAAAATGGACGTCCACGTGTAATGATTGAAATGATGTAGCGGGCTGTTAGAAAACGTTTGCAAAAAAAAAACCGTTGTAAATGATACAAACCGTGTTAACATAAGCTGGCATGTAAAGGGCGATTTGAAAATTAATGAGCCTTTTTAAAATTGTAATTCCAAAATGCGTTCCTCGATCTCGCCACGCAGCGCTAATCGGGCGTGTAACACGGCGTGAACGGGGAGCGCAGCGGTGAGGAGAAAGAGGCGATGTGACAGGAAACCCAAGAAAATGTGAACCAGAATGATGGAGCTGACGTCTTAATGAATGTCGTTAACCCCCCCCCCCCCCCCCCCCCACCCGCTCTTTCTACATGAGCATCTCCTGAGAAGCGGCCTTGAATTCTGATGTCTGCTGATACTGTAAGCACATCACAGAGAGCTCCCTTTAAGGATTCCTACCCGTGTCAGAGGCCTCCTCCTCCTCTCCTATGCAGAGCCAACAGTCTGGGTGAGGGGGGGGGGGGGGGGGGGGGGGGCTATTGGGCAGGTTGTGCTTAATCAGCATTTTCAAAGCCGCTCCAGTGTCAATTATCCCAGGCCGCGGTCCCTCCAGTCTGCGCACGGGTCAACGCGTGGAACGTCTGAGGGTGACATCACCCTCCCCGGGAGACACAGTGAGAGAAAGCAACACAAAGAGAGCTTGATTTCTACACCCTGTGTTTTCTACTTCTCTCATCACTTTGCTGTTTACCATGAAGGAGCGTCGCGAGGTTACGACGGTCACCCTGGGAGGCATTCGCGTGTAGAATACAATTTAAAATTCCATCACTCAGCATGAAGCTTTATTTTTGAAGCTTTATCTTTTCCATTAGCTCCAGATGTCATATATGTAAAATTGTTGTTGCATTTGTTATGCACACAGAGGGGACAATCTGTATGCCTTGCTGGCAGACTGTAGCATAATTCACTACTCACCCCATTGACTGCTGAATATGAAACATGCGCTCAGTATCAAGCCACTACTGTCACTGAGCCAGCGGAGTGTAGCTGGCACGCCTGAGTTTTCTCGGGACTTGTAAAGAGGCAGACTTAATGGGTTCAAGCGGAGATATTAAGGCTGTAGATCTCATACATTACAGTCAAGGGAGTGGTGGGACGGCTGGGTACACGCTTCTCTGTTTCCCACCGTTTTCAGCAGCTTCTGGATAGATAATCTCATCCTGTAGGTCTTTTCAGCGTTGGGCAGACTCCAAACATATCTTGCTCATTAAATGTCAGATGTGAGGAAAGCCAGACAGAGTCTTAACAACTCTGAGAAAAACCCTCCCCGATTCTGTGAAGGTGGTTATGACATGACGTATATGGACTCACACTGAGCAGGTTGAGATTGAGTCATAGAAGCAGCTCTGGAGGTAGTTTCGGACCTGTACTGTCTTTGGAACAGCAGGATTGGCAACACAATGGCCTCCTTGAATATGAAATGTAAAAATATGTATAGTATTTCCTATTCGTTTAGTGGAAAGTAGAATTTGTCAAAACTTTTTCTGCAACTTAATGTTATTCACCCTAACACAGGCAATAAGATATGGGCAAGTGGACAATTCTGATTTAGTAGTTTATAACATTAACTCATTTTTACCCACGAAGAAAACGTCACGTTTTCAGTGTGTTTCTGCTGCCGGCGTATTGCGCACTTTTTTCTTCAATATTCATAATGGGTTAAAATTTAAAAAAAGACTTTTCCTGCTCAAAATCTGCTTATATTGTGATTTTGAAGTTTTGTTCTGCCGAATGTGCTATTTCTATCATTTACTTTGTAATCATTAAAGATGAAATGACAAGATGACTTTACAGAGCGGTGAAGTTTTGGTGTCTCATAAGCCTTCACACTCACATGTTACTCAAACTTGACTTCCCTTATCGTATTTTGTCATACCCGTAGAAAATATGCCTGTGCTTTGTTTAACGCACACATATTTTTGTTCTTAACGCCCACCTAGTCAGAAAAAAAAAAACTGTCTGTACCTCTCTCTTATTCATGTATTCATGTATAATTTTTCTTTTTTTTTGCTGGTAAATATCTGTTTATATACTGTAACACATTCCTCCCTCCACTAACACCTGAAGACATTTCATCCAACAAGTTAAACTTTTACTACAAATGATGAAATTCAGATGCCTCTTTGTTGGTGCCGTAGTATGAAATAAAAGATCCCAATGACACATGAGACCATTTATTTAGCATAAATCCTGCTTAGCCCCCAAATGTGCAGCCAAACTTCGGCACACGGCGACACCAACCAGATGATGTATGGATCGCAAACTGTATTTACCATCTAAATTGCTTCCCTACAATGCCAAGATGATGGCAAAGATTAATCGGTTAAAGGGCTAAATGCAACCCCCCCACCCCCCATCCACCTTCAATACAGTGGCACATCTCAGGCCACACGTTTCCAACTTAAAGGCAACATTTGTATTCCTGAGGAGCGTCTTCTCTCGCCCGCTTTATGATATTACCGCCGGGAGACTGCGAGCAGGGGCCTCGTCTTCTCTCCACGTGTGGGCTCCAATTCAACCGTCATCCATTTCCCCCACTATCTTTTTTATCATTACGCAGTCTAATAAATGTGCTGTGTGCTCTGTGACGCCGCATCATACATCAGACAAAGTGACCTGGGTCAGCGCATCGCCAGCCGCCAAGGTTACCCTCTCTTCTGCTCACGTTCACCCGCTGCTACCAAGAGAGGAGTAATATTTTTCTCTCTTTTTTTTTCTTTTTGTCAGTTGGAAATGTTCTCTGACAAAGTAATAACCTCTTCCACGTCCCCTTTGAATGTCTAACAATGTGTCTTCTAAAGGGAAACGACAAAGGTGCACAAGCCGCAGGGGTTGCGTCGCGGTTGTTTTGATCCGGCGGGTCGCCACTGACAAGTGCACTTCAATGGAAGCGGCAGGTTGTTCTTCCCACTGTGGCGGCTCTACAGCGGGTTTTGAGAGGATTCTTTAGTCGCCCACATCAAACACAAACAGCATAATATCACAGTGTCGCGGTGCTTGAATGTATGTATGTGTGTGTGTGTGTGTGTGTGTGTGTGTGTGTGTGTGTATGTGTGTGTGTGTGTGTGTGTGTGTGTGAAGGTATCCGTGTTGAGGTGTGCTGTGCAACCTGCACGCCCTCCTGCAGATGGAGGATTGAAAGAACTTTCAGACTGGAGGCCAGCCAGCACATTTTGGTTTACCATAGCGCCTTGGCAGAACACACACACACACACACACACACACACACACACACACAAATACACACTGTTAGTCATTTAAGTGTGCGATTGTGTGATTTTTCAACACATGCGATCCAAGGCTTGGCAGCGCATGTCCGGCTGTCTCCCAGCGATCACTCATCTGAGGCGAGAAAATCAGCAGTGGCCCCAGAAACCCAATGCGCTGATTGGAGCCAGATTGGAACAAGGCCTCCAAATCAAAGGGACGTTCTCGGCTACATTGTTGAGGCGAAGCGAGCCTATTATAGCCCGGGATTAGCTATCCCAGACAGCGGCCGCAATGAAAGACCTCCCTATGTCTGTCTTTTTGAAGACAAAAAAAAAAATAAAACGAGCTGAAAAAACGAAAGGACCTACATGACAAAGTCCAGCACATAGACAGCAACCCAAAACACTAGCAGCTCTCACAATGGCACCGCAGAGGAAGAGCAACCAGCAGCAAAGACTGCTTGATGTATTGTCGCTTTGAGATATGTGCACTTTCTCTTTTTAATCTGCTGCCGACAGGAATGAATAGTCTGCGTGTTTGTGTGTGTGTGTGTGTGTGTGTGTGTGTGTGTGTGTGTGTGTGTGTGTGTGTGTGTGTGTGTGTGTGTGTGTGTGTGTGTGTGTGTGTCAAAAGGTGGGGCAGCATCACTCCCATGGGGAAAGGGTAATGACTGTGCCACTAATAGAGAATCATTATAAACAACTTTAGCAGATCAAAGAAGAGATGTATTCATTGAAGTCCGAGGAAGCGAGGGATGACCGATACATCAGCGGTCCCTTTCACCGCCTGTCCTCTGCACTCTCGGAGAGATGCAACACGATGTCTCCCACAACCTTATAAATGTCCAAACCCGGGTTTAAGAGTGAGCTTGTTAACTTTTATAGGTGCGTGTAAGATCACGTCCCATAAATTACAATAAACTGTGTTTGCATCAGGTGCGCGCAGCCTTACATGGAGGGATGGCACCCGTTTGATTTTTCCGAGGAGACGCTGTTTATGGGAGCGAGGCAAGTGAAGGTCGAGCCTTTTAATGTGATTTGGATACAAAGACCAATAAGAAAGAGAATGCATAAATATGAGCCGAAATACACAAGATGCAATGAAGATGCACGTACCATAATTTGTGTAAGGAAATATGGATGGTACTGAAGCTGTTGTGCACGTCTTTCAAAAGAGGATAAAACCGTTTTTGGACGTATTCCAAAATACGTTTCAAAACTGTTGACTGACATTTAAGAGCCGACGTTAGCGGTTATCTTCAATGGCGTTCTGCTGACTGGAGAATATCAAACATCGAAACACGTTTTTTTCCCTTTTCAACAAGCCCAGGTATGGAGAGGTAAAGTCCCTCCCCTTCCTGTGTCCCCCATGGGACATTGTTTCGGAAAAGAT
The DNA here is from genome assembly GCF_023349555.1 of Cebidichthys violaceus. Taxonomy (NCBI): domain Eukaryota; kingdom Metazoa; phylum Chordata; class Actinopteri; order Perciformes; family Stichaeidae; genus Cebidichthys; species Cebidichthys violaceus. The sequence goes on along the minus strand of NW_027176318.1, from coordinate 4,466,165 downwards.
ATGTATGGTAGTCAGTGGCAAGAGACCATTATTTTTTTAATCCCGTTTGAATTGTGCCATTATTATACATATGGCACAAATGTATCGTTATTTTACCTGATTTGTTCTATTCAACCACTCAGCCGGGAAGCGAAAGAATGAGCAAGACCCGTTGTTTGTATTAATATATCCTGGTGCGAATCTCTCGGGCATTGTAGCTTCAGTGAGAGACGTCACTTACGCAACTTCTGGTCTTTGTAGTCACATATTCATATCAGTTTTTGGACAAAATGTGACTTTCCTGAATTGTAAAATTATCTTTTAAATAGACGTACATAGTATTTGTAATTATTGGCACAATTCAAGCAGGATTAAAAAAAAAGATTTGTTTCTGTCCATTGACTACCGTACATATTCTTTCCGAAATAAGGTCACATGGTGGTACGTTGGAAGGGATGTGACTTTGTCTCTCTATAGTGTTGGTTAAGTACCATTAGCAGGCGAGACATCATTCCTCTTAAAGCACTCAACACCAACCAGGTTCCATTGTGTTGTTCATTTTTATTCTAGTACTAGAGCTAAGCTAGTTAGCTTAGCTTAGCTCGCTAGTGTTAGCACCGATTCCTGCTACATTTTTTTGCTTTTTGACCAAAATAAGGACAACAGTCCAAACAAATGAGGGTTTCATCCACTGATTCCTTTTTTTGTTATATTAACTCATCTCAGTTCTACTTTAATTGACTGCCATTTGTCATTGTCCCCAGGACTCAAGTCTAGCTTTGTCTTGATCATGATGTAAAATCCCTGCTATACCTAACTATTGCACAGTTGTATTTGTGTTCCCATCTGGAAGAGGAAAGTGCAAAGATCTGTGATGAATTCCAACCTGTCAAGTGTTGATTTACAGGTCAGGTCTATGCTGTGAATTTGTGCATGAGCGCATGTGCCGGCATGTTAAGTGTGTGAAAATGCCTGTGGTCGTTTTTCATCTCTTAGATTAATTTGTGTGCGTGTGTGTGTGTGTGTGTGTGTGTGTGTGTGTGTGTGTGTGGCTGTTTGTGTGTAAATGCGTGTGTGTGAGAACGTTCCCTCCTGGCTCTTGCCAAGTCAATATCTATTTCTTCACTGGTTACCTTTTTAATCTTTGATTACAATGCAGTAGTTTTCCAAAACTCCTATACGGTTGAGTAATTTAGTGTTATTATTTTCTTGCTGTGTCCTGTCTGAGCGCAGGGGCTAACTGGCACCAAGAACTGTTAATTACTTAATTATGGAGATAAGAAAATGGTCAGGAACAGAATTGGCAATGATTAATGCAAAGTCTGGGACGACTTTTCTCTCTCTCATTAGAATTCATTTTTAGATCATGCCTCCTCTATCTAAATACATGCAAACACATTTTAAGGTGTTGTTTTAACCTCAGATCTCTAACTCTGATTCCAGAGTAAATCTTTTTTTGTCTTTTGTCTCTGTCCATTAACATTCAATTGAAAGCGCATAAATATAGCAGCCGCAGATTCATCATGTTTTTTTTTGTCTCCCTTTCTCTTCCCTCATGAATTATGGAGCACCTCCCCTGGTACATTTAGTCCCAACGCTAGTAAATTAAATGCAGTGTGCCACCGTGCCACACAGGAGCAAACGAGCCAAGCAGAGATGTTTTGTCTTGCGCTTTTTTGGACAAAACATTTATATACCCCCCCCCCTCCCCGGGTGTTTTCAGGCATGGCAACCGCTCAGAAAAACAACAAGATGTTTGTATACTTAGAAATGTGTTTTTTCCCGCCTTTTATTCTAACATCTCTCAAAGTTAACCAAAAAGCAACCCTGATATTAAAGCTATCAACAGCCAAGTGAGTCTATTCAACATGACTGATCGCGCAGTAATATAGAAATGATGTAACCATGATAATGGGGGAGTAATTTAACACAGGCCAGTGTGTGATGCAAAGTATTTGACCTGAAGGCAGAAGAAAAGTTATGACTGACTTTTAAATGCTACGTTTCACACATGATATTCACCTCAGCTTGTGGTGCGCAGGCTTCCCACTGCTCCATATTTCTCTGCCGAAGCAGGCATGAATGGGGGCGCTGGCCCCCTTCTGGCCCCCTGATTTATAGTGCGATGGTAGTAAAATGGCAGACTAGGATAACATGGGTGGTAATAAATGACTATAAGACAGCGACTAGCAGCTGTTAATGCCACTGCCATTAGACTGAAAAATGAAGGGCGCCAGTGATTTCGTCAGATTTATACATTTTCTCCACGCCATGCATTAGTGCATGTCATGCTAAAGTGGCAATCCATATACGGGCATTAATCGTCCGCTGTGCAATTTGGCCGCAGCCAAAATATTATGCAGGGATTTTTGAGTGAGCCAGGCCTGTATTTATCAAGCATCTACAAATCACTCTGAGGAATCATCTTGAAAGTCGAAGACTGAAACCTCTCCTACATCAGAGCAGGACTTGAGAGTTATTCATGAAGTTTAGGCAAGAAGAGAGAACACACCTGGGAGAAGTTGAGATGTCAATGTGCGATTGGACAGTAATGCATTACTCTAATGTGATTGCTGTTTTTCAGTCACAAGAACTGCAATAACTAAAGATGGAATAAGAACTTTGTTGATCACATGCTGGGGAAATTCAATTGTTTCAGCAGCTTAAGAGTCAAAGAAGCAAACAAAATGATATTAGGCTGCGAGACAATGGCGTAGCTTAAGAAAAGAAATGTATGTATATATATATATATATGTATATGAACTCATCTCTGGAGCTCTGCCGCATACTGAGCTATAAGAAATGCTTTAAGAAATGTGATTTTACTCCTACAGTCTAGAAGTAGGACCAGAAATGCAACAGACAATTCTTTGCCAGTTAGCACTGATAGACACTTAATAAACATGGTCCCAATGATCTTTTTAAAACCAGCTCATGAGAAGAAAAAGGTGGTTTCAGGTACAAAAAAAAAAAAGTATTCTTTGTTTGAAAAATGTCTACTGATCATCCATGCTGTGCCCTTTTGGTGGTGGTCTGGGAAAACAAAGAGACAGCACAGTGGTGATAGTGATAAAAAGAATGGGACATGTAGGTTTGCTTTACATGGCCAAGGACAATTAGAGGCTTCATCGAGCATGGCCAACAAATACCGTCCAGTCACCTCCCTCCTTCCTCATTTCCAGATGACTGGGCCCAAATTCGTATTCAGAGCTGCAGAGGACACCAAGGACCAATAGCTGTTAAGGGACGGGGAAGAGCTGTAATTATGAAGGGATTGTCTCAAGTTCAATTGGCTTTGTACACACAATTTCATGCCAGACGGGTATATGAGGTGAATTACAAGAAGCCTTTTAACTGCACGCCGCGGAGAAAAATCACAGCTCCCTGATGTTAAGTTGGACTCGTAATTGAGATGTGACATCTTGACCGCGGTGAAGAGTCCTCATCGCTGCACTTTTCAAAAAAGCGACGTGTTCGTCTGCATTTATATCTGAACAGCAACAGACGAATCAGAGGCGCTTTGGTGTTGGGGAAAACAAAGTCGGCACTGACATCTTTAATGATGAATGAAAGCAGCGTTTTCTTTCAAACAGGCTTTTCATAGGGCAGATATGGCAGAGTCTATCAATGCATTGATTAAAGGCTGTCGATGAGATAGGCTGGATAACATCTGTAAAAATGGCCTTTGAGAGATGGCTATGAAAGCAGATGTTGGCCTTTCATCTCCACATCTGCGTGGGCCCATTACGGACTTTCTGTGGAAAATAATGACTGTGCCTCCCAGTATGATGAGCACTTTTTAAGTGGACTTCATTCTTCATGACCTATATGCATTGTCTTACCCCGTCAGCGGCGGGAAATAGCCCAGCCATTCATGTCCCGTGTCAAATACAGAGTCAGGGATATTTTTTTGCCATAAAGCACACATGCCACTTCAGACTTGATAGTGAATGTGTGCCTCCTATGAATTGTTGGATTTGCATGAATATTTATGGAATCATAGTGGGAGTTACAGCATGTGAGGTAATTACATTACAGATAGAGGGAATGGATGTGAGTCACAGCATATTTTACATTCTCATGTACAAATTGGCCATTGTAGTGTAGATATAAAAGGCCTCCTTGAATTAATGGCTTCTAAATGAGCTTGGTAAGCAAAGAAAAGGATTTACTTTGAACCAAGTGAACCATATATATGCTGCTGTATGTCGGCTTTTATTTTTCGAGCCACAGTCCACTTTGTTGTTATGTAAAGGAAAAGCATTCTCGTATAATTCCATCCTTTGTGCAACCTGACAGGATAATGTTGCATTTGTGTGGATCGCTGCCGATGATACTCATACGAGAGGGAAATCATCGCTGCAAACTTCCCTCTAATGCGCCCATTACTTTATAATGACGCCAAGTGTTCAATTTCACAGTGGTGGCATGAATTTGTAATTACCACATATAGATTTCCCAGTGTTTCCTGATTGCAGGCGAAACATACTGTATTCACTAGCGCCCCGGGCCCAATAACCAGATGTGGAATAGTCTCCAGCTTGCCAGCAGCATCCCTCCCAAATGAGCCTCAGCCGGCTCCGATGGGAAGTGTTTTCCAGTTAGCTATCTTGCAGCGATCAATACTCCTCCCATAATGTTCAGAGAAACCCAAACTTCTAATGAGGGACTTTTGTAGCCATGTTCCCCAAGCTCCGTAATGCACGCGGTCAATATGAGAGAGGATCTGCTGGATGAACTCGAGAGGCAAGAGAAGGAGAGAGGCAGAGAGGATGGCAGTGTTCAATAATAAGCACTAACAGTCTGTCAGGTTGGACCTGACCCAGATACGGTTTACCTCAAACTGTCTCACTATGCTATCTCTGATTTTTTTCATTCTGCTTGATGAAGGGCTCCGGTTTTCTTAATCCACGCTGAGGGATGAAGCACATTATGCCGGATGCCCGTTTGTCAAATCCAGATTCGATTTTTGAAAAGGTTAATGGCCACGCTTGCAAAAAAATCCAAGGCAAAATGTTTAGCATGGAGCCTTTCTGATCACAAATGGGCTAATATTTGTGGTCCAGGTTTGGATATGTTCCTGATGACCTTTGTCAGAAAAGAGCTGATTAAACAGAAGGCGAAGTCGATGCGATAGGCAGACAATGCAGTTTTGAAAAGATGAAGGCCAACTCCATAACTCTTGCTGCTGCCAAAACTTTCCCATGCATGTCTGAAGCTTCCAGCTGAATCAAAGGTTTCAGATTCTAGTTCAGATGAATCCCGTCTAAAAGAAAATGGCAACAAACTGCAAAACAACATGATGAAATATATCGAGAGGTTATCTTACAGAATACAAGATAATCAGCAGCCATGCTAGCAGCCGTGAGGCTGTACTTAGGCACAGATGGGCTTCAAACTGAAATACGGTGAGCCGACGTCCCGGTTTCAAGCTGGGTGTCCCGAGACTCAATTGTCAATTAGGTTTAAAAAGTATCCAACAATCAACAAATATTTTACTACACTAATGCAATAATTGGCCCCCATCATGATGAAAACGCCTATGGTGCGTGCATAAGCGCATAAACGCCTATGGTGTGTGCATAAAAGTGTGGTACACTTAAGGGTCCCGATTTTGGGATTTTGTTTGAAAATATGGTCACGCTAACATTTTCACAATGGCTGATGATTGGTGGGTACCAGGTTTACTGTGGTCCATCTTAGTTGAGCATGTTAACATGCTAACATTTGATCATTAACCAAAGTATCAGAGGAAATGTCATTTTAACCTGATGGCGGTGACAGATCAAAATTCAATAGGAATAATCTTCTGTAGACCATGAATTCGATGGAAATTTCATTGATGGCCCGGCTAAACTAGAGCGACGCTGCTAGCATAGCTAAAAACAGAATTATCACATCTGGGTCGCATTTACAACGGGTAAGAACCAGAGGTTTTGATTTCAGCTTCACTAATAGATTTTTTTTTTTTCTGATCTAATTTCCCTGATAAATTATGGCACCCAACACTATTTAGGATAAAAGCCTGTTGTCACCAGCTGCATCTCTCGCCTGTTGTCAAGAAAGGTGGCCAATTAATGACAGCGAAAATGCACGCTGTCATCAACTAATAGAGATTAAGTCAGTGCACCTCGGAGAGTGTCCTTTTCCACAGAATAAATGAGGAATTAACAGCCCCTTCAGACGAGGCTCCCCATCGTTGTAAATGTTAAGCTGAGTTTAATGCAGCCAGGTTGATACATTTCGCAGGTCTTAGCGTATTAAAAAGAGATTTAAATGAGCTCTGTTGATCAAACTGCTGGAAGCCTTTGTTCCCCGGCCCATGATTTATTCAGAGACACCACACTCGGACCGTCACTATTTTCTCTCTGTCGTGTTGCGGGCGTGCGTTCGTCGGCGGGGTTCATTTGTGTTGAGAAATGCCATCTGGCTTAGGCAGCGAAAGCTCTGTCAGAAAGAAAAGAGGAAGGGGTGGGGGTGGCCACTGGGGAGAGATAATGTGTGTGTGTAGGTGCGGCGTCTAGCTATTGACCTCAGTAGGGCTGGAAATGGACTAGAGACAAATTAGAACGTTTCGAAAAATAACCTCTTGGAAGAAGCAACAGCCAGGAAAATACGCTCGGTGCTTCTGAAATGAATTGCAGGGTTAGCCTTCTGCTTGAGATGTAGTTCAAGAGGCTGCTACTTTCACGCAAAGAAAATACCATTTATCTGGGAACATTCTACTCAATGTCAGATTCATACACAGAATAATTGTACAGATAGCTGCATGAGGTGGAGAGGGAGGCTCTTGAAGCAGTCATTGTAATAATTTGTGCTACAATTCAAGCCCTTTAACCTCCCCCCCATGTGACACATGCACAGTACATCACTCTCCTGTCAGTCTCCAATGCAATAGATGATGAAAGGCGGCTCCTTTTTCTTCCTGTCCCCGTTATTACTCTTTGCTTGGCTGCCTGCCAATGGCTCGTGTAAACCACAGTTGTCCTTGCTGATGTACTTTGCTATTCAGTGTACAAACAAAAGTGACAAATCCCCTCAAGTCCAAAAAGGGCCATTATCTACTGCTTCTTATGCGGGGCAGCATCCGTCTTTTTACGACCACATTATGTGTACTCACATGAAGCATGTTTGACTGAGGAATGATGAATTGTATTCGATACCAAATAGATGTGCCGAAATGTGGCAAGGACAAACAATACAGCAGCGCCCGGTATCAAAATCATTAATGTCAGGCTATGTTTATGCAGCGTTGCGATCCATCGCATGTCCTCTGGGACTCATTGATTATGAAAACAAGATTATTGGTTTCGGAACAGCAGCGTACACTACATTACGCCTAATTACAAAAGCCGGTGCTGTGACTGTGAGAGGAAACTTGGACTGTACGGTTGCATGAGTGAACTTCACAGTTCATATACGGTCCATGTGTTGAAACAGGGAAGTCAATGCTGGTTACATGTATAAAGACCACAGAGAGAGGCGGCGCTTTTAGCTGACAATGTAAACATGTCCACATTGGAAATGAATCCTGGCAGTTGCTTACATTTCCATCTGTAAACAAAGAGCATAAATCATGTGGATATTGAATGGTTAATTGCTTTTCAGCTACCTTTCATTCAGGGGAGTTTGGTCCACAGAGAACTAAATACCGTGTCCTCAGGTCGCATTGCTATATTCGGAACAACGGTACATGTTCCTTTATGAGGCCAAGTCAGGCATATGAGAACATCAGCTTTCCCTTCGACCACCCCTCCTGTTTTCATCTTTCTTTCCTCCCGAGTGATACCGTGTCTTCTGCTCTCTGCACGGGTTAACGGAAAGTTGAGACGGAGTTCAATCAATGCTTCGAATTACCAGACGAAGGACGATGGAGCGGCCCATTAATATGGCTGACCCACTTAGGGTCTGGTCATGAGAGCCAAACAAACTGTGTTTCCAGCTACCCTTGGAAAGCCATGTTTTCAGAGTTTTTTTCATTACTGACCTGTCTGGCTAAGGGAAGGCTGAGAGAATCAGGCATGGGCCACGGAAAAACTTTACATCTACTGGATAAAAAATGCTGCCCGAGCATTATATCAATTTCATGACATCAAGGCTCAATCATGGTGAATTAAAATGTTGATGCATGTATGGCATGACTCACGTGACACAACCGCTTTTTAGATCTTATGATGCCACAATTAGACTTCTTACACATTAAATGCACAAAATGATCAACTCCTTGACCCTTCTCTAAGCTCCTTGTTGTGGTTTCATATGAAATCATGCATAAACTGGTGGAGAACGAACCTCCCGGGCTGAGAGCAGGGTTATGTAAGTAAAGTAAAGGGGGCCTCTATTAGCTTGTACATGTCAGAGGAAAATGTTTGTATCAATAGGGGTGGAATGACCGTGGCTAAGTGGAGAGCAGGGCCACCTTTCAATCAGAGGGTCGGCGGTCCTGCTCTACTAGTCTCATGTCAATGTGTCCTTGAGCAAGACACTTAATCCCAAAATGTCTCCCGTAGCTGCGTCTACGGTGTGTAGATAGATACTGAATTGTAAGTCGCTTTGGATAAAAGCGTCTGCTAAATGACCGTAATGTAATTGTAATGACTGATCGCCAAACTCCTCTCTGAACAGCGAAGTGTTGAAGCAGTGTGTTTGTGATACTTACCAAACGTTTAAGGAATGGATTTATTTAGCAAAATATTAGCCTGTTAGCTATTTCAGCACTTAACGGCTCTATTAGATTTGGGGAGGTTTGCACTCCAGCCAATGTTACGTTCACCATAAACAGTTGTTAGTTCTGGTCTTTTTTATAGTAAGGACAAATATGGAACAATCTTTTAGCATAATATAATATACATAGCCATTAAGTACATAGACAATGTACTTAATGACTTATTAAAAAAGTCAGCTTGAAACAATAAAAGTTTACTGTATAGACGACTATTTACTGTCCGCCGCTTCAATTTTTATTTTATTTTTTTCTGAGCATCCAAATCTGTGTCTTTAAAATGCATCTACTATAAAGTGCCCTCAACAATTCCAAAATAGAGTGAACTAAGTACTGCACATGGTATGTACACTACTTTGTACACTACTTTCTGTTCACAACTCTATAATGCAATGCGCTGCATTTTATAGATGTGAGAATTACATTTGTGCGACTCTACAGCTTTTAGTGATGAGGCAAAGTGATAATAGGTCTATATTGTTTGAAACCTCAAACTACTACTCACTATTAGCTACTGAGTGTCCATATAGAGTAGTAAAGAGTGAATAAATATCGAACAAAGGCTGTGTTTGACGTCGCATGCCAACAAAAATGCAGTTGGAAAGCACCTCATACTCAATTTTACGTCACACTTAGTATGAAGAATATGATAGAGTGCAATTTTGAACACAGCCCCTGTTATAGGGCTGTGTTAAAATTGTGTATAGTTAATCAGCCACAGTTATCATTTCGAAACCCATTATCATTAGATTATCAAATAGTGCATGTGTCGCGTCGTGGGAGAACAGAAGCTTCACAGGGATAGCAAGTCGGAACAGGTCTTAGTGAACGGTCAATTTGCCTGCTTAGATTATAAAACTGAGGAACATTATGCTGCCTGTCAAAGATAATATTCTCAGCACCATTTCTTGGTCTTTGAATGAGCATTTGCGATGTTTATCTTCAAACTTGGTGATGCTTGAAGATGCTCAACCACCGGCTCCAGTATAGTTTATGTACCAGACGGTAATTAGAAAACACTGCGCTAAAGGGTTCAAAAACGGGCACAGGAAGCTTCCTCAACTTTCCTTCACACACACCTACACTCGCACACACACACATGCTCCCCCTCCTGCGGTAATATAATTATGACAAATGCAGTAAGATGAGAGGCAGTGAAGCGATGCAACCGGGTCAAGTTTAGTTCAGATGCGTGAGTCACTAAGATGACAAGTTGGTACACGCTGGAGTTGGACTGGAGTCTGATGATTCCCATCAAGCAGCTGATGGACAGACGAGTAGGATGTTGCCAAGTTTAACAATGATTGACAAACATAAGATGAAGATGTAAATTGCAAATCATTTGGATCCGAAATCGACATTAGGGAGATTTTCAGACACTATGGGTTTTCTAAATTGATGAAGGCCATGGATGCATTGGTAGTTTTTCCTCACTGGTTTCGCAGAATCCCTATACTTCTGTTTCATAATGAATGAGAAAGTGAGGCATGGCTGGAATTGCACCCTATGGCTAATGAGCATCCAGGGTTGAAGATATCTGCATCAGGGCATGTAGAGTGCAGGACCAGCCGGCTGGGAAGGGGGTGTAGGATGGGATTGTACTGAGTGTGTGTGTGTGTGTGTGTGTGTGTGTGTGTGTGTGTGTGTGTGTGTGTGTGTGTGTGTGCGTGTGTGAGAGAGAAGGGGGATTGCGGTACCTCATTAGGGCTACAATCTCAGGAAAATAAAACCTCAGGCCATACCGAAACAATTTGATCCTGGAGGATCATTGATTTCCATCCAAAATGAATTGATGCTCACAGACGTCATCAACACTGGAGCATATGTGCACTGAGTCAAGGCTGTACTCAGCAAGCCAGCATAACATTCCTTGTAAATGTACTTTTTCCTGCACAGCAGCAATATGGTATGCTGACTCTTATTAGCAAGGTTAATTATGATATTTTCCATGGCAAATACAACACCAGTGGCATTGATTAAGATGGGGTTTTCACACAGGACATTGTCTATGTTCAAACAGAATTGGACTTACAGGAGCAGATGTCATACAATTTTAATTCCACCATATATTGTTTGTATTAGGTATAGAGCAGCGCTTACCTTGAGGGCATGTTCTATGAAACCAGTCCTTGTAAGTCATTCAGTGAGAAGCTTGCTCATTCGTATGCTAATGTTATGGGTTAATATTTGTTCCTCTGATTCGCAATAACCCAAAGTCCACCTCCTCTAATAAGCCAAATGAATAATGCACAATGCTTATACAATGTTTAGAAATGCATATCTTTGGAGATGAAAATCCCGGCCAACCTTGGGTGAGTGTTAATGTGAAGAGACTATTGTGACTGGAGGCCCAGCAAAGTCCAGTAAAGACTCCAGCCCGTCTGATATCACAGGTGAAGCTCAATGCTAAAAGCTATAACACTCACCGTAGTGTCTTTGTAGCTGGAGCTTTAAGGATTCTATCTGAGTCACGTTAAAAGAGCTGGATGTGTTTTTGTGTTTACTTTCCAAACAACATTGCTTACCAATTGCTAAAAAGTGCACACTTCACATCAGAAAGATCACCTGTCAGTCAAACAGAGAGGCGAATGCGACGTTGGTTTCTGTAAGTGTTACTTATTTCTTTCTCTCAGCCACACTGTTTATCACTTTTCATCCTCACTGCCAAGCTCCTCTTCTGTTTATTCTAAGAAAACTGCCATTGGTGGTGATATGAACATAAAATGCATGTAGCTGGGATCCAGGCCATGAAGTGCTTCAAAAGTTATTAGGAGAATTTTAAAATCAATTCTGTCAGGAAGGCAGCGGGGAAGGCTAAAATAGGGTTAGAATGATTCCATCCAAGACTGAGAGCTGAGCTTCTGGACAGTCTGGAGCCAGTTATTTTTTTCATTATTGAAGTTACAGGGACAGTGCACATTATTAATAGACATTTCTGTAAATGTGCCATCTTGGCTAAACTTGGCTGATGCCTTCTTGGCAGCTACAATAGACACATGTT